>NW_026623290.1:390804-430291 GCF_030028575.1 Malurus melanocephalus
TTTTTTTTTTTTTTTTTTTTATGCCACAAGCTTTTTACTCAGCAAAAGCACTATCAGCACCTTTGATCGGTGTGCTGCGGGCAGAAGACAAATAATAATGGGCTGGAGGCAGCAATTAGCATCTTCAGTAAACACTGGATCCCTCTCTGGGAACAAGGCTTCTGGCACACTGGCTTCCGCTCCTGACACCACCCACACCCACCATCAAAACGCTCTGTTTATTCACAAAACAAGCCTGCTTTGCAAGAGAAGAGACCGTGGGCACTCTGTGGTCTAGGAGGAGGCACACAGCAACACCCTCGTGAATCCACAATAGTTGTGATCCACAAAGGCAATGCTGAGCACTGATTCTGCTCAGACACCTTTTTCCCATGGGTATTGATTATTTTAAAAGCTTCAATTTTAAGAAAAAACGGAGCTTTTTGATGTGAGGATGCAGACTTCTGTAGACACAATGGAGATGACCCATACCATGTTTCTCCTATATTGGCTGAGCTYCTGTCTTAACTCTGGTTGTTTCAATACCTGCCTCCCCCAGCCTTAATATGCTGCCTTTTGCCACCATCCTTATTCCTGCCTCTGCTGAACACAGCCTTCACTCAAGCAGATTTCCCAAATCCTTACCCCATCCTAAGCCACCTCCAAGAGCTCCCCAGTGCACTGTAGATTCAATTTCCAATTGCCTTCCTGGGCTGCAGTAAGCAGCAAGGACTTTCTCGAGCATATCCTCAGCCAGCGCTGCACCTCCTCACTTGCCTCCTCCTTCCTCTGCTCTAGAATTTACTGTCCCTCCAGGGCTAATAAAACCCAAACTTGCTGATTTTAAGGCACAGAGTAAGTCTCATCTGTTTACCCAGACTTGGAATACCACAGGACAGCGAGACTAATTTATTCAGAAAGCTTCACTCAGCTGCTCTGGTCTCCACACTACCACAATTTTGGGGGGTGCAGAATGTGAGATGAACTCAAGGAGCTACACACGGAGAGCAGCACAGCTGCATTTTCACTTCTYTTGTTTATCAGAAATTTTCACTTTGCCAGGTCTTTTACGCATCGGCAAAACCCATTTAAGACTGTATTTTTCAGCGAATGGGATTGCCTGTCCTGATTTTTTGCCAGCTGTGCCAGCCTGTGCCTTTTCTCACCCGCCCCAATGCACTTTCTCACCAGTCCAAGGAATTCCCAGTGCACTCCTATCCATGCTGGGATGTTGCAAGACCAGAGCGATGTTGCAACTACTAATTCAGCAGATTTTTGATAGGCAGATGTTACTTCTAAGGTATCTTWACTCCAGGAGAAGTTTTGTGCCCAAATCCTAAACAAAATCCTAAACACCCAATCAAGAAAGCAATAATCTGGGGGGAAAAAAAGGCACAACCTAATTCAAAGATGTGGAAATGATTGGAGAGAGCTGTGGAATTCTCTAGCATTTCTGTTGTGCAGGCTGAAAGTATCAATGAACTTCAAAGGTGACTGGACAAGGCTGGGATGTGCATCCCTGTGCTGCTGGCTCCTGGAACTGAGTTACAGGAGAGTGAGGTATCTGACTGTCCTCAAAATGCTTCTTACAGCTCACTGACCACCATCACAGGATGGTTTGTGCTAGAAGGGACCATAAACTCCAACACCTCTGCCATGGATAGGGACACCTTCCACTAGACCAGTTTGCTCTGAGCTCCATCCAGCCTGGCCTTGAACACTTCCAGACTGGACAGCCACCAACTCTCTGCACAACTTGTCCCAGCACCTCACCACTCTCACAGTAAAGAGCTTTTTTCCTATTATCTAATCTAAACCTAMTCTCATTTTGAAGCCATTCACCCTTGTCCTGTCACTACATGCTCTTGTAAATAGTTTCTCTCCACTATGCAAAGACAGTGTTGGTCTCAGTTTAATCATCCAGCTCTTAGAGGCAAGTTAAACATAGTTTGCAGAGGTGGAGCAGGCTAGGGCTGGGAGACACAAAGCCAGGATTTGTAACCCCTCTGACACTAAAAAGGAAGGAATGTTTGCACCCATGGAAGATGCATTGCTYTGTAGGAATGTAGTGAAATGCTTTAGTTCTCAGCACAACTGCAGAGCCCTAGAGCCAGAATTCCTGGGGTCTATTCTCACCCTCTTGCTAACTTGTTTTATAACCCTGGAGACATTGCTGAGTAGGAGTATTTGCTTAACCTAAGCTGAAATTTTGCTCCTACTTATAAATCAAGTACCTCCAGGACTCTAAGCTCCTAATGAGGTGGGTATACAATTACAGAAGAGACTGTTTCCATTTGATAGGGAATTCTCACCAACACATGAAGTGAAGCAAGGTTTGAACAGACAAGAAGTCATTTTACCAGATGAGGTGACAACCAGGAAACAGAAAGTAAATATTCTTGAGTATGATTAGTCACACTGATCAAAACAAGATCCACCAAGMAAGTACATGTGTGTATCAGAGAGCTGTTATCTCTCCCTCTTMCCCTCTCACACTTGTGGGAAACTCTTCACAGAACTCTTACACAGAACCACTGCAAATAATTTAGTTTCCTGCAGGCTGMAACCCAGCATGCCTGTCTCCCACCAGAACCACAACAGCACATTTACAGAGGATGTGAAGATATGCATGGAGATAAAACAGAATTGCAGTAAAACATCTGTATGCCTGCCATTGCAGGAGTGTGAGCTTTTATACAAAATGAGAGGGGGAATACTGAAAACACACACACATGTCTCTACACCACAAAACCAACAAGTGCCCAAAATGCACAGAAAGCTCAGAGGGAAAGGACAGCTCAGACCAGTAAASCATTAATCAGTGCTCAAAATACCTCAGAAGCACGGCCAGGGGACTTTGTGGTTCACTTCTTGAAGGCTCCTTCAGTCCTAACCCCAGCACAGTTTGYAACTGTCTGCTGAGAAAAAGCTCTCTCTAACAAGCTCTCTCTCCTTTTAAAGATCAGTCTGATTGAATAAGGACATCCATATGTTGTAGCTGATGGTTAACAAGATACAGGTGGTCTTTCATCACATGGGTAATTGGTCTCTGCTGCAATTACTAAYACAGCAAAGCAATCCCAGTTGCCTTTTTCTCCCCCCAAATATTATTTCTTTCAAACTCTAATAGGCAGTATCACTGTCTTGTACAAACAGCTACAGCAGGACTGGTTTGTCTAACACAGAGGGCAGGAATGTACAGAAAAAAMCGTGGGGAAAAGTGAGGTAAGCAGAAGGAGACAGAGAGGACAGAACTGGTGCACAGAGCATCYTGCTCTTCTACCTGTTTGAACACTTGAATGTTCACTATTGCTTTGATCTGCTGCCTTCAGCCAGATCCTGCTCCTTGTCACAGAGACGACTTTGTCTGGCTGTACTCAAGTGCTCTGAGGTATTAAGTCAAAAAGCAACATCACATGCTGTTAACTTCTATCCAAGAAACTAAATCTCACATTTTAACTGGTTAWTAAAGGGCCAAATTTGGATAGTGTCCTCCAGACAAAATCTCTATTATTGAAATCAAAAGGGAGCTTAGTGGGAGCAGGCCTCCCTCTTAGGAAAAGCCAAATACCTTATTAGCAGCATAGTTAGTGGAATGGCCATACTTTGGCAAAAATAAATCTGATAGAAGACTGAGTCCTTTCAAAACAGCAACGTTCAAAGGAGCAATTTTGAGACCAGACAGCAACTTTGCCAGGAGAGGCAGCTGTGAAAGAGGGAGAGCAGGAGCTTGTGTGAAAGCTTTGCAGTCTCCTATACACTCATATGTGCACCTTGTCCTGCAGACAGGCAGGGTTACACCCAGCCAGTGCCCTGAAATGTGCTGGCAAAGGGGCATATTCTGTGCCTTGTCCCACCACAGCAAACAGAGCMCCTGGTGTCCTCAGTGCCAGCCTGCAAAAGGGGACCAAAACACCTGGAGGGTCCTCATGTGCMACGAGGTGGGGAACCTCACTCAAGTTCCCAAGGGAAAAGCCAAAACTGGCACACACCACTGCTGCTTGTGCTATCAAGGAGGCACAATGTGGCCTTCAGCTTTTCATTTGGGCAACTCATCACCTTTCAATCTATTTAATTAATTTTATGAACCTYAGGACTCTGCATGTGTGCCATTTAAATGACAAGGGAACTGCACTGGAGAATTGCCCCAGGCATGATGGGGCTAGGCTCTCCCAGCTGATGACTATTTAAAGTACACTACAGAAAAAAACCAACATGYTCAACAAATGGAGTGATTTTTACAAGACATCAGAGTCAGCAAATCTCAATTAAGCCAAAAATCAGCTGTAGAGTGCACAGAGTAACATGGAAACAGCTCCCACCCTCAATATGCTTTCACACGAAGTCATTTGAGTTGGACCCAAGCTTTATTTATTCAGCTCATAACCAAAAAAAAAAAAAAAAAGCTGTTAGCAGAAGGTTAAGGTAACTGAAACAATTGCTGTGAAATAATGGAGCCGACAGCAGTTATGACTTTGTGCATATATTTAACTGAGTAAATACATCCACTCAGCTACTGCTTCTCACAACAGCTTTCCTGCCTGCAGTGGGGAAGGTTATTCCCATTAATTGATTATTGTTACTGCTCTAATACACCCTGCACACTTGTTTGTGTTTCCATTTAATTTTCCAGGGTATTACCAGCAGCACTGTAAAAGGGGACAYGTGTAACCGAGCCAGCCCCGCTGACACACAGCAAATGAGAACAGCCATCCCTCCCCAAAGGGGCACAATTATGAAAGGCTGCAGGTTATCAATGGATCAGTGGGTTAATAGCGGGATATCCGCACGCAGCCATGTAATTTAATCTGATCACAGTGAGTCCACGGGGAAGACAACCCAGTGAAGCTGATGCAAAGACACCTTTCAGTAATGAACAGACATCGCGGCCCTCGTGCTGGCAGCAGCGCTCCTCGCAGCTCGGCGCTAATTCTGTGCCTTTCTCAACCCATGGGAGACTCTGACAGAAAGGAAAGGCTCTCCAAATCAACCGTAGGAGGATGCATTTACKGAACAAAAAGCATTGCAGAATTCCGTCAAGTCTTTAGGCTAAAAATATTACACACCTATAAAACTGCCTATACCGGCAAGGARAAACGCAGCTCTCGCTTTCTGTGCCCACGTGGGGGTGGACAAACTCACCAGGCAGCTGATGGGTATGGAGTGGGCACAGAGTAAATACAACACAGGAGTCAGCTGTGATCCACTACAGAAGACCTGGCAGAAATGGGCTTTGAAAGGAAAAAGGGCAAGGAATGCACAAGGCTGGCAGCGCCGTAAGTGGTGAGCTCAGAGAAGCGTGCTCCTGCAAGGGCTAATGTGAATAAAGTACTCATGCTCTCACAGACCCCAAATGAGCACAAAAGGAAGGAGTGTGGCCATGTGGGAAATGCAYTGAGGAGTGAAAGGAAAAGCAGCCAGGACTGGCAGAGCTGTACCARCCTCTCAGGTGGGTGCTAAAGGCCTTCCCATCAACACACAGCAAGTAAGGGCTTCCAGAGGCTGATGATATGACCTGTATGCTATAAACATACAATTCCACTTGCTGTGGCTTAGAAATAAAGGTTCAAACATATATGTCAAGAAATTTGAGAGATTTGGAAAGCATAAGACTGAGCAAAACACATTCATCTTCCATGYAAGAGATTTTTCATCAGGTAGTGACAAAACCAGCAACCCCTGAACATACAAAATGCTGACCAAACTCTGATTTCAGCATTTTATGCTGATATCTTGCCATTAACTCACCACCACAGAGACTAACTCTCTGATTTAATTCTTGTCAATCGAGAAAATGTTTCTGCTTCTCCAAAGCACAATGGCTGCTATCATTTTGACTGACGTAAGCTACCRTAAGTGATTTTTCAAATGGACAAATTTATCCCTGGAGACAGCAAGATTCCAACTAGGGCATGTTTGTCTTCCTCTGCAGAAAATCTTGAGTTGGTGCTTGAAGCAGGAGAGAAGGCACCAGAAGCGAGAGTGAGCTTTCCTTCTCTCTGTCATCACRGAAGAAAAAGTGCTTCTACATATTTGATACAAAAAAACCCCATGCAGATACAAAGGCCAAAGCCAGCAGCTGCAATGTAAGATCCTGTCTCTCTTACATGATGTAGTCATGCTCTTTCCACATCTGTGCAAATGTGGAAAGAACACACCATTCTGCTGAGTTCTCCTCTCACACCAAGGGTAAGAGCTGGAACAAGCATATGATAAAATCAAAATACAAACAGAAAAGGCCAAAGAGAAGCCAGGTAAGACAGAAGAAAGCAGATGAACAGACACATCCAAGGTGAGTTATCCATTTTTCCATTTCCCTGCCCTGCCCAAAACAGGCCAAGAAYGGCTCTATGCCCCAGAGGATGCTGTGCACAGACACACCCTCACACATCCCTAACTCAGGAGCACCCATCACTCCTCAGCACAAACTCCTSAACTCAAGACTTGACCATTCTGGGTCTCCTTTAAGCCATGCTTTACATTCCTGCAATTCAGCAAGGAGACCCAAGTCATGGGTCCCGAACATGTGGGATATGTGCCCATGATGCCAAACACAGAGACAGCATCAACTGAAAAGARAAACTGAAATGCATTAAAGATCAGCACAGCATTCTTCTGAATGAGCCTCACAATCTGGCAGTGCTCCTTCCARCATCAATATCAATTTCCTCCATCAACAGGAGACAGAATAATAGCAACTTCCTCCGTTTAATACAGCCCTTAATTGTCCCAGATCAAATACTGGCTCCCAGAGGCTATTCATTCTGCTCTRTAGGTAACCATGTCCTAGACAAGATGCAACAGCTTTTATCAGCAAATGTGAAATGCAGCAGGAGGGCCAGAAGGTGTGTCTCAGCACTGCTAAAAACATTAACCAAACACATCACTGCCCTGGCTCTAATGGAACTCACAGGGCACTGCTGAGAGCAGCACAGGCACCCCAGTGACCAGAAAACACTTGCAAGCTCTTGCTTATCTGAGAGYAGCAAATCCATACAACCATTGTCAGAGCAGGGCTTCTTCCCCCTCTTTGAACCAGCTCCACGATGCCTCTGATCAACCTCCTAATGACAAAGTCCTCATTGATTTCAAGAAAACTCAGCAAGACTGAGCAGAAAAAGAACTAAAGAGGGAAATGCCAAGTGAGTCATTAGTGGGTGGAGAAAAGAAGCGTGTAGTAAGTAGTCTTCAACTTTTACTCCTTTAAAATAAACACTGCCACAAATTGAAGCAATCCTTTGACACTAGTGAAGATGGAGCAGACTGCAGGAATGAYAAATTCCTCACTCAAAGGGGCTATTTATGCCAGATGCCAACAAGCACACAGGTAAAATTAATMTGCTTGTTTGGAAAACCCTAGATGGAAGTTCATGTATTAAATACCAAATCAGACTCAGAGTGAAGTAAGCAAACCAGCACCAAACCAGAACATTTTCCCCAACTTGGAACAGCCACGAAAATTCCTTTATTCTTTCTATCTTTCGGCTTCTATTGCCAGCATTACAACCTTTGTGTYGAGCAGGTGCTCAGATGCTGAAATGGGAGGAGAGTTTATTCCCCATCATTAGGCTTCACCTGACCAGCAGCCTGTTCAAGTGTCCCTGCCCACAGCAGGGAGTAGGAACTGGATGATCTTAGAGGTCCCATCCAACCCAAACTATTCTAAGACTCTRTGATTAGCCAGAGCAAGCACACTGCCCCAATCTTTCTAACCCTGCTACAGCACAAATGTGTTCCCTTTTGAAGATACTTTGGTGTGAACTTTCACACACTCATCTCTTTGATTCATTCTGCCCTGGGTTACTAAAACACAGCCCTTTTTCCTAGGTCTGGTTACTACAGCAACAGAATCTTTTTGAGTTTGGTAGCAACACATTGCAGGCACCAAAAAAAAATCTGCCACTAGTTCAAGAAACATGAAACTGCAAGTCGGCAACCCATGCAGAGGAATATTCCTGTTCTGCCTCTCTAATTAAGAAACTCTATGAATCCCCACCTCCTTGGCAGAGCACAAGCCTGAGCAACCTCTGACTTCAAAGGATGCACAACAGAGGTGCACTGCCCACAATCTCCTGTGTGCCTGTCACTGCAGAGAAACCAAAAGAGAAATCTGATGGGATTCACAGCCAGAAAAAATATTACACTCCACAGATGCTATTAGTTCCACTAATGATTAAAGCCGAAGCATCACTTTAAACTCCATATGGTATCACATCTGCATTCTTCTGCACACACATGAGCATTAGCACAAAAAGAAGAAGGTTGGGAGGGTGTTCTTGAGGTTTGGACTTTTTTTTTTAATAACCAGAGGAGTCTTCCTGTATTGTCATTTCACTGCAAAGTCACTATATTAGATATTATATTATTACTCCACTGAACTCTCATACAACTCAGAAGGGGAAAAAAAAACCCTTTCAGTGCAGAGTTATTTCTATCTAATTCACTGCCTTGGGACASGAGAGGGTTTTTACTGCAGAGGTGAACAATGACTAGTCCTTAGCTGTCAGGTTGAGAGACTGCTTGCAACCCTCAGCTACAGCCCAGCGCAGTGCAGCACACACGACTCCACATAAACCATACACTAAAGACAGCACAAACTGGTCAATCTGATCATTTCTCAGCAGCAGACAGTCATTCTAGAAAGTTCAGCCAGACTATTATCACTGTTATTAATTATTTCCTATCCTGGGAGAACGATCTATGCCAGATTTGCCCCTAATTTCAACTGAGGGAACTTACCCAAAAACATTTCATCTGGTCACACACAGCCCCCACTGAGTGAGTGTGCTATTATGAGAAAGCAAACTGATATAAATATAGCACAGTGACAGTATCCACTCTGCAGTTATTTCCTCTGCGAAACAGAGCAGAATGAAGTGGGTAAGCTGCTCAGCCAGCTTTCTTCTAAGGCCACTAAAAACTGCATTGATGACATCAACGAAAAATAATCAGTTAAAGACAAATCTGAGCATCTAATTCTCAAACAACATTTAAACCGAGCAATCTGACCTCCTCTCAAGTATCCACAAATGTAAGATGACACTTCCACTAGTTTCTTCTCCATTTATATTCATTCATGGAATAGATTTTTTTTTCCTGTTAGCTTTTATTTTCACCAGCCAAATTGATTGCAAGTTGATAGAYGAATTAATCATCCAATATCTGAAAGCCTACTTGTGATGGATAGGCTACGACAGGGCAGAAATTAAACTTCATTGCTGGTTGAGTGTGCATACACAGGCACTCTTCTGCAACCCCTAATTCAGATGCAGAAATTTAGACTATGATTTCCATAGCTAAAGCCAGAAAGCAAACAACTCAAAAATGCTTGGAGTTTTGTGGTGGTTTTTTTTTTTTGGTGAGGTATTTATTTTGCTTGTTTTTGAACTCCACATGTAGTCATGAACATTGGTAGAAACTTATCTCTGAAGGAAAAAATAATAAAGCAGCATATAGTAAGCAGAAATAATTTTTTGGAAGTATTTTCCCAGCTACAGTTGCACTGCCAACTTTAAAGATGTTATTTTAGCATACAAGATGAATGTAGCTCAGGAACAAGAAGAATCGCTCTTCCCAATCCTCCTCTCATGCACCCTCCTCCAGCCTGTTCTCAAGACATGAAGCATTGCTTAAAAAATGCYCATGGAACAGACTGAAAGAAGTTGCTGCTCCTCTATATAGTTATTTATAATAGATAATCTTAGAATCACTCTTAATTCCAGCTCATCATTTATGGTGTTGGCACAGTTGCTCCAGTGAATTCAGTCTCATTATTCACCTTTGGGTAGTACAGTATCTTGTATTTTATACATCATCCTTCCTTGTCCARTGGATCCCTCACAAACACTTACAGAACCAAGTGAAGATGAATAATGATCTGAGGACAAAGCTAAATGCTGAAATACCACGATTTTATGGCCAGCTAAAGAAAAGCAGGGGCATGTCTTGAATACACAGATGCAGCTCTAAGAGAAACAGCAATACTTCCAGGAATGCCATGCTATGTAGTGACTTTCCAGCAGGTTTCTGAATTATCCCAAGACACTGAATAGCACTTGGAAACTCAGCAGGACTGCTCAGCTTTGCTGTCAGTGGCCACACCCAGCTTGGAAATGTGAKAAAAATGTCTTTGGAGAAAAACCCAAACAGGAATAGGATCACCCATTCAGTTGAAAGTCATGTCAAGATGGGRATGATGAGACAAGTGCACACTTCTGGTTCCCAGGATTATACCAACAAGTGCAGAGGATCTCATCAAAGGCAGCACACATTCCACTGATTCACTGCACTGGAGCACTCATCTAGTGACAAGTCCTGCAGAAAGAGCAATGTGCCAAGCTGGTACATTTTTTCAAAGAAAACTTCACCAACAACATCCTTTTTAAACCTGCTGGGAGGGGAAACTACAGTTGAAACCCATAAGCACTTTACCCCAATAACCGAGATGTTTCATTGGGTAATCAAAGGCAAATTTCATCACTTAACCATCTGAAAGAATTCTGCAACATGATCACCAGAACCATCAGTTCTACTTCAGGCTCACTGTCTCTGAAAATAGACCTCACCAGCTTCCACATCCCATTCCATTACAGGGATCACATTATCAGGGGTGCTGCCACAGCACCCTGGGTCACAGCATTCTGTAACTGGCACTTCCTTGCTAAAATGTGTGACAAGACATGTGTGTCCTCTCAGTCTCCTCAGACTGCTGTGATCAGACAGACACACGCTTTGTAACAGGAAGAGAACTACGGTATCTTGTGGAAAAAAAAACCAAATAAATAAATTAATCATCATCATCATGACACACACCCCTTGAAAATTCTTCAGTTAAAACCCAGCCGTAAGTCACCAATACCAGAATTTAAAGMAATCTGGGCAAACACAAAAGAAGGAACGAGCATCTAACCAATCATCCAGTAATAATCACAATGGCTGTCAACCTTTGCCACAGCTACAATAAAAGCAAACATCACTGTGTTTCCCTGCTGGATGTAGAGCCCAATGCCAAGTTACCTCCACAAGCACAGCAGCACATGGAGAAGAGGCCTCGAGGCATCCTTTCCACTGGCACCAAACAGGGACCAAAAGCCAGATGCCAGCTCACAATGAAAACCTTCAGCGAGAAGTTCTGAGAGCCTTACCTATGTACAGGGAGGAATCTTTCCGCCTGACGTGGTCATCGATGTAGGAAACTCCCAGGGGCTGGACAGGGGTAGCACCAATGCCCAGGAGGACCTGTGCCCCGATGAGCAGCAAGTACATCATGTTGGTAGCAGTCCTATTTCTGCAGATAAGGTCCGGGTCTGGTCCCTCRTCGCTGGTGGACCCGTTGACAGCGCACACATCCCTCCCTTCAGCACCCCAGCGGATTTCTCCCGATTCGTACTCGTACTGGTGGGTCAGAAATTCAGGCAAGGCAGAAAGGAGGGCACCCAAGGCCATGACGATCCCTCCACATCCTATCAAGCGTGGCCGGTGTCCCCGGGCTCCRAAGTAGCTCACGAAGAGGATGAGGGCCAGGTTGCCAATCTCGAAGCTGCTGGCAATGACGCCCACGTCAGCACTCTGGAGGTTGAATCGCCGCTCCAAGGTGGTTAAAACACTCACCTACAACAGAGAAACACAGAGAAAATTACATTCCGTGCCTTCCRTTCTCCCCACGTGTGAAGTGTAAATTTCCTTGACTTTTCCTTGGAGCTGAAAACATACCCATCAAGGACATCCAAACCACAGTAGAGCAGCTGACCTCCAAGCATGACCTGACTGCTCAAATACAGCCACATCAGAAGGGTCTAATACCAAGTGACATTTCACAGCCTACCACCTGTCCGAGCACGTGTCCACTTCCGAATTCCTGTGCCCATCAGTGTGGATTTTAGAYGCCTGCAGACACCATGATTCCATGGCTCTGTCTTTGAGCTCCCTTTCTATTTGAAGGCACAACCTTCACGGTGCACTGTCCCACAGAACCAAGGCATAAATCCTGCTGAGATTCACATCCTGCCAGGCACCAAACCTTTCCCTTGGAAYGAAGTGCAGCTAGGGAGCAGCAGAAAACCCTGTGGATTCTTTGCTTGCACCCCAGCACAGGCCATCAATCCAGTCAGAAATGGTGATGTACAAACAGGCAGTTTGGCTGGCACCGAATGCTTTTACTAAAGTATATAAATAAAATGCTGATCAAAGGGTTTAAACTGTTTGTGGATTAGTTAATGACTGGGATCGTCACAGAGTATTTTTGAGAAGACAGGCCAATTAAGGTTTACACAGAAGATTTAAATCCACCATGAAGAAGGGATGATTTAACAAATTGTGGGTATTTAACACTAAGAAGAGAGAAGCACATGAATAGTCTTCAAATATTTAACATTGCTGCAAAAAGGAATGACCTGTTCTTTCAATTCAAAATGGATAGGACAAGAAGTGACAAGTTTAAACTGCAGCAGAGATGATTCAGGTTAGATATGACTTGGGGAGAAACCAGATTTTACTGGTAAGGATTGTGAAGCACTGAAATATGCTGCCTGGAAAGGCTGCAAAGGTCTTTAACAGAGCACAGACCAGCATCTGTCAGAAAAGACACAGRTATGACTGATCTTGCCATGGGGCAGGAAAATGAACCAGATCATCTCTTGAGAGCTCTTCCAACCTTGATTACATGGTGCAGTGAAACACAATGTGGATTTTCTGTAGCAGTCATAGCACTGATCAGAGCATGAAGGATGAACCACTAAGTACCTCACTTGCTGTCAGCCCTGCTCAAGGGAGAAAACAGAGTATTCTCATGTCTATGGYACTGTCCCTCTTAGACAGGAAAAAAACAACAAAAGAAACCTTGAACGTGTCACAGAAATGCCAAAAACTTTTACCTAGAGAACAAAAAACTCTCTAGTTTTGCAGACTGCAAAAGATGAAGGTATTTAAGGTTGTCCTAAAAGAGGCAGGTTTCTCTATTCCAAAAAAACTGTGATAAAGACCTCAGAGCAGAAGGTAGCCCCTGGACAGAATAAAAATAGCCTCCCACTGGAGGCACTGAAAATCTTTGCTGATAAACCTCACGAAACAGGAGCCAGCCTGACCGACTTTAAAGTATTCTGACAGCAGCTCTTCTCCGGGGGCAGTTTGCCTCTGCCAGGGTACACCAGGGCACAGTTGGACAAAGACAGCCCCATCGGCAACAAAATGGAAAATGGAAACAACCCACTTCTGCTGCTTTGCATAAGCAAAAACTCCCAAACCTGACTCTGATAAGTGTCCAAGTCTGATCTCCAAAACYGGACTGTTTTAATGTTTTCTGAAATGTTTGTTTTCTGAAAATCCAGCCTTCTTAAAAAGGCAGCTATCATTTTATACTAGCACCAATGCAGTCCTCCCCAACCAAAGAAAGAGCCAACAGCTGAGGAAGGCAAGGAGAAAGAAATCTGGTATTTTCAGAGCAAGGCAGGCCAGGGATGAGRCACACGGACAGCATGGCATTGCCTGGGCAGATCCACCAGGCACCATGTGACAGAGATCCAYGGAATGGTTTGGACTGAAAAGGACCTTAAAGATCATCTCTAGTTCCAAGCCTTCCATGGAAAAGGATTAGGATTATCCTTGGATAAGGATTTATCATCAACACTGGTTATATTGCAAGGTGTGATCTAATGAGGCTGATGCTGGGGTCCCATGAACACCAATTCGGACAGACAGAGGAATCTCTCCAAGATGCAAAATTCTGTCTGTGGTGCTCATTTCTGAGCTGTACCTAGATGGGAAACTCATGATTACTCATTACAGCTGTGTAAACTGAGGTACAGAGCCAACTGTTAATGAGACAAGTACAGTCAACAAAATTAATTTCTGATGGAATAATTTAGGCTGGAAGATTGAAAGCCAACAGAASTGATTTCCCAGGGCCAACTGGTATTAACTAGCTCTGGAAGTCTCCCACGTTTCGACCTGGCTGCCAAATTTTAGGCTTTCACCATACATATATACAAGTGGATAGAAARCAGGATGGTGTTTAGAAATATGTGGGTGCCAGAACTCAAAAGGGTCAGATTTTGGACAGCTGGATTTAAGATACAAAAAACTGCACCATTTCCAAATGCAATTCACAATGACAGATACAGTAAATTAGTGACAMACCAGGGAACTAAAACCAGAATCCCAATTCTCATTCCAATCTTATTTCAGTGGGACTTCAGCATTTTTTTTCCTTTTAACAGAAGTTAAACCATCACAGTAGGGAAAGAGAGTCTCACCATCCCCTGATTCCTTCTTGCTTCACTTTGGTGAAGAGCTTAAAACAAAAGGAGGAGGATGACAACACAGAGCAAACTCCAACCCTCCTGATAAAAGCTGGCAGTTCTCCTCATCCTTCTGGCCAGACCACAGAGCATTTCCCAGTTTGCTCCTTCTGGCTGTAGCACAGCTACCCAGTGCTACCAGCATGGCCTTTGCTAAGTGGGTTATGAGGAGCAGGGGGTATGGTGAAAGAAYAAATCCATCATACCAGCCTTGAGCATGCAGAAGAAAACAGCATCCGAGTACAAAATGCTGAGACCAGCATCAGCAGAGCAGCCTCCAAAACTGACAGCCACAGTGAAGAGAAAAAAAAAAAAACCCCAAAATAAAAATAGGGCTGGGAAATAAACTGTCAACATGCAGATTTTCAGCCAGAGAACAAGAAGAACACAAAGGCGTTTTATCCAGGGTGGCTGCAGCCTACACAGCCCAAATTCAACACTATGACATTGGCTGTGACCTTACAAAGACCTACTACAAAATGAGCATTAGCATAGCAGAGATGTTACCTGCATTTATGCAAAACAAACCCCTGCCCATGGCTAGATTCATTCTCCCAGCTCCACCTTTATGGGATATAAGGTACAACCTGACTAMATGTGGGATGCTCACAGTGCCCTTGTAACTGTGCGATAAAAACACTGCACTGCCCATATTTCCTTTCCCAATCCTGTTCTCCAGCAGATCAGCCATCACCACTCCCAGACACTAACTCTGTTTTATCCAGAGTTACATAAAATGTTGCAGAAGACAGGACAGGTCCCTGTAAAATGCTGATRTCACATGAAAAGGCTGTGAGGATTATAAAAGTGGCTGTGTGCTGAGGCCAGGTTGGGTRCTGGCTCAAGAGCAGGGATGTGAGCCATGGGATGGTGCAGCAGCACATGGACAACCTCCTGCTAAAACACAGCAGGAATCACCAGGAAACACCARCTGCTACTGCCTGACTCCTGTCAACTTACACAGCTGTTTACTCAGGGATGCAAAGAATTGACTAAGAGGGTATTTAGTTTAAAAAAAAGCTTCTAACCCAAGATCAAAACGGGTACCAGGAAGCAAAGAACACACSCAGCAAAACTCATGCAGGCAAGATAGAGCAGATCATGCAGTCTGACCCCAAGAAGTGACTGGTGAAACCACCCACAGGACCAGGCGAGTCCAGAGCAGGCACAAGGACAGAGGCAGCGCTGTAATCGTGGCACATGCCAGCCCCCAGGGTGATGGGAAAGCCAAAAAAACTGTGCTAAGGACAGCTGTACCTYTCCTGCTGCCTTTGTGTGCTCACAGCTGTCCTGCAGGTCACCAGGGCTCTGACCAGGGCTGTAACTGCAGCACTGCACTCAGCCTTCAGTCACACCAGCCTCACTGCCAGCTTCTGTGATTTCCATTTCACTACTCCAGACATCTCCCGCCTGGTTTTAACAGCAGCTCCACCAAGATTTAGCTCTGGCATTAGAGATCAGCTGCATGGCTGTTCTCCACAAGCTCATGCTCCTTCACACTAAGTCTATACCAGATCAGTCAATGGGATCACTGCAAACTACAGCAGTTTGGGCACCTGCACACCTTGTTCATGAAATAAGCAGGCTGGGGATATAGAAAACATCATGTAACCCAGCCTTCTGGCTTTCTGTGAATACACTGCAACATGCAATAACAAGAAGTGATTAAAGCTTATACCATGCTTGCACCATCTCCTTCTCTTACTGAGCCACAGCACACACGCATTTGGATCAGATAACTTAGGGGACTGGCATCAAACAAGGGGCCTCCTAACACCACCCTTAAACACCCTTCAATGATTGAAAAAGGAAAGTATCTCACACAATGYACACGGTGATAAATGACCCACATCAAAAAAAAGAAATCAATCACCACCTTAAAATTTTCCATCCAAAGCAACTTCTATTGTAATTCCTGTAACTAAAGCCACGGAAGCTTATGCCATGCCATTCTGACTTATTTCAATAATACATGCTCACATTCATCATTCCTGTCCGCCCCAAATCCACAGTCCTTGGCCTTTCTGAACCAAGGTAAATTTGTTTTCTCCATAGGCTGYTTATTTTATATTAGTGCTCAGCAAAAATACAATCCCCAGACCTGCTTCACCCYATTGCCCCACATTATCACTAAGGAATGAACTGAAGGCTGGGAACACCACAATGGAGCCAGAGACACAGTACATTGAAAATGAATATCATATTGTTCGTATCTCCAATGATCAAGTCACATTCACCCACAGAGTCTACAGTTAAGTTCATTGTATTAGTAATACTGGGTTATATATAGAAAACACATTGACTTTATGCCTGAAGGGCCTTTTCAAAAGGCTTCTTTTTAATGTAAAATACATTTTCTCAGTTATGTGGTAAGAGATTGGACTTGAARAGACATGTCTGCAGTGCTACAGGGTGTAAAATAATTGCCTGGCAACTACGTTCCCAAAGGAAAACAAACGCAAACCATCTCCCACAGTCTCCATTACAGAGCTGGGCAACACAAGGTTCCTTGAAGAGCCAAAGGGACCATGCCAGAAGCACCRCTGCTTCCAGGTGCCTCCATCCACTTCTTCAGGTATCACCTCATCCTCTCTTCCAGCAGCTGGGGCAAGCTCTGCTCCTGTCCAGCTGGTCCCCATGGGCTCAGTCACCCYGCTCCCTGTCACAGCAGAGCCACCAGGCTCAGCCTCCAAGCCCAAGGGAACAATGCTGATCCTCTGTTCTGATGTCTTCCCGCTCCACAATTCCAGTGTTGACATGGATCACTTGTGGTACAGCCAAACTTTTTAAAAAGCAACCAATGCCTTGGCATTTTGCCCTTTCCTTCCCCATCAGATGGCTGGGATGAGGGCACCAATCTCAATACCTTTTACCCAGCCCCAAGAACTTCCTGGTGCTCCTCACCCCACTGAAGTAGTGAGGGCATCAGGAGCTCATGTCTCAGGCTGCTGATTGCTTGTTTGAACACCTTTCCTGGTCCAATAAACTTTCAGTTGAAACTTAAAATACTTTCTCACTGCAGATGCCAACACCTGGCTTTGGGCACACGAACATAAGGGAAAGCAAGAAAAGCTGATGATATGAACACACCCAAGCTGCCTCTGCTCGAGGTCTGGAAATCATCTCTGCATAGAAATTTGCATTCACGTGACAGGGATAATAGATGCCACAGCTGAACCCCTGCTGAAAGTAGGGTGTTATTAGCTTGGCACTTGCTGCATGTGCCTGAGCTGTTTCTAGGCCAGCACTCGAAAATCTGCAAGTTACTGTACTGGTGCCATGAGGAGCTTGCAGCTTGGATCTGTGCCTYGCTGGTGTGAAAAATTCATTTTATGTTCTAGTGGCCAGCTCTGAGGTTACTGACACAGCCCAAATTAAGCACACGTTCAAGGTCAGGATTTTCAGGGCCTGAGAAGAAAGGGTATTGCACCACACAGCAAGAGAAACAGCACATCACACTCAAAGGCAAGGCAAAGCACACATTTTTGGCAGCCTCTTCTCACTGGCATCAAGCAGAAAACGTTCCTGCCATCTCTTGTAGCCCACTGTGCATCTCCTCCCCACATTTCAGCAGCCACAGCATTCTGTGCCACTGGCCCTCGGCCAACACAAGGCACAAAAAAAGCGTACTTGGGCACCTTTTGAAAGTTTCACAGCTATGGCACAAACACTGTGATGCTACAGGCTCTTGCACATTGCAAACAGAGCAAAGAGGGCTCAGCACCCATGGAAGATGTCCTGTTAGGTCAGAAGCTGATCCACCAGTGCAAAGCCAGTTTGTTTCAAAATACCTTCAACCAGAAAAAAGTCACGCGGCTCCAAAAGTTAAACGCGCATTTTCCACTCCTCATGCTGCACAAAACCCTAACCTCTAACCCAGGCCCTCACTGCAGCAAACAGCAATGCAGCAGGGCTGTCAATACCTTGCTCATTTGCTTCTTATGAATCCTGCACGGGATGCAATGGGATGACCCCCTTTCCCAGCTCCCCAAGGAAGGGTGCTGGGAAAGGCGCAGTGCCCCATTTAGAGCGATGTGAACAAAAAGATCACTGGGGTGTTATTTGCAGCTGCCCCCTCATGTTTATCATGGAAAGTCAGCCTGAGTCACCAACAGCCCAGAGCAGACCCAGGTACAGAGCCAGGCCACGCTGAACTGCCTAGCAAAACTTGAAAGGCTTTTTCTGTTGCTCTGAAACAAATGCACACCGTGGCCAAAATTCTGGTTCTTAACCTTTCAGAGTCTGAACCCACAATGATATCATAATCACAACCACAGACTTAGTGTCCATAYAAGCTTTCTGCCTCCAAGTCGGCTGTTCAGCACTGACCTCACTGTGTGAAAGCAGGTGGTATTTYAGTCCCTGACAAGGTCTCTACATAAAAACACCCAGTGCCAAGATCCATTTGTAGCACAAACTTTCCCTGAGTAGCACACTTACAATGAAGCCAGCAGATATTTGAATCCTTACTTATTTTTAGATGTTATGTCATTTTCACTGGCAGCCAAATAACACATCATAAACATGCAAAGAAGCACAAACCTCAACCCTGTAGCTGCATTTTTCCGTGATTTAAAAACCGTAGCACAGAACGGTGCTGCCGGCACATTTCAGACCTGGAGGATGAAGAATTCCATGTGGAATAAATGTGCAGCAGCAGGGGCTGGTGAGCAGAGGCAGCCAATCCCTCTGTCAAAGTAAACAGCCACGGGAAAGCTGCTGGAACATCTTTGACACAGAGCTGGATCTCTCTTTTTTCCCTGTGGACAGCAAGTAGGTGCACAAAGCCAGAGGAAGAGGAATTCAAAGTGTGTGTGCAATTTAAATGCAGGCTCCTACAGCACTCTTGGCCATATACAGAACTGACAGCAAGATTCACACATGGGTCTGGAACCCTACAAACTGGGCACCACCATGCTGGGTTCCAGCTGAAAGAAGATGAAATTCATGTTGCTGGAAGAGTCTTAAAAGGAAAAAAAGCCCATTCCTGTATACTATCACACGGACCATGTACTACCACTGGAGAGGTGCGATCCCAAGCTGTCACATTGCAACACCCTTCCTTCTCCACCTCCACAGCTGAATGCAGGTTTGCTTGTTCATCTAATAAAACACTTCCTAACACAACACTTCCATGCCTGCAGAGAAGGCTTTTACTATAAACAGGGCAGAAACCATAACACTAGCCTGACGAGGAAACCCGTCATGCGACGGGCTTTGCTTTATCTTAATTTATGATCAAGAGCTGAACTCGGGGCTGAGGGTTGCATCTGAATTCTGCCAAGGTGCAGAGGAAGAAACAAGGCCTCTGGAGCTGGTTGCAGAAGCATTCYCAGCTGCCAGGCATGAACTACAAGTGACACAGGCAGGACACTCTGAGGCAGCATTAATAAAAGCTTTGAAGAAGCKGAATTCAGTTTTCACGGCTGGAGGACAACGGTGATTATATAAAGGCTATATACTGGGAGAGGAGCTTTGCTGACAAGTCCTACTACTTTTCTCCTCATCTGCTCTGGCTCTGCTGATATCTCTCCTSCTCTACTCCCTCTCCAGCAGAAAGGATGCCTGGCTACAGCAAATGGGAACTCGGCTTAGGGAGAAATTTGAGGCTTTTCTCATCAACCAGCACATCAAATGCTTTAATTTAGCAAGCCTTGGGACGTAGGAAGCCATTTAAAAGGGAAACAACAAAATGGCCACATCGTACTGCAATTCCACAGCACTCTGTAACTCATAAAAAGAAATACTGAATTACTGCAAACTTCTGCACGTGGAATTGGGGTCTCTCTAGCACCTAACCAGCAACACCCCAAGCTCATCCCAGAACCACATGTGCTGCCTGCTTATCCCCACCTCGCACCCTGCAGCCCACACAAACGCTGTCCGTGTCATCCTGCTTATTTGCCAAGTAACACCCTCCCACAAAGCTGTTCACAAACGACTCATTTCTCCTTTCACGTTGTCTCTGTGCAGATCCGAGGGTACAAACAGGAGAAGTGTGCTGGCTGYTGCCAAAATTCCCACTAAAGGCAGAGGCAGGTTGGGAGGTGAGCAAGGAGGGCCATGGTGTAAACAGACAAGTCAGGACTTGAAGGTGATTTTAAATCTATTTACTGTAGAATCACTAGACCCTGAAAAACTTTAATGAGCACATTCAAGGAAAACAGAAGTCCCCAGCTCTTCTATTTACCTATCAGAGCCTGCCATGAGCAAAAGCACAATGGGAGAGGGGTTCCCAGAGAGGATCACTGCCCCTACTGCAGGGACACACCAAATTTTGGGAGGAATCCATCGTTCAGGCACTACAGAGTGGGAATGGGTTTGCATTCAGCATTCAACACAAAGCCAGACACATTCACTAATGGTTACTGCAGCCAACATGAGAGCTCTCTCTTCTCTACTTGTACTTTGCCAATTTGGTTTCTCTCAACCTCCCCAGCCATTTCAAATCCCATGTTTTCATCTCCTTCCAGTTCTTCACTCACCCTCTGCACTCAGCTTCTACAYGAAGTTAATTCTCTTTATACTCAGCTTCTCCCTGGTTC
This sequence comes from Malurus melanocephalus, assembly GCF_030028575.1. Lineage (NCBI taxonomy): Eukaryota > Metazoa > Chordata > Aves > Passeriformes > Maluridae > Malurus > Malurus melanocephalus. The sequence continues at coordinate 411,623 of NW_026623290.1, forward strand.
CTGCCTCCCCAAGGTACTAATTACAATACAGTTTATTAGCCAGGCACATTACACTTAGACTGTAATTTTGCCCTGCTTTAAAGGAAGCTAGACATCACTGAGGCAGTTCACTGCAGTCAGTAAAAGAACAGGAAATTTTTCAAAAGCACTTTAGTGGCTTTGGAACAAGAGTCCCATTTTCAAAGAGACACTTAGAGTAAGTCACTCCTGTCAATGACAGTATGGCTCAGAAAGCATCCTTGAAAATAACACCCTCAGGCTCTTTCAAAATCCATCACTTACCAAAGAGTGAGTAAAGCAGTCCCAAGTAGCCTTTTCCAGTGAAGCCTCAAACAGCAAAGGGCTGAACGTTTCAGCCCTGACATTTCAGGCAGGTGTGAAGTAAACAGGGATATCTTTCAGCTGTCAACAGGGCTGTGTCATAGGCAGGATCATCAGAAGTAGGACAGCACARAATTACCACACCATTAATTAATTTATTTATTATGATAACTGCTAAAGATGTGGGTCAGGGCCAGCATCCCAGCATCCTACACCACAAGAAGACCATGGAACCCAACAATAACACAGCCAGCACATTTGCTGATGGAGAGAGAAAGCCAAAGAAGGCCTGGAGATGTCCATGATTTGCCAGGAAAYGAGCCCAAGCATGCCTGGTCTGCATCTTCACCACAAAACACCAACCATAGTTGTTCCTCAGCCAACAAGTGTTACCCCATGGGCTAAGCTGTCCTCCCCCAAGTCTGCCACATGTCACATTGTCCAAATGCAAATAAATCCAGATTTCTCTGGGCACGAATGTTAGTCTTGACTGATGAAAGGAGTCAGTTTGGATATAACAGGTCTGGAGAGCCAGCTGCAAAGTAAGAGCTTGGCTTGAAAACATTACCCACATGTGGCAGGGATGTTCCTCTGTTCCTGCCAAGATGCCACGACCAACAGAATCTGCCTCACCAGTACTGGTTCAGAGGAATCAAGTTGCAGTTCCTCCATCATTTAATCTCTCTCTTGCTTGARTAGTGGGGGCGAGGAGGAGGTCAGGGAAATACACAGTGACAGGACTCTTGCAAACCCTCCATGAACCTAATATTTTGTGACACTGTCTGGATACCAAGACTTCTGAGCACAATCAGGATGCTGAGAATCAAATTGAAAGTGTCTGAATCTATGAACTATGCACTCCAGGGGGCAAATAAAGGTCATTTTAGTTTCATTTCAGTGCAACCCTCAAAGATCCCATCCCTTGAAGTCTCAGTGAGATGCTTAACAGAAATCCATGAAGGCTTGATCAAGCTCAGCAGTAACCTGAGCACAAGTATTGGGGTAACCAGACACACTCCACTCATGTCCAAAAACCTGGCTTGCTAAACCAGACCACCACACTTCGCCACAAGCCATTTGCAGGACACTTTTGTCCATTCTGGCCAGCCACCGCACCAAATCTGCTCAGAGCAGATAATTTTTAAGATGGGGATATGGAAGTATTGAGCTGGAAACATTACAGAAGAAACTTCCAGGCATGAGACAATGCAACCTTATACCAAATCCCAGAGAAAACTTTCCATCCAGATTTACCTTCAAGATGTTACCCAGCTAACCAATTGCTCACTGGATACCTGCCTACAGATTACCAAAGATGCAGCCTGTTAATGTGGGAGCATCTAGAAAACTTAGATAACAACAAGAGAACCCTGGGCACTGTTCAGGGATAGACTTCAAAAGTCTGCAGTTTGAAAACACACAGAACTGATTCTAGAGGCTGTATCMAATATTTCCCAAGAGTCATTATATACAACCACAGTAATTCATCAGGGATCTTACAACTACAGTAATTCATTAGGGATCTATTTAAATAAGAAGGCAAAATAAAAATTCTGGCAAAAAGCWTGTCCAGCATTGAATTAAGCTGAATAATTCAAATCAATAAATGCCATCTCAAATAAGGGAGGCTACACCATGAGCCCCAAATGATTCCACAAGAAACAGCAATAATTTGAAACTTCTGCCTTCTTGAAGAGCTAGAACTGAGATTARGTGCAACACAGCAGCCTTGATGCATCCTAATCCATGGAAAACACTGAACTTCTGCACAGGGCCAGCATCTGAGAAAGCCTGAGCAGCTGTGCCAAATGACACAGCAAACCCACAAAACTGTGCCTCTAGCACATGGCTTGCTAGCGTGGCTTAACTTCAATAGCCATCAAATAACTCCCAAGCCGATTTTGGAATCCATTCATATACAGTGATTTGTCAATGCAGAAGAGGCCTCAATTAAGCAAATTAACTCATGGAAGTGAACAGTTTATCTAGCTCCATGGAATACTTGAATACTTCCAGCCTTTGCTCTCAAGCTCTCTGAAGCTGATAGGTTTGAATCACAAAGACTGTGGGAAAGCTCTTCAGTAACCCTAAGCAGCTCCCTTGAGGTACAATTTTTAATAGTATTAAATATCACAGATTTTTTAGAAAGAGAATTAACAAAAACCAAACCCCAACCTAGACTAGCATCACAGCATTGTGACCCAAGGRCTCAAGCAGACATGTGGTTTTGGTGTCACATTTTGATTATCAAAAATACAAACTTGGGATCAAAGCTGTCTTTGGGCCAAAGCTGGAGAACACAAGACAAGGCAGGTTCCTGCAGGAACACAACATCCCTTACACTGAGCACCTTGGATGAGACAATCTGCAGGAGCACCCAAACAGCCATCACCACCCTTCACAAACAAGCACCCCYAGACAAGGCATCCCTTCAGCTGAAGATCCTGGTTCTCAGCCAGCAGCTGCACTGACTTCAGACATAAGGACCTGCATCATAACTAGCCATAGGCAGCAGGAAACAAAGTGTGCATCTCATGTAGGAGCTGAAAGGCCCATTGTAATTAACAGCTCTCAGCCCTGTACGCTGGACAAGACAAAAACAAAACCCACGGTTTTCCTTTGCTGGTAAGCCCTAAAAGCACTGCCCACTGTTTCTCATAAAGGGCCTACATGTCCAGCACTTTATCACAAACCAGAGCACTTGGCTTAGGCTATGGGAAGATTAATTCCCACAAAAGTCTGATGTTACAGACAATGCCTGCAGAACAGAATCCACACCACCATATTTTGGTCACACAGACATGCTTCTCCTTGGGCTGAACTTTGTTGCCCAGTGGGACATCACAAAACCAGTGACTGATCTCCAAGTGCAGACAGGACCCAAGCACAGGGAAAACATTTACCCAACGCYAGCCAACATTTCTGCCAAGAGCATGTCAGTGCTCAGACATGATTAATGGTTTCTTTAGCTCACGGCGAGGGTGGATGCTCTCCCAGCAGAGCACAATGAGGATCTGATAGAGACAAATTCCCAGAGAGCCAAAAAAAAATAAAGAAGGGGATAGAGGGAAGATGATGCTTTGAGTTTTGGCTTCGTTTTAAACATCAAAATCTGTTTTAATTGGCAATAAAAATCAATTTTCCCAGGTCAAATCTGTTTTATCCCTGACAGTAATTGCTTTGTCTCAACCCAAAAGCTTCATCACCTCAAGTTCTGCCCCACAGTGAGGAGGGAGTGAGAGAGAAGCTGGGTGGGCATGTGGCTGCAGACCAAGGTTAACACACCACAACATCTCTCCAAGCAAAGTGGATACCCTTTTATAAGAGAAGAGTTAAAGCTTGAAGAATAACTTGGAGAAAATAGCTCTCCTMAATCATGACAATTACAGCTCTTCCTGCAGCTCAGGKAGATGATGAGAAGCCAGAAGAAGTAGGACCGAAAAACTGAAAGTGTCAAGTTTTTCCTCTTTAAAAATCAAAGTTTAGTTTTGCTTTTTCTCATTATTTTTCTGTTGTTTCCAAATTACTGAGTAAGAAAAGATCCATCCCTAATTTGGCACCTCAATGCATCACTCAGATCATGTCAGGATGAGAAGTAAGCATGTTTCCAGCAGATGAAACTCATTAGAAGAGCACAAGAAGCAGCAGGAATCAGTGGAGGCATTCCTCCTTCATGTTTTTCAATATCATTTTCTGTCTRTCATTGTTTTAGCTTCTCTCTTGTCAAGTTTTAAATACTTCCCCTCTTGTCTCTTGGCATTTCTCAGTGTAGGTCTGGTGTTTTCCAAAGGTACAGGGGACTTGCCCTGCTGCTTTCCCAAGCAAGGCACGTGTGAGTCCTGTTTCTCCTTTCACAGATTCCTTCCAAACCAAACCACGAGGTTTGATCCACATTCCAGCACCAAAACATTCCCAARCAAATCTCTGGACTCCTGTTAATAGTGCCAAATTATGTTTGCATGAAACTGAGAAGTGGAAAGGGGCAGGAACTATTCCATATCCTCCTTCTCAGAAATAAAAACCAAGAACCATAAACAATCTTTCTGCAGCCCTTCCTGGTAAAGTTTCTACCAGAGAAAACAAACACCACTCAYTGTTCAACAGGAACAGGCTGCAAAACTGTGAAGTTATGTTTTCTCACTCTCTGTTATTCCTTCAGAGAATTAAAGGGGTGAAATAAATCTGAAACTACAGAAGCTCAGAAAACTCCTGCTATCCCCTGGCCATGCTGTGTTTGAACATGGGTGCTCCCTGCCAGCTGAGAGCATGAAAACCTCCATCTAATACACGTTCCAAGAAGACTCCAGGAAAAAGACTTGCTTTTCACCTCAAACAGAATTTCATAGAGTAATTCTTTTGTTCTAGGAATTTTAGGAATTCCTCTGAACTGTAAAGCAATTCCACATTGTTTCATGCAATTCTCCAGGTATTAAAATGTTRGGCATCACCCTAAAATACATATATGTAAGATGCATTTCCAAGCTGTTTCTTTTATATTGACCCAAACCCAATGCTGATTTCAATTCAGCCAAGTCTTTCAGTGGGGGACCAAAAAAAAAAAAAGTATGCCACAAAAATACCACTATTCATCTTTGAAAATGAAAAGCAAAACATTTCTGAAAGGTTTCTGTATTCTTCCACACCCACACCACACCTCTCAACAGCCAACATCAGTTTCCTGATGGCAGAGCCTGTAGTTGTCTTTTAAAAAAAAAATTTAAAAAAAGCAACTAAAGAAAATGTTGGATTCAGATGCAAACATCAAAGCACCAAAAAACAAACCTGCCATAGCTGCTTCAGAAACTGGGTGAGTCACAAAGACCTCAATACAAATGAATTATCCAGGTTCTGTCAAAAACTTCACTGTCATTTAATGGCTCACCATAAAACTAAACTTTAAGTCTTTTTTTCACTTTCAGTAAACTAAGGTATTATGAATTATACAGGTAAACACATGGTAAGTGTTTTAAAAGGACACTTAAATATTAAAAATAAGAAMACTCCAGCAATCCTTGCCCAGGAAACAGATGTAGCATGGAATAACAACTCCTGTGCTCCCACACCAGCCYTCCCAGCCCCTTATTTAAAAGTCACTGGGCCTGCAAACATGCAGAAATCATCCAAGTGATAGCTGCARACACCAGGATGATGTTAAAAAAATACAGGGAAATCAGCTGGCTGCTTGGTGAGGAGAGAGGCTACTATGAGAGGAGAGCCAACAGAGAGGAAAAACAAAAAACAAAGCAAATTCCTTTTCTTCTGGAAAATAACAGTGATTATAAATATTCAAGCAAACAAGAATTTTGCTTTTATGCTGCAAAGAGTCATCTAAAATTATTGTGCTTGGGCACTGCAGCAGTAGAAGCTCAGTAAAAGACTTTCAACTTCAATACAGTGGACACTGCAACAGCTGGAGGGGGCTGCCTGCCTCACTTCAGCAAGGAATACTCAGGTGGCAAAATGCTGAAGCACATCAAATCAAGAATAAGGTTGGGGAAAAAAAATTTGCTAACTGGAGAGCTTAGAAAATCTGATTTTAGCTCTGAGGCATTTTTAGRTTTGCCAAGTTGAGGAGAGGCAGATCCTGAACTGTGCTCTAAGTTTTCACCTCTATATGACTACAACTGCATCCCTGCTTCACAGCTGGGAAAAAGGAATATTCCTTTTCCCCATATTCTCAAGGGACACCTTGAACACTACAGAATGCTGCCCATAACAGTGCAGAACCCTCCCAGATGGAGGGGCAGGAGTGACAGACACTGCAGGAGCTCCCTGAACACTGCAATCTCTATTGATCCTACTGACAGCACATGGAGCAGGGCAGTGTGAAATCTCCTCTCACTGCCCTGATATTTGCTTTGCACTGCCTGTCTGCAAAGAGACAGAGTCTAGTGCTTGTTCCAAGGTGACCTGAAGACGGGACTCTCGAGGTTCTAGTCCTGGTTTTGCTGCAGAGCTATAATGAAACCTTGTAAATCAAAATCAGTGGCCCATTTTTCTAAGCAATAGGAAAAATTAAGTGTTCCAAACTTCACTGGAGCACTTAAAGGAGTTATACACAAAGTACTATCACATTTATTTAAAGTTCCTTGGATGATGCTTGAAATACATCACTTGCAGCTTCATCTGGTGCTGATCAGAAGACAAAGCTACACTAATTCATCCAAGCTGCACCCTCACTCACTAAATAGTTTGCCATTGTTTGATCTTCCTGTGAAGGAATAGTTGGAGACTGAGGAGCCTACAAGTAGGGATTATTATACACAGAGGACAAATTCTGCTTGATGAATTGCAGAATAACCCTTTGGAAGCAATAAATTCACACTGCTGTAGCAGGACAGAAATTGGCTTGTGGTCCTTTACAATATCCTGAAAGTGTGGGAAAAGAAAATCCATGAAACCTGAGGGACACCCCTTTCTGGGAAAGAGGGAATATCTGCTCTGGCAAAGAAGGGGGAGGATCACAGTTCCACTGAGCTCTCCCTGGGACAGGGGGTACAGAATCACTGAAAGAGTCACACTGCAGGGAGCTCCTAAGCTAAAACAGCACAGCCTTCCTGCCCACAGCATCCTCTGCTCTAATTCAAGATCCCTTCAAACCTCAGCTGCAGGAATACTGCAGGCCATTAAACCCCMGAGAGCCTCTCACACAGGCACCCTGCAAGTGCTGAAGGGATTSTGGAAGCAAAGGCTGGCCAGAAGAAATGAGACATTGGTTTTACGATGGCCCATAACACTTCTAACAGGCTGTTCTTTCTTTCAGGGCTTACCAACACCACTTGGATCTTACAGAGAAATGGAAGAACTGCCAAACTTTCTGATAAAAATAATAAAAGCACTAAAATCAATTAGTCCACATTTGCCTCTAAGTGCATTTAACCAAGAAGACATCAGATTGTAAGCTGCAAATTGCACATAGTACATAATATAAGAGATAACGTGTTTATCTCTATACCATTTCATCTATTAGTAGCAGATAAAAAACCTCCTTTCTCCTAATCAACATATAAATGCCAGTTACTCACAAGTTTGCTTGGTACTTAAAAATCCAACYTACACTTGGAATGGAATGTTTCTATAAATATAAACTTCTTAAATAAAGTTTTTATGTTAATGTGTCCATGCCACACTTCGGACCCAGACCCCCGTCTGAAGGTATCAGAACCTACACCTCGATCTGGTTTCTGCTCCACCCTGCAGAGACCCCCAAATAAACCCCAAAAGGCCTCTTAGAGAAGAAACATCAATGTAGTCAAAAGAGCTAGTTTAGAATAACTTTCTGTGCAAGTCAGCTGCAGAACAGACAATATTCTCTAATGGGAAAGGCATACTAGAAACAACTTTCCAGAAATAACATTGCCAGCAAAGATATATTAAGGGAAAATGAACGGTAAGCAATAACCAGCCAATGCCTGGCAATATTCATCTCCACTAAAATGTTTATTTTCACTCCATGGGTTTTCTTCCCCCTTAACTACCCCAGTGACAAATAAATTATGAACATTACAGCTAATTTATTACTCAGTACTGCTGAGAATGGAGAGAAAAAAAAGACAGCAGTATTTTAAAGCTGATTCTTATTCTAGGAAAACAAATACTTTATTAAAARTAATAATAAATTAAAAAGGAAAAACTGTTCTTGTAGTTGTCTGCCCTTGCTTAACCCATTCAGGCTCTGCTGCTGTCAACCAAYCAAAAGCTTTATCAATACTTTTAGCAACAGAATCAAGCTCTTAATYTCTGCCTCAGTTTCCCCACCTGTGACACCTCTCCCACTCAGTCCACTCCGACTGTGAATACTCAGAGCCAAATTCTAYTGTGCAGCACTGAGCAGGACAGAGAACTCAGAAGCACTGCAGTATTCCCAAAACTTGACTTTAACAACATCCTCCATGCAGATCTTGTCAGATTTCAAGGAGGGCTTGACCAGGTTTGTACCACAAGAACACAGTATTGTATTTGTTAYCTTTAACATGGGAGGGGGATCCGCACCAAAACAACTTTAAAAATCCAAATTCTGCTGTTAACCCATCAGTTCCCTGGCATTCATCACACAGGGCCCCCTATTTCTGTTTGTTCCACTAGGAACCCTTTGGTGATTAACTTCTGTATTTATCTTTGACACTTATCTTTCTCTCAAAGATGGAATTTCAAGATTTTCATTAATATCCCAAACAGCAGCAATAAAACCGCACAGAAGGAGCCTGTCTCAGAGACCACAGACACACACACTCTCTCTCACCTGGAGTCACACAGCACCAATTTTACTGCAGACACTTAGTTAAAGAGAGTTTTTGCAGGCTGCAGTCAAACACTGCTGCATGGGCAAAGCTCTCCCCAGGAAGTCAAGCACGGCTCAAAAGTTTTCATTCAGCAAAACAAGAAACAATTTGGCATTCATTCCCACGCAAACACCAATGCACCCTCCTTGGGAGGGACCAATTATTTTCCTTTCCATCCCATGCTCAGGCCAGTCATCCTCTATCACTTGATAAAACACATGAATGGCTGCATTCAAAGCTGTAGCAAACAGAGACAGCTCAGTAAAGCTCTGTAAAAACAGGTCCCCAGAGCACACCACTGAACGGGTTCCCAACGCGCTTCCCATATGCATGCCCTTTATCTAAAGAAGCCCATGACTTTGGCAGATGTTGGATGCTTGCAACTAGGTCAGTTTGAGCCAGAGCGAGTGGAGGCTAAAGGCTAGGAAGGGAAATTAAACTGCGCTCCTGCTTCACAAACTGTGGCTGTCAAACCCAGAGCTCTTCACCCTTCTGCTCAAGCAGGGATTTCACCACCRGCTAGGCAAAAGATCTGACTGGCAGGGTGATGAAACGCCTCAGTGATAAACTGTCAGGAGCACTCGGAACGTTATGACCGGGAAAAAAATATTCCAAAATACAGCACACGTAGGAATTCACGGGGAGGGAGGTGGACGGGCAGGAAAGCGCTGCCAAGGTATGTGAATCAGCCTTATCGAAATGCTCATCGCCGCACGGCTGGCACGACTGATCACACTGCTGCATCCACCCGAGAGAAACACGGCTCCAGCTGGAGAACAGAGGCTCCATYCCTTCCCTCCTGGTGCCATCTGCACCAGCCATCCTCAGCTCTTTAATCYGCTGCCCAGCGCTGCAGGAGAGCCACCGCGGCTGGAAATCGGCCGGGCTTTTAAAAGTTGCTGCGAAAATCCTGAGTAACTTCTGCAGCAGGAATGCCTGCAGACTACAGGCAGCAGTTTCCCCGCTGCCACTGCGGTTGCTGGGAAATTCAAGTTTCCAAAAGCACGCAGGAATAATTAGATGGAGCCAAATAAATGCACACACAAAACCTTACACGAATATGCAAATAATAGGGTGTATTCAGCAGCCCCAGAAATTAAGGCAGCAGCACAAGCTTGTATTTGCATAAACTATGCAGGATATGGCACCAAGTAATTCTGGAACATGTGCATTTTGCAAACAGCAAGCATAATAATAGACAAATATTTTGGAACATGACATTGATCAAATACTCCCTGAAACTTCACATGAAGAACCTCAGAGACAGCCCACTATTTAAACACAGACATCTACTGCTGGCATCCTGGGGTGTTTTCACTGCTGAGTTCTGTGGGAAAAGAAATGGACTTTATATAGATTTTTATCAGCATTTATTATTTATAAAGCCCTGTTGGCAAGCACAATGTTTCAAGAACAAATAAAAGTGAATGATCCTTGCTTAAAAACCACATAATGAATGRATGTATACTTTGTACATACATTCAAGCTGGTGCTGCTAGTCTATTGTACAGCAAACATGGAAAAAAAGAAAGGTTTTTACATCTATAAAAAGAAATAACAATACCCACTTCTAAATGTACCGACATGAAAGCCAAGCCCAACCCAAAGYGAGCTCTTCAATCACTCCTGAGAACCCAAGCCCCCAGCTTGTGTTCTTAAYAAGCTGAGTTTCTGCCCTCATGGTCTCCTCTGTGCAGAACAAGACAGACAAAATCTGAGGAAACCAACTTGTCGCCGTATAAGGCGAAAAAAGGTTTCTCTTCCTGAGTTACAAATAACTAGGGAAAGTCACACATGTGGCCAAGCAAAGCAGAAGTATGAGTACAGAACTCCCTCGCTGCTGACAGGCTAAAATTAGTAGTTTATTCAACTGCCCAGAACTACACACTGTGCCTGTCCTACGCAGCAAGCATCTCCCTATTTGTCTGTCTTTCTGTTTGCTCTCTGCTTTGTCTCGCCTGCTAATTTGTCCCTSGGGGAGCAGCCCAGCAGCCACGGCTGAGCCCCACTCATCCCAGGGGCCTGAGCAAAGGAATATCCACCTGCAGTTACACCTGGGCAGCTCGGCAGTGCCTCCACTGATTCCACCCCTGACAGCACCCGACAACAGCACTTGGCCCCACTCCGTCTGCAAAAATTATCAAGTGCTCCATGCTTTCCACCAAGCATCTTTGCTGCTCCTGCCCTCTCTCCCCTGCAGCACCTGTAAGCACAGCGCTGGGCAGACTCGCTTGAAGCACAGATTCACCCTGCAATGACAATCCCACATTTGCATCTGTWCATTGTATGAAGAGATGCACGGTATTTGCAATGAAGGCAGATAAATTATACAGGCAACAAGAGCAACACTTGCCCACTGCAGCTGGGCTACTGCTTATGCATGCTGGGGATTGTTTTGAGGTTAGTTTGCTTTTTTCTCCTTCCCCCCACTGCCCAGTTGTCYGTCACTGCCTGTGGATCCGGCTGGCTGTGGGGCACAGGGATGCTCAGGATACAGACCTGGAGAAGGGCAGGGAGCAGARACAGCAGCACCTCAGGTGAGTTCATCCTTCGGAAGAGGAAAGACAGCGGGAATCGCAGTGTTCATTTCCAGACGGTGGGGCTGGGCTGTGTGAAACACTCCAAAGGAGCAGCAACGCTACTCCGGCACAAAGCACGCCCCAAAGAGTTGGGGAGAACAGGAAAAGAAATGCTAAACTGGGGAGGAGTGAGCAAGGCGAAGGAGTTTGAGGAAAATGCCACACTGGGGACTATTGCTGCTGATCCTACGCTCCAACACCCCAGCGAAGTGTGCCGATATAGAGCCCTCCAGCAAATCCATACATCCCAGCACACCGGTGCCCACTGGGTGACATCACCCGTGGGCTCTTCCTTGGATATTACTCTGAGGAAGGATTATCCCACACTCATTCACACTGACAGCTCATTTTGCAAGTAGCTCATCGGAAACAATATATTTACTTACTAAGGTGTTACTCACATAAAAAAAGGCATGTTCCTGTCAGGCTCCTACAAATTAAGTTACATCCACATATACTCACCTAGAGTATAGAACTGCTGAATTTATCTCATCAGATGTGATGCAGTTTCTTTTGCAATTACATGTACGTTTCAACTAAACGTCTGTTTTATTATATGGAGATGAATTCTAATTTCCATTTCATATTAATGGTGAATATAAACCACGGTTAGTTTAGTCACATACCTTGAAAAATTATAGATCACGTTCAGTACAAATTTGCATAAGTAGTTTGAGCATGTGAGAGAWGCAATGCTAAATACTGAATACAAGTACCAAATGCAGAAATCTTACATTTACTGTAGAATATATTATGTGTATGGCCTCAAAAAGCCTCAGAGATTACGAATACATTTCTTTTCCATGGAAACTATAAATCTCAAATCCAGCAAGCTATTTTGAGAAATTTAAATCAACTATACACTTACATCTGCTGGAAGCAGAACATTTCCACAGGCTGTACACTTCAAGGCACAAGCACAGCCGTATGGACATCTTCCCAACTCTTCTACTACACTTCTGCCTCTGACACCACATCTCACTATGCAGATTTAGTGCTGAAGTGTTATTTGGATTGCTCTGTACCCAAMACCGGGACTTTCGGGGCTGCTGCGCTTTGAACCGCTGCATCACTTGAGAGGATGAGGCAAACCGGTACCGCGGGAGGCACGAAGCAAGTGCCCCGCCAGATTCTCCGGGTATCGATTCGGTGCGAAGTGGGAAGGCTGGCGCTGGAGCCGAGCGCCCGGCCAGCCGCGGAGCCGCAGCGGTGCCAGCCCGCCCCGGGCACGGCCGCGCTCCGGGCGCTCGGGAGTCCCGCGGAGCGGCCGCACAACTTGGGAGGCAGCGGGTGGGTGACCCCTCGGCACTGCTGAGTCATTTCAGCCGCCSAACGCCGGGCTGCCGTGACCCCCGCGGGCCGGGGGGCTGCCCGCAGAGCCGCCCCGGTGCCGGGGAAACTTCCCCCGCGCTCCGCCGCGCACCGCCGCTCAGCCCCTCAGCGCGGGGGGCTGCGGGCCGGCCGCACTCACCAGGTAGGCTCCCACCGTGCCCTGGGCCAGCATCAGGGCGCACTCGGACACCAGGAAGAGCTGGATGCTGGAGAAGCAGGAGACCTTCCTCCGCCGCCTGCGCTGCCGCGGCGCGCCGGCCGCCGGGAGCTCACCGCCACCGCCACCGCCGCCCGCCGAGCCCCGCTTCCCCGGCATCCTCCCGGGCACCGCCGCTCCGCCGCCGCGGGATGGCGGGCCCCGCGGCTGCTCCGCGCCTTCCTCCTCCTCCGCCTCCTCCGCCTCCTCCTCCTCCTCGGGGTGCCAATCACAGCGGCAACCCGCGGCTGCCTCTCCGCCCGCGGGCTGCTGCCATGGCCAGCTCGCCGCCTCCTCCGCCGCCGCCTCCTCGCTTCTCCCCTCCCCTCGCCCGGCCGCGCTCCCTCTCTCCGCCGGCCCCGCGTAGGCCGAGCCCGCGTCCCCGCCGGCGAGGGGCGGGGAAGGCGCGGGGCTGGGGCCGGGSCCGGGGCTGGCGGAGGCTCCGCGGCGGCGGCGGGCGGGGCGGCTCCGTGCCGGGCTCCGGGCAGGGCGGGGGCAGCGATCGCAGCGCCCGCCCCGACCCCGCTGCCCCCCAGCTGCGGCCCCGCAGGAGCGAGCGGGGATGTTCCCGCACGGCGCTGCCAGCGGGGATTGTGCCCGCGGGGTGAGGAAAGGATGCTCCCGCATCGGCCCGCCCGGCGGCTCCTCGCAGGTGGGTCCCACTTGTTTTATTCCCCTTCTCAGAGGGGAACGGAGGCCCAAAGAAATTAAATGTAAGAAGAAATGAGCGGCAGGAGGTGTGAGCGCGTCGCGCTGCCGCTGCCACGTGCRCCAGCCTTGGCCACGCTCCGTGTCCCTGCCACCTGCCTTCCCTTYGCAGGTGCCCTTTGTGGTCAGCCCCACCTCGAGTTCTAATTTCAAGAGATATCTGCTGTTAAAAACAACTAATCTTTGCTTCTACTATTACAGATCACATTCCTTGTTGGCGTAAGTGCAAAACCTGATCTGTTTCGCTCTTCACATGCACTTTTCTAGTTCATTTCTGGATCTGCACTGGGGGTTGCTGTTTAACTTCCATGTGCTGCTAAACTTTGAGTTTGTGGACCTTTAAATCCATGATCCATTTAGTACTGGAATGGCCATGGCCTTTGAGAGGAAGAATTTAGTGTGGAAACACAGGTTATATTTTCCAGACATATCTCATGATATGTATCCAAAATTTCATTTCAAATGTAGATGAGACCTTGAAGCTCCTGAACACCTAAGGAGATATCTTTGAAAATGGAACTTAGGACCACCAGTCATCACCAGGAAGTAAAAAAAAAAAATGGATATTTTAAATGGACCCATTTTTCTTCCCATACTCTTTTTGAGTTTCTTCCACAATATTATCAYCACTTGTGGGCTTTTTACTTTGGCTTATTTTTATGTGAGTAACCTTAGTAAATGCAGTGCTGAAAATCTCTGAGCAGAGTCTGCACCTAGGCTGATAAATCTTTACTCAGACCTGGTCACATTGCCCCTGCAGACCATTGCTGGGAAGAAAAGGCACCTTCAGTTGATGCCCTTTGCTCGCCAGCTGCCAGCAGGTCCCTCCCATGCTGAACTTTGTCTTTCCAGCAGGTCTGGGCCACATCAACAGGTGTCAATAGTCCCCTCCACCCCAGGGACACSGTCTCCAACATTAATGGCCCGAGGCATCGCTATCAGATAATTAGTGGGAAGAACAGTCTGGTGCTTGTGGATGAGTGGTCTTTAATGAGATACAGATCAGTCCTTCAGATGTTGGAAGCATCACAAGATGCACGTCAGAAGTTACCTGAGGCCTCAAGTGCCAAGGTTTTTGCATGAGGCCATGAGAAACTGGCTCTTCCATACAGGTTTCTGCCAGTTCACAAGGTGTTTGTTTTTCATCCTGGAAAAACTGGTTCTTCCACCAAAGAAACCCCAAAAAGACTCATTTTCTGGAAATCCCTTAGACAATAAAAGTGCTCATCTCCTTCCTAAAATGTTAATTTAGGGACTTTTTCTATAAAAATTCTGGAGTTTGGAAGCTAGCAAGGCWTCTGTCTCTGGATGGATAAATTCACAGCCTTGAATTAAATTCAATTAGCATGGCTAGACAGATGCTTTGCTCCAGGTGGATGCTGTAGTGCGTTATAAACAGGATGGACAAGCTCACAGACTTTTAAATAGGTGAAACCAGAGTGGTGTCTCTTAAAATACTTGAATATACAGAGTTATGCTGACAGAAGTCTTAAAATTTCCTGGGGGGGAAAAAAAAAACAGAACACATTTTTTAGGCATGCTGCTCTTTCCAGTCAACTTTTGCCTGCTCTAGGTTAGATGCTAAAGGCAGCAAAGCTCTGAAAACTCATATAACTCACCAAGTGTGTATCTGGAGGCAGAAGTAAACTTCTGCACGTGCTACTGCAGTTACCAACATTCCAGTTGATGCTTTRAAGCTCTTGAGAATATATATATMTATATAACATATGCAAATRCCATCTTGTGTCTTGATCACGTCTTAGACATCCTGTTGGAAGAGTTTGTCCAGGCTGATGTACTGCTTGTCTTTCACAAGGAAAACAGCTGCTAGAAAAAATTGACTCTRATACTAATTATCTGAAACATCTGGCTGCTTTTTGCTGAAATTTCTGCTGCAATAAATCGCAGCAGAATATGATTTTCAGTAAGGTTTCTGTCCAGAAGTGATGGAATGCCTGGATTTTTTTGCTCTTCTTTATGCTGCATACTCACAGTGTTTTCCTTTAGAAAAGTTCCTCCTGTATTGCTCTGCTGAAAAAAGGAATGAGAGTCTTGCATTTCTGCTTCAGTAGACCTGAGTTTGCTTTCTGCCACCTCTCAACAGCCCACATTTCTGAAAGATCTCAGCAGAGTCCTTCAGGGACAGACAAGTGACCTGGCTGGATTTAATAGTTAATTATTGCTATACCCAAACAGCTTTTCTGGTCTAAATTGACTCAGCTTTAACTACTAATGTGTGGAATACTAATGTTCTTGGATTATCATTAGCCTAGAATGAAAAATGACTCTATAGCTAAAATAGTCCCTTCTCCTCAGGGCTCAGTAGTTTTGCCAACACAGTTCTCAGTTATTTCCCCAATCAAAGCAAGYATTTCCCCCACAGTAATTTGTACCAAATATCTGGGAGATACCTTGTTCAGGTTTTTATAAACACTCCCAACATCCACAGCTGGAAGGTAACGTGCTACCCTAGATAAGGTTGGTCACTGCAATCCTAAATGTTCCAGCTGCCCAGAAACCATCTCATTCCATCTGGACATCTCCTTGCTGGGTACCTGCRGGTTTGTGTCAACATTCACCTCTGGGTAACCTTCACAGGCAGAGTTTTCTTTATCTATCACCATGCTGAAACAATTTCTGCTTTATTTCACTTTTTTCTCCCTCCTGTTCATGGTTAATAGTACTGCAAATTACCTGTGTAATCACGTGTCTTGATACTAGGCAGGCATAACTTTTTTGATCCGTGTGTAGTTATTGCCTGTGGTATATGGGGTGTGTGGCACAGAACTGAGAGCTGTGAAGGGCGAGGACCTTAGCAAAGTACTTGRCTTACACCTCAAGGGGCAAAAGTGCAAACTGAAAATCTAAGCTTGACCATCAGCAGTGTAGGTAACAGGAGAAGGAACAGGAGAGGATGATTTCCCTTCAGCAGAGCTGGTGGAAGCCACTCCTGAGAAATGTGTCAAAGCAAGCAGCTGAGCTGTRTCATTAAACGTCTCTAAAACCGCCACTGGCATCGTATTCCCAAACCTTCCAGACGTATTTTACAGTCCAGGGAGTTAATAATGTGTGCCTCCCTCAGTACAGCCTCACTGGAGCTGTGTACCTGTTCTGGCTGGGGATGTAGCAGAGAAAACCAAGAAAGGTGCTGAGAGAAAACAGCGGTCTTGCAGAACACCTGTGATATATATTAAAAAAACAAAACAAAACAACCAACCAAAACAGTGCTGTGACCATAACKATTGACTTCTGCCACCAAAACTGCTCTGGATATTCTCTACAGGGCAACTTCATCACTCTGCTGTAGGTCAGGAGCAGCCATCCAGTTTGACACCATCCTCACCCCTCCCCATGGCTATGTTTTTAGACAGGTGTTTGAGCAGCGCAGCAGCTTTGGGGCTTCTGTCCTGCCCCGTGGCCCTGGGTGCCAGCCCGCCTGTAAATCGCTGCTAATCTGACATAATTGGAGGGTGACTGAGGAGCATCATCCCGAGAGCCGCCCTGGGGCCGTGCTGGCCTCACCCTGCTGGGCTGGCACTTGTTCTGCTCTGGCTCTGGGACAGTGGATGCTCTCACCTGGCTGCCAGGATGTCACAGCTCTGCRTTAGGTACAGGAGAATAATGTTCTTTAGAGGTTTGCAATATGCTTCGCTTAAAATCCCACCAGTGAAGTTAAAAATCGGGCACAGCTGTCTCAGATACCAGTCTCAGACTACACCCATTTGGGTTTCTTTCCAGGACATTTCCCCCATGTTCAGGCCAGTTTTCATTTGCTTTAAGCTATTTGGATGAAASGAGAGCTCATGTGCTGCCAAAAGAGATTTGCATGTAATGTAAATCATATCCCCTTGGCACCAGATCTGCACCCCTCGTCCTGCTTGGTGCATTTGTCTGAGGGAAGGCTTACATGTTAAGAAAATAAGGAATAACCTCAGACATGTTCAAAGTACAAGGAAGAAAATGTAAATAAATAAAAGATCCCAGGGCTTCAGCCAAGAAGCTTTTCCTTGGGATGGCTTTGAARTGATGTTTTGTGATTCTCTGGTACAAAACCCTGTGGATCAGCTGGTACAGGAGAGAGGAGACAGGAAGGGATTTAAATCATCTACCGGTGTAGAATGGTGTRTGAGTGTGCCCATAAGCCAAGGGTGTCTGGCAGTGAGGAAAGCTGAGACTAGGACAGCTTGTGGATGTATCAGCAGCTGTCATTTCCAAGATACCACCACACTCACAGTTTTAAAGCCATTTCTTTCTATAAACACTTCTGACTTTACTGCCTTGCTATTTTGAGTCCTGCTGGAGACTCGGACTCATTAAAAAGGCATTTCCTTCAGACAAGCTGATTAGATAGCTCTTCCTTCCCCCAGATGATRAAAGGATGGAGAACACCTCACTGAAGCTAAAAATTGCAGAAAATTAGGACATATTAGTTTAACAAGAGGTGAAAGTTTACCTTGAAATCTCCATCTATAAAAAGAACTTAAAAAGAGAGGAGATTCTTAAATGCAAGAATTGGATGTCTTGTCTACAATCCACATTGCATAAATCTGGCTCCTAACCTCTAATTACAGTTTYCCAAATCAGCGAGACTTGGATCTGAAGGCAGCTGAGTAATCTCTAGTGCCACTGACTCCATGAGACCTGAGGGCATGCGACACTTTTACAGCAGAACTGTAGGAACCCAGCAGGATCATGGTCTAAATGGAAATCAGAATGACTTTTGAATTAAAGCAATGTCATTTAGCAAACACAATATAATTGTGGAGTACCTGCAAATATTGACATCAGCCCAACGCCTCATTTAGTAGGAARGTTAATTTGCAGAATCAGAAAATGAAAAGTAAATTACTGGACAATAGACTGCTGCTTTCCTGACTATTAATCAGCATTTCAAAAAGCAATGATTGTCCAAACTGTAAGTCAATATACAATAAAAATATTTGACTTCTTTATTGTAAGGATGAGAYCTCAAAGCTCTAATTCTAGAAGATAATTCTACATAGTCAAAAAAGGGAATGTCATCTGTATTTTGCATATTGATGTGCATTTGTRAAACAACTGAGATACTCACACTAGTAACACCTTATTACAAATGTTCTGCTTTCTTCTCACTGTCACACTCTGGAAAATATTCTTGGCCAGAGCTGTCCGTGGCTGATGATGCAGCAGAAGGCAATGTTCCCTGGAGTCTGTARGAATTTGTCTTCCAGGTGGTGAGGTAGCACAAGGGGCGATGGTGACATTTTTGTGT
>NW_026623290.1:430419-447332 GCF_030028575.1 Malurus melanocephalus
GCTGGGTGCAATTTGGTTCCTTCTATGTGCCCACCTTGTAAGTAACTTCCTTGAATAGCAAAATGCCGCAGAGCTTTTATAGGAAAGCTTTTTATGAAAGTGCTTTGGACCAAGGGAGCTATAAACACTTTGCAAGCAAGTGAAGTTCCACCCAGACACTGAACAGTTGTGCCCTGACACTTCTTGCTAGATAATGACTTGACAGACCCAGTGCTTGTAAATCAGACTGTCCCCTTAATAAAAAAGTTGTTTACAGAGATGCTCAGTGGCATCTTGAAATCCAGCCATGGGTGCACAGGCCGACTTCCCCTGGAGCTTTTTATTTACTGTCCATGACCACATTCTCAGTGGATCCTGCAGCTTGGCATGGATGCTTTCCATCAAACATTGCTTGCTTTCAGTGCAGTCATATTTTTTTCTCTAGACGTAATGTAGAGCACATATYTGTCTCATGGTACTGTTCCTGGGTTTATTGAAATTACTTGTATCTCTTTGCAGAATGATTTTATTAACATCTCTGAGCTGGTAAAAGCCTGGCTTAGGGCTTTTCTGGATTGGCTGGTTCTTCCCAATGGAAAAACACTTCCCTGTGTGATTTTGTGGTGAATTTGTAGTACTAGGGTCTCTCTAAGACACGCTGTAGTCACAACTGAAAGACCTGCCACAAGCCACTGTGGAAGGTGTTCCATCTCCCAGGCTGAGGTAAAGGTGCTCAYGGGAGAGTGGGAAGCTGAATAATGGTAGAAGATAATTAAAATAGTGCTGCCCATGAAAGAATCAAGGCAATCAGCACACACAAAGTAGGACAGTACAGACAGAAAAGGGAGGAACTGCACTGACAGCATTGTGATGTTGTGCAACTGCTCCTCAAAAAACTCCCAGCTCCCGAAAAACAATTTTTTTTTTTTTTTGGCCAGAATTGAGTTCTCTCACCTCTTCAACTAATGCATGACCCCAGTTCAATTCAGAAGGTTCATCTCCAGAGCAGCTGACAGTGTTGTTGGGTGTTACCTTATATACTTATGTAATTTCAGTTGGGTGAGCTTGATGTAAAAGAACACCCTTTTGTCACCTTAGCTATACCAGTGCCTCTGGGTGCCATAAGGTCAGTCACAACCTTTTTGGCTGGACACTTAACCCTGAGTTGAGCCAGTAAGCTTTTGGGTTGTATTGATAAGTAACAATGTGCCTTTGAGAAATGGCAGCAATATGAGTATATAGTGAGCATTTTGGCCAAAATTAAATGTTTTTCTTCTGTCTTGTATCTACTGTAATAGCCTGTTATAATTTGAAATTTGAAATGAGTTTCAGTATTGTTGACAGCATTTGGTCCTCAAAGGTTTGTACACAGGCTAATGGAAGCAAGTAGGAATGAATGGAATTGAATTTTGTTAAAGCTTATTTTATTGTGGGTTTAGTGGTTTATCGKGCTTTATTGAGTTGAGCTTTTAAACTTAACAGAATCTCTAAATTACTTCATGTCTATGTGAAACTGAAATGTCTATAACAGTAAGTAATGTCTGAATACACAAACTGATATTTAAGGCAGTGGTCATCTGGTACAAAGCCTTAAGTGAGAGGAGCCTTTACTGAAGTAATTGCAGAAGACTGGCTGAAGASCTTGCAGAGGATTCCAAAAAGCACCAGAGTCTTGCTGCATCTTTTTCATCCTTGTGGTCCCAGAGGCTGAACTTCCYCTTACGAAAGATCCTTGCAGAGTTTAAAGGAGTCTAATATCTCTGAAGCAATGATAAAAATGCAGGATGGAGGAATGCAGGGGAGAGGGGGAGTTGTTGACCTCACTGGAACTTGGCTAAGTCAGTGAAAGATAAAGGGAATTCACTTGCTCTTGGCCTGACCTCCAATGTGAAAACAGGGCAATGCAATGTGAGGTCAAAGAATAAAACCAAGTTGTTTGACAGTGCCTCAGTAGGGCAGCAAAAAGTTYCTCTCCTTGATTTTGAAATAAGCCAGGCCCTCCAGGAAAAAATGTCCGATTCATTTACTTACTGTGAAGCAATCAGAGACCGTATTTTGGTCGATGTAACAGAACAACACCCCTGTAAAAAAAAAGTCAGGGTGTGGGARAGGAAGGTGTCATTAAAGGAGATTTGTGAGCTTGTTATCTTGATKCTTCTCAAACACAGCCTCGCCTGGTGCTAATTCTAGAGTGTTCYATAAGCATGGAGAAAATGGAGCAACAAGGAGAGGCAAAGCCTGACAGTTCTTAACAACATTACATTCCTGCTCCACTTTCCATTGCTATTTTAAATATGGAAATAATTGTTACAGGAAACATCCTGAAACCTCTCACGTGAATGTCTGCTGTTTGGGTAGAGTGACCTGCAGTGAGCCCTCAGCAGTTATTTTTCATTGAGAAAAAGACACAATTTCTATCTCCTATATTTTTGTAGTGTGAAGGGTTGTCCATAAGCCAAGAATTAGCGTTCTGCTAATTCTGAGGGTCAGCAGTGGAAGTTTGGGTGCTGTTATCTCACAGCAGAGGATGGGATGGCTAGGTCAAATGGATTGAAAGATAAATCATCTCTCACTACTCACTTAAATGTCCCTTCCCTCTAGATTAAGAAACTAGCTCCAGCTTCTTATGATGGGATATCAAGAGATGGRATTCACTCTGCCACTGGAATTGTTCATCTTTCTAGAGGACAGCATAGGAGAGTTACAGACAGGATCTAATCTAGAGAAAGAAATGACCTTGAGATGTTTTCAGGGATATTCTCTAGAGCTCAGTGGGATCTGGTGCCATAAAGATACCACAACTGATACTGAAACCACAGCTATCTCCCTGTATCTAACAGCAAACACTCAAAACTATCATTCAGTATCTACCTTTGCACCTTAGCTCCATTTCTGACTTTCAAAGTCTCTTTTCTGAGAGAAACACGCCAACTGTCAATTACTAAGGATATGTTTGGCTGCATAATTACGATGAAGGACAGTTGTTCAGGAGGCAACTATTATTTTTTATATCTATGGTAATATAAAACTCTCCTGTAAATCAATCATGAATGTCTCTACAGTGATTTATGACCACTGTGTGAAAGCTGAGAGATGGCTTGAATGCAGATTTTGTTATAAATTATTTCCTTGGGTTTTTTGTCCCAAATGCAATAATTTAGTATTATTAATAGTTTGTGCACATCACATTGAAGCAAAATGGAGCATGGCACCTTAAGACAACCAGTGTACTCCACAAAACTGCCTTGTGTACTCCACAATAACCTCCACGTGGACATATTTCATTAATATTTTGGCAAGAAAGATCTTGATTCTTTCCTCTGTTCACAACAAATTAGAAATGCCTTTCTGAAACAGAGCACCAAAGTAGTTCATCTGCTGAGAGAATGAGAATCAAGGTATTTAGAAAAAATATGGCTTTTAAAATATTCAGCTTTGTTGATAACATAAATTGCAGCAGTKCCCACCTGATCTGTTGAGGACTGAAGTTCTGGAGGTGCCGTTTTTTCCCTAACAAAGGCTCAGCCTCCGCTCTCCTCTGTGAGGAGATTGTTTTACCACCTGGACAACACAATATAATAATGATTATTCAAGAGTGATTGTTACCACAGTCATTCTGTTGTGTCACTGTGCCTTTTCTCAGTCAAGCTGAACACACCCTCCATGAACTACTGCTGTTATTTGCTTCAGAAGAGCTCATTACCAGGGCTGATCAAGAGAGATGCTTCACCCGTAATAAATACATGTATTTCTGTGAAACTCAGCTTTTTATGTMATTTTTTATTAAAAGCAGTATGTTTTGCTTACTGGATTTTCTATCAGAAGTCTCCTTTCAGTGAGTAAAAACTACAATGACTATTTTAATACCTTTATCTTTAATTTTCTCCATGTTTTTTTCTGGGAAGGCCAATAAAAGTGTAAAAATATGCCCATTTTAAGTTTCAAAATGAAGACAGAGATGTCAAACATATCTGTCAAATTGCTTTCTCTATCATGATTATTCAGCCATCTGAATGGATCTTAAATCTATCTCCTTGTGTGTGCTGTGAATTAGTCTGGTACCACTGACATTACCACTGTTTCCACATCCTGCTGAGCTTTTTGTGGGTTTAGGTTTCCTAATAGAAGCATTAGAGGGATGCATTTACATGCTGGCTCTGATTTATGAGCAGATTTTATTTGTGGGGAGATTAAATTGCGGTAGGTTGGGTCTGTTTGGGTTTCCTCGATAGCCTCTGATCASTTTTAATACAGGTGGCCCTCACAGTAAATCAAATGTCTCAGCTGATCTACAGCAAAGCAAAGCTGGGAGAGGAGCCTTTCCTCAGACTGTAACTCATTAAACTGAGGGAGTTATTTATGATCCTTGCAGCCACCCCAGCTGATGGTGTCATTTAGGAAACTCGGATGATCCATATGGAATGTGAAATATTTGATAGTTCGTAGATCACTCATTAAGGTCTGAACAAATTCAGAATATTCTTTTCTGAGGARAGCTCATCTGGGTGATGAATGTGGCCATCACTGGGCTCCTGGGGTCACATGGAAGCACAAAGAATGTCCCCTGCCTTTGCCCAAGGTCAATGTACATATGGTTTTCTTAGAAACTCGGCATCTCGGTAACTTGCAAAGTGTAATGAAGAAAAGATTTTTTTTTTTCCAAGTCAATCATGTGAATCCTGCAGGAACAGCACAAGAACAGACTTCAAGCTGGAGTTGTCAGTRCTGAAAGGAAGAAGTTCTTGAGCTTGGAAGCATCACTAATGCAGGCCTGAGGGCATGCAGGGCTCAGACACTGCCCAGTGCTTGCAGAGCATTTGAACCCAGGCCCAAGGAYGGGATTTACTGCAGCGGTTGGGTCCGTTTATCATCTCTCTGTCATTCAGCATCTGCAATATATTTCATTACACTTGTTTCTTTCTATCACTCTTTGATGTCTGTGCTAATGAAGTATCAGTGCTCACAATCACTCCTTCAATTCACTCACCATCGTGCCATTCTTGAAAACTCATGTCTGCATGTATTTACATTTCAGCAGCAAAACCAACCCCYAAATCCCTCTGTGTCCACCAGCCAGCTGGCCCCCCTCTCCTGAGCAGCCCCACAGCCATTCCAGCAGGATCCTGGCCATCCTCTTTGAAATATGTTTTATTGTCCCTTGGACATCAGTCTGTCGCTTGGATGGCAAGCAGTCTGAGACAAGGACTGCACTCGTGCTTTCTGTTAAGTGGCTAATGCACAGGGGAGGCAGAGGGGGATATTAAATAATAATGACAATAATAATACATCTGATAGAGTTCTGTTCCACTTTAGCACTAAATGGAAAGCTGAAAGCCTCCCTATGGATCTTTTCCATCTCCTGCACCAATGGTTGTAACAGATGCATCAGCTTAAATTTATGACTTGCATGACAAAAAAGACTGATACGTGTGTTTAGGAAATCTGTGCTCAACTGGCGTGTTTTGATTAGCTTARAATGACGACACTGCTGTGTCTGTAATGCAACTTTTAAAAAAGGAATAAATCTGGTCCACTTTGTTAGTTGGAGCAAGACAACATAGATTTATTAATGTGATGCTTGTCCTTTACCTCCAACTTTATGAAAACCTTGTGAAATAAARATAAAAGCAATGAACAAAAGGACTTTCTTCTGTGATTTTTTAAAAAAAATAACACCTATAAACAACAAAGAATTAGTAAAACCCAAAAGAGGAATGAGGAAACACTGAAGATGAAAACCACTGATCCATTTAAACACAGATGAAATGATTTGACAACGTACTGGAAAGGAATATTAAACAGACACAAGGTATTAATTTTCACTGAGGGTCAGCCTGGGAGCTTGAGTAGCACCTAAGATTCAGGTTTAACCCTTCAAAGTGGGGAGGAGCTCACCACCAATCTCAGTTTCTTACTCTTCTGGAGGATGTTGATACAGTTTATGYAATGTTTTGGAGAGGTGATAATGTTTGTAGAAAGGAAGGATGGTTTGGAAGGCAGAAAGAGTTCAAAGATTACAAGGAAGTCTAACAAATGGCACGATTAAAATGGAAAAATATTGATCCCTTTCATTTATTTCTTACAGAGGATAGGAGAGGATATTGAGAGGTGAGACTGGTCTCAATGAAAAATAGTTTGTGCTGTTAGGGCCTCTYGTGGGAGCAGAGACCTTCCAGCTCATGGATCAGCTGCTTAAATTGCAAATTCCCTRTGGGCTGGGCTCTCTCTCCTGGCCATTTTTAATGTCTGTGTGCTCCCAGAGTATTTGAGCATCTTCCATTTTGAGTGTTACAAACACAAAGCTTTTACAGGAYTTCACAATGTCACTGGCTCATTCCTCATTCTGAGGTACAAACCTTCTGCTCAGTGCTTTTGGAGGGGAATGAGGTTGTTGGGAAAAGCTGTGCAAGCAGTTAGTGTGAGCAATTTCAGCCTTGATACCTCTGTTCTGAGCACTCCTTCACCTAAAACAGAGCATTTACCTCCTCCCAGCTGCCTATACAGCCAACTTTTTGTCCTTGTCCTTAAAAGAAAAAAAAACAAAAAACCCAACATTAAACTGTACAACAAATCACTACACTTGTCCACAGGGAGCAGTAAATGCTGCTCTACYCATACCTTGCTCCTTCAACAAACCTATTGCCAGTGCTAGAAATAATGATGTGAATACCTCTGTATCAGCGTTTTCTATCTTGATTAAGGCAGTGCCAGTCACCATAAAGGTCACCAGGTGATGGACTACAGACCACAAGCCCCCACAAGCCASTGTGACTAACACATTAAATATTGGATTGCAGCTTGGTCAAGYGACTAGTGTAGTGTGAGAAATGAAATCAATACTCACCCTGGTGAGAAARGATAGAAATGAGCATTCACCATCAGCCACTTTCAGATGGCTGCAAGTCTGGAGTGCCATATTTTCATGTTTATAACCTAGATGTTGCCTTAAAAATGGCCCTGAAACTCAGCAGTAGTGGCAACAGTGAGCACTTACCTCCTTCGAGTCTGTCTTCAACTTAATCAATGTCCTTGATTTTTGAAGCAGCTCTCTCCTCCCTGGAGGTCTTGACCCATCCTGTGCCAGCCATGAGGGACCTGCTCTGCCAGRCACCAATTCCAGCAGAAAGAGCTGGACTAGGCAAGATTCAGCTTGTTCTTCCTGCAAAAAAAAATACCCCCAACAAAACTGTTGTAGCTGTTTCAAGGGGACTGTATTTCTGTCCCTCATGAGAGAAATATTCYAGGTATAGCAAGATGTATTTTAATGACTTGCACATTGTGTGGGACAAAAACCTTTATTCCCTTCCCACCTTTMTCCCTTCCCAATCTTCCCCATTTTTGGCATGTTCATTACAATTATAAATATTATAGTTATCATTATAGGTAGTATTATTAGTCTACAGTATTTTCTTTCACTTGTTAACCTGTTCTTATCTCAACCCACATGTTTTTTTCCAGTTCTCTTCCCCATCCCGATGGGGCAGGACCATGGGTGTCATGTTAAATCATGTTGAATTGGAATTAAACACAGATGTTTCTAGACTAGCAGGTTGGTGTCTTAATATACATTTTTCAGTTGCATCTTCCTCTATTTGGGCTTCAAATACAGTTCAGGTTTTTTTCTTCCACATTTTATTTTKGTTTCAAAGGTGCATCAGTTGAGCAAACAAATAGGATTTCAGAATGATCTTATTACCAGTTTACAACAGGCTGGTCTTGAGTTCAGAAGCATCACTGCCTAAAAAAGCACTGAAGTTGTAGTCATGAGTACTGGAGTGTGTTTTATGTGCAACCTTCTGGTCTTGAAAGCAAAGARAAGTGCTTCAGCTCTTTTAACACGTGTGCTCCTTGAATATCTTATTTTCCAGGTCACTCTTAAAAGCAGCCTGCTCCTTACAAGAGCAACTCCAATATTGAACCTGTTAAGGCCAGGCACCCACTTAAAACTTGGCCCTGTCTGAAGAAATAATTAATAAGARGAAATAAAATTGTGTTTGTGTAACCTTTCAGTAGAAGAAGCCTCTAATTGGTACAGATGACAGTGCAAAGAAGCACTCGGAAGGAGCATTGATTACAAATCCCGCTGGGATATGGCTCGCTAAAGGGCAATCACTCCTCCTATTAATTGCTTTAAAAATAAGTTTTGGAGAACGCTGCGTATGAAATAATTGTGGGATGTTGGCAATCCCTGTTGTAAACTATGGCAGTGTTTTTGGGAGGAGAAAGTTGTGCCGTGGCTTTGATGGGCCTTTTTATTCCACCTGGGTTTGTCTGTGACAAAATTGGCCGGCGAAGAGGTGAGCGTGGCAAAGAAGTGCCAAACCCACAGGTCTTGTTACTGACTGCTGCACTGAAAACACATTAATTTCAAACACCTCAAAAAGTGCAGGAGAGAAAATTAAGTCTGGGTATGTTTCATTTCTCCAGGCAATTTTTCTTGCAGGGTTACATGAATCTATTCTTTTCGGTTGTTTAATAAAAAAAGTCACAGRGTGTAATTGTTAAAACGAGCGGTGGGAAATGCAACAGCCCGACAAGAAATTACATGTCTTACTTATCTGCACTGAAGTTTCTCCTCCAGGAGCTGGGTGCTGGTGGAATGTATTGCATTGATGCTGGCAGAGGTATTTCCCCCAGCTCTGCAGCCGTTTCCTCCCCACTGTACGTCCTGAAGGTAAATGCAAACCCAGGTCAGAATTAACCTATGAATTTTGCCAGAGACTGATGCCCCTCTGCACCCTTGCTGTTAACGCTGAGGCAGAAATGAAGCAGGTCAGGCAGAACTGGAGCTCTGTGGGTGGCCTCCTGACTGAAGGAAAAATTAAATCAAAGCTCAAGGAATAGTTGTCCCTGGGGAAGAGGGTTGATGCTTGCAAGTTTTCACTGTAGATGCCTGAAAAACTGCCCAAGCACGATGCACAGTGCACAAAGAGCTTTGGCTGAAACAGAGATGAAAATAGATAAGACAAGAAGAAATCATGTTTTGAGTACATTTATTTCGTGGAAGTGGCAGTATAAAATCAGATCCTGTTTAACCAGATTGGAATTCTTCTGTGCAATGATTTAACAGCATGCTGATGTGCTGATAGCATTTGCCATCAGCTTAGTTAAATGCTGGTRCACGATGCTCCAGACCTACAAAAATTCACTTGTTTTCACAGATAGCTATCCAAGGGCATCAAGGCTCTTCTGAGATGGATGGCTTCTTCTTTTGAAGACCCTAGCTACTATTTTGATCAGCACAGTGTAAAAAACCTGAAGGGAATTTAAATTAGATTTAAATGATTTCTTCATTTTGCTGTCATTATGTACATTGGGAGGAAGGGGAATGAGCAAATAATGAACAATATTGCAATTATACCTTCAGAGGGTTTGGCTTATGTAGGGCAACTAGGCCAACAGATGGTGAAAGCAATTTGATGCGCAAAAGTATGAAATAACTGATCTGGACAAAAGGATTAAAGTGGGGTGTGGGTATAAATTGAACATGGATCATGAAAAATATATTGGACTATTATGGGAAATCACTGAAGCCTGAGCACAGATGCTGCAAAAGAGCAATTCAAACTGCACCRGCACAGCAATCGAAACAAAGACAAAAGGTGAGAGTGTTATTGTTTTGGTCCTTTGTCAGAGGTGCAGGTTTTGATCTGCTGGAAGGAGAGAACTGCCTGGGGGGAGAGCTGCTGAAGGATGTGGTCGGGAGCAGAAAGTTCACAGGGGTTGCACACAAACTATGGGGTGATGTGCTGATTTTAGAGAAACACCTTTAAGGAAGGGCTCCATCAGGGCGTTGCATTTCTTAAACTAGCTCTGAACAAGACAGAACATCTTATTAGTGTTGGCAAAAGGGCTGGGATGAAGCAAAAAGGCCAGGCTGCCTATTCCAAAGCATAATGGAAGCACAAAATAAGCAAAATGAGGACACACATTTGAGAGCACTTAATGGGAAGCACCAAGTTTTTAGTTGCTAATAGCCACTTAATCAAACAGCCTTATGTAAAGTCCTTCTAATCCTAGCTCATCAGCAGAAGCTCTGCATCACTGGGGTATTCCCAGGACAGAAGTACAGTTYTGCTGACAAAGAAGTCTAAAAGCTAGCAGGAAATGCAGGCAGCTCTTCTGTCTGTGCTGCTCCCTCCCTCAGGGAATGTGTGCCCCAGATGGGGTGCACTGGTTGGGGTCCCCAAGGAAGCGCTGGCCAAGCTGGTTCCCAAGGTGGGCTGGGCGTGGYACACACCAAAGTGACATTTGTGATCCAAGAACAGGAATTTGCAAGCCACATCCTGCATCCCTGCCCACCCTGCGTTCTGTGCAGCAGGACAGCCCGGCCTGGATGTACCTCTGGGATGTCCACTCCAACCCAGCTTACACCTCTCTGTTAGAAAAGGTGTTGAACTGGTCAGGTGGCTGTTGTGAGGAAGCTGACTGTGATGGAAATACAATCCCTCCCTGTTTTTAGGAGAGAATGTCCGTGGTGTCCCCTCACCTCTGCATGGGACTGCAGAGCTGGCAGCACAACACAGGCTCTGGGCATCTGTTGCTGTGATCAATGGGAGAATTTGGGGGGCTACCACTGGACAGATCCCCTATGGAAAGACCCCTGAAGGATTCCCCAGAAGCAGGGAACAGCTGTGGGATTGCTGAAGTAGCTCACTGCTGCTCTGTGTACGTCCAACAAATGATAAATTGAATATGCTGCAGCAGAAAGCCATGACCAGCCCATGTGTCTGAACCCAGAAACACTCTCATGTTCACTGYAAAGCTCTTCTAACACAAGAGTGGTGCCATGGAGTCCCACTGATCCCAACTTTCATGGCACTGCCTTCCTACCTGGGGAGGATAACAGCATGTGGCTGCCCTGGACCAGCAGGACACCCTGGTTTTTCTTATTTCCTAGCTGGCTGAATTGCATTTGGCTGGCCATGTGGTGGGTGGAGGATTGCTTCAGTTCATTTCCCACCCAGAACCCAGCGAATTGACTCATTTACTCTTAGAGCTCCCATTAGCAGAACTGATGGAGAGGCATGAGGAAGTTCTTGTTTGCTTTTTCATCCACTCAGTCACACAGTCCAAAACCAAATTAAACCTTCACCCTAGAAATGTGTCCTATTGTGAGAGGCACTTAATTCCTGCAAGGCCCTTGGAGTGCTGAGAAGTCAGAACAGCACAGCCTGAAGGGCTGAAGCACAGTAAAACCCTTACTTTGGGATTTAATGGCAGAAATAGAAAATAAGAGTGTTGGAGAAAATCAGTTTAGGGGAAGTAAAAATGGATATATCAGAAAAATAGTTTTCTTCAGCTTTAGATTATTTACCATTATAAACTTTTCTCTCTTTAAAAAAAAAATCAGTTCTAGGTCAATTTTGCAGTAAAAATTTCTGTCTCAGCATGAGGAGACCAGTCTTTTCAGCCTGAAACCATATCCCTGCAACTGCCATGCCTGCACTGAAATATGATGTTTTAAAAATGTGATCATGAAAGTTAGGACATAAAAACTGCTGCACTCACTTTTTCCAGCCTTTATTGTAAGCCTAAGTCAGCTTATGTGCATTGTTTCACTCC
Organism: Malurus melanocephalus; assembly: GCF_030028575.1. Lineage (NCBI taxonomy): Eukaryota > Metazoa > Chordata > Aves > Passeriformes > Maluridae > Malurus > Malurus melanocephalus. Next base: position 441,964 of record NW_026623290.1, read on the forward strand.
ATCTGAATTGCTGTTTTTTAGGGAAATTTTCTTGTGGAAAATAAGTCAGCTGAATAATTCTCTGGAGCCCCTAAATCCCGAGGTTCCAATTCTCTTTTGTCTTCCTTTTTATTTGCCCCTTTTGGAATTTTTGGGGCTGATAGRCTGGAGGAATTTTTTTACTTGTTTGACCATTTCTTGTTGCTTCTCCTCTCCCCTCTTCTCACAGATGATCTCTGCTCCCCGAGATTCCAGAACCTGCCCCATCAGGAAAGAATGCACCAATCTGGAACACAGGACAGCAATATATAAGCCAGGAGTAAASTTATAGTAATTAAGGTGGAGTCCTGGAGGGATAGATAAGTGTTAGTTAGCTTTGAAAGAAATTGCAAGAGTCTGCCCAGACCTTATTAGTAGATACTCCCTAGGTAGAGAATGTAAGATACCTGAAGGGCTAAGCTGAAAAAATAAAAGCTTCAGCAAGGGCTACTTAGGCCTTAGGAAGGACAAAAAAAAGGATTTAATTTAGGTTTAGCCTAGTGAGRATTTTCTGGTGGACAGATTCTACCTGCTCTCTTTGCTCTCAGGGCAGGATTTACCAACGTGCCAGCTGCCCATCCCTGTCTGTAGGTGCTACATACAGATCACAACAGGTACCAGCCAGGCAATGATGAGCAGGACAGAAATCCCACTGCTCTCACTGAACTGAGGCTGAGGTGTCTACACCAGCAGGGAAAACCTGCTGCATGGGTGCCTGAGCAGCTCCTGGAAGGAATTTGAATGGCTTACACAAGGCATCTGAAAAGGAGCAGCAGGGAAGGGCTGGTGGCCCAGTGCCCAGCAAACCAGAGAAAAATTACTGACAGTTGGTACATTGGGCATGTGGTATCTTCCGGCTCTCACTCAGTTTCTCTCCCTTCATCCTGAGTTTGGAAGGCAAAAGAGGATGTAGCCCTGCAACTGTGGGCAGTTTTTGATCCAGTGGGTGCTGAGGAGGGCTCAGTGGCAGCAAAGCCACGTGGATGTGCTGCAGACCCTGAGCAAAGAGCCAGTCCCTCCCCGGGCAGGCTATGGTGTCCTGAGCTGGGCACAGCCCACGCCTCTCCTGCAGTGTGGATTYATCTCCTTTAGCTCTGTCGGTGCTGGGACTGGCAGTGTCCTTGTCCCCAGGGTAACCCCGCTCTGTCAGAGCCATGTCCCAGGGCTGAGGGAGAGGCTGGGCCTGGCTGGGCCTGAGTTTCATCGCCGAAACGCGGAGGCGGAGGGAGCAGAGGAGAAGATGTGACCTCAGCAGATGCTCAAGAAGGAGAGGGGGAGGATGTGCACTGCAAGGAGCCAAAGTTAGCACAAAAGAGAAAGTGTTGGCCTCGTCACGGTAACGAGCGCTCAAATGCGGAGTGGGGGCTGATGGCAGCTCTGCTCTCCCAAAGGCTTCACCACGCTGCCCTTGAGCTCTTCMCTTCCATTCCCTGCACCTCAGCGCTGCCTCCTGTGTGACCACACGGACCTTTCCTCCTCCTGAGCCTCTGAGAGTGCATCCCCACCTGTTCTGGTCATTCCAAACCAGCAGCATTCTGCATCTTCACAGCTTTTCACAAACATCAGCGTGCRTCACCTCTCCAGGCCAGTCAATGCTCTTGGACAGAAATTTGTGTCTTGCAATTTTTAGTAGGAAAGTCTGAAAGAAAATGGTGTTGGCTCAGTGCTCTGGCTGGCAGAAATCCAAATCAAGTGTGGAAAAATACCAAATGGGTATAATGAGAGATTTTGTGCCCATACTGTTGGTGCAAGAATTCTGGTTAATTGTTAAGAGCTGCTTATGCAATGTTTCTTTTTATCCATAGTGTCTTGCAAAATGTGACTGTTAAAAAAATAAAATAAAAAACCCCACAACTTTTTGCTTGTATTCAGTATCAATAAAATAGTCTACAATCTTAYAAGACCATACTCCCTGATGTCAACATTGATGAAGCATCTGTCTTCCAGAAGAAACAAAACGTTGTCAAATCTGTCACCTTTAGCAAACAGAGGAGCCTTTTTTTCCCCCCACTGTCTCATCTCTGCAGCACCTCTCGCCTGAATGACTCCAGTTTTGATGATTAACCGGYCCATTTTCAAACACCTAGAAAATGCCTTTCCCAAAATGTTGGATATTAACTCCAGCAGCGTTGTGCTCAAATACAGACCCATTACTGCTGTTTGTTAATCATCTGGGGAGAGAATGTCTGCAAASAACTGTGCAGGGACTCTCTTCATGGTTCATAGGAGTGTTTATAGCTTCTTCTGTACCTTCAGTGAAAGACAAAATYAGTGTTCATTGATACATGAAGTCTTCAGGCTTCATTTTGGAGTTTGCTGCAGCATAACAAGATGTACCGAAAGCACTGTTGTGTGCTCTGCTGTACCTCCTCAAACTCCTCTTCCCTGGCAGATCAGATGGATGGGGGGCTGCAGCCATTTGCATTTTTAAATAAAGTCAGACACTGTAAACTGGAGCTTGGCTTTCTACAACAGTGTGCTGAGCAGTTGCATTTGGTTGTATTTTGAGAGGTTTGARCTCTGCTCCAATCCATTGCTGTCTCTTTTCCGAGCACACTCWCTAGTGTTGTAATGAATATTAAAACCATGGTTGTGCCTTTTCTTCAGCTGAAACTTGGATTTAGCWGGCATCTGGCAGAACTGGACCCAAAGGTTTGACAGAACCCCAGAATGGTTGTTGGAAGGAGCTTTGAAGACCATCTGGTTGTGACTCCCATGCCATGGCCAGGTTGTTMAGASCCCCATCAAGCCTGGAGAAAATTTGGGGTCCAGCTGGGGGCAGACATGTAGGTAATGAGGATATGCACACAGAATGAACTCGGGAACCTTCAGAAGCTCTGCAAGAAGCAAATAAAATAATAATAAAATACATAAATAAAAGYCATCAAACAAGTGCTAAATTCAGGGAAATCAGAATAAAAGTATCCACAGGGATGCACTCAGAGAAAACCTACATCACTGAGAGGATGTTCCTACCCTTCTCCTTTCACCCCTTATTGTTTTGCAGCCACAACCAGAAATTATCCTCCCGCTACCCCAKGCTGAATTCAATCTCCCACCACGTCAGCAGCTCACAGAGACATTTTGGGCACTGCCAAGACTATCTGCCTTGCCAGAGGAAGGATTGTTATCCACTGAATAAATGAAATTTGTGTCAAACTCGACTGCTCTTCCAATATTTTGAGCACTTTACCTCTGCATGTGTCTAGGGAAATGGGAACTACTCAGTGGCACCATCTCTACACCATCGCTGCAGTTGTGTGCTCCAGGTTGGAGTGACCTGAGTGGGCACCTGAAAAAAATGCAACAGATGAGATGTTTGAATTTGTTGAAGTATGAATCTTGAGCTGGTGAAATACAGAAAAACACCCTCCCTCTCTGGAAATGAACAGTCACAAACGTTAAAAATTCTACAGTGGTGTCATTTGGGCTCAAGTTATAAAACAACTACAGCGTTAGCGGTGTGTGTGGAAGTTTTTCAGGTGACATCAGCGAAGAGAAGTTTGCTTAAGTTCCCTTTCCAGAATGCATTATCCAAACACATCCTCACACATGCTTAGAGGAATCCTGGCAGTTGGCCTCCCAAGCAGAGAGGGCTGAGCACACACAGGCACCATGTGTTGCCCCAAGCTGCTTGAAATCCCAAAGATTTTCAGAGAATTGCAAATGTTGCACTGTAGGTTGGCCATTTCACCCTACACAATGATCTGGGTTCTCCCTCCAACTTCTGCCAGTATTTTAAACAGGGCTGGAGCAGCCCCTATCTATAAATACTCCACTTCTACACCAATATTTGAGATTCCAGCTGAGCATATTCTGCCGTTATGCCACTCTTTTGTTTATTGTATATTATTTTCAGCACCCATTTGATTTCTTTCYCCGCTTGTCGTTGCTGGTGGCTCTTGCTAGGACACACTCAGAACATGGAGATCTGCAGAAGAAACCTGTGTTTTTCCCAAACCAAGAGTCCYGCAGCTCACAGCTTCAGCATTTCCAGGACGTGAAATAACACAGTCAGCAGGACRACATGCCAGTCACCAGCACAGGCCAAAAATAGCACGTGTGAGGCCAAATTCAAAGGGTTAAAATGGTGCTCTTAGAGCAGATGTTTAAAAGCTTGTGCACAAGCTCTAAGCCTGTTAGCCAGCCTGGACCAACTGCAAAAGGCCTTGGGGAAGGATTAAAACTCTTGGCTGGTGTACACCTCCAGCTTCTCTGTTGGAGGCACTGGRGGGATGTTTTACTTAAGAATGAAAGTGGTAATGTGGGCTGAAGTCTTGCTCAGACATCTCCTGAGATTGTTCCTGGTTTGAGCCAAGTGCTCACTGAGTGCAACAGGAGTTTGATCTCAGAAAAGGCTCAACAGAAGTAATTATGGCTCAAGAGGAGGATGTCTGAAGGAGGCTGGGGTAGAAACAACTGCTTGAGAAATGGAGAAATCTGTGAGTAAGTAAGAATAATGGATAGGAGGCTTTACAACTGTTAAAGACAATGTGTTAAAAAAACAGCTGAAGAAAGAAGACCTCAAGATTCCTGATTGAGGTAACCTCAGCACATGGCAATCCCAGCCTCACTTTGCATCTGCTCCAACTTCTATGGAAACACCAGATCTTGACACATTCTCTGCAGTGAGCAGGCAATGTTGATGTCTTTTTTTGGTCTTTTTTGCCTTTTTTCCCACTCCACCTACCCAGCATCCTGATAACATTSCCTGATGAATAACCTATCCACCTTTACTGTTTCTGCTGCAATCTTATTGCTGTACGTTCTCTGGCTACAGCACCATGTCTTTGGCTTGTTACCATGGCAAGAAGGTGCCCTTCTGTGTTGGTCATGGTGAGAAGCCTGAGCCCCTAATACACCTCATAACAATTTTATAGCCTAACGTGTGAAAACATGATCTCATCGGGCAGGAGAACGCCAGCATTCRCCCTGAGCCGCAGATGATTTCCTCAGTCATGAAACCTTTGGCCAAGCAGCACCACTTTCTTTTTTTTTTTTCCTTTTTTTTTCATCATCACAAGGAAAAATTCCATTGAAGCTTTTCCCCAGTGCCAGATCAACAGACTGGGAGTTATTACGAGTCTCATTAGTTTCCATGCCCTCTTTCCCACACCTATGAAGACCAGCACATTATAAAAAGGGTTAGTTGGACTCCAAAGTGAATGAACAATTTAGCTGGGAAAAGAACAGAGAAGAAATMGATTGGGCTATTTCTCTCTCTTTTTGTTTTYATGACAGAAATAAGTCACATCTTTTCCCTCCACCCGTAGCTGGAATTAGATGAGTGCTTGGATTGGGTACCTGCTAAGGGAAACCAGTGGTGTTTGCCCTTGGTCCCATGAAGAGCA
>NW_026623290.1:447439-490880 GCF_030028575.1 Malurus melanocephalus
TTTTTTTTTTTTTTTTTTTTTTCACTGATAAAAAACAGCCATTATAGTATTGCAAGTTCCACCCAAATATATAGAATTATTTTTTGTTCTGTCTGGCATAGCTATGTGAGAGTTCAGGGTAGATCAGAGACGGCAGCGTGTTGTGGAACTATTTGCTTGCAGAACAGGGCAGGAACTGAGAAATGATCACTGTTGTGTYTGAAAAGATCAGGTTAAGTGCTGGAAAAGAAATCCACTGAGGAATTAATTTGTAGACTTTGCAGAGACTAAGGAAATTAAATCTAGCTAAATGAATTACTCATATTTTTTCCCTTAAGAGTGGTAAGCTTTAAATCTTGAATTGTGAATGCAGTGTGGCACTGACACACCATCCGTGTGGCTCATTCATACTGGARCAAGGGTGTGGGTAACGAGGAGCTTTCATTACCAGCTGATCTAAAAAGGAAGCAGTTTTAGTCAGCATTTACCCTTCCCAGGCACTCCTGGGAAGATGTATCACTTGTCTGAGCTGGGAGGGATGTCCTGGGAGTCCTGGTGGTGCAGGCAGGAGGTGTCTCCTGGTGGTGTAGACTCTAGGAACGSTGTCTGTGGATTTTACTCCTCCCAATACATTAACTCTGGGTATCTGTCATCACCTGAGCCACCTACATTGCTCTAATTGGTTTGGCACCTGGAAAAAAATTCTTTGAGGAATGAGGAACCAGCAGTGTAATGTAGTGCAGCTGGTGTCATCCTAGCAGAGAGAAGAAAGGCTGGCAGAAAACAAAATTTTGACCTATATAGAGAGATCCATCTGTCTGGGGAAATACTTCTATACTTCCTATGTTCACCTTCTTCACCTGCTTTGCCTTTCTGACAGAAATTTTCAATACTTTTATCAAAAGGGTATTCTTTTCCCCCTACTAGAACCCTTTTCCCCAAGATTGTTGCCCAAAATGCAGTGCTAGGGAAGATGAAGCCCTCCAGACTTCTCATTCTCATGTGGTTTTCAGCAGCATCCTGGGAATTCCCTTGAAGCTGTCCTGCATTGCCTTCCTGGCTGGTTTTTATTCCTTTTTTTTTTTTCTTCTTGTTCAGCTGCTTGCAATTCACATGAACTATTGTATTAATAAATGGACCTTTCCCTTCACCAATCAGACAAGCATATGGGATATGAAGCCATAAATGACAAAGCAGCCCCACATTTTTCATACCGTCATTGGCCTTCGTGTCTTGCAGGAGAGGAATTTCATCCAGCTGGTTTCATCATGGTTGAGTGATCTTTAGTATTAAATGCAGGGCAAAAGCTAAAGATCATGGCACCAGAATCCTTTGTACGCAGCGTTACAAATGACTCGCCTGCAAATGGAAYGAAATGTCAGCAGATGATATCAAATAAATGAAGATATCACCACAACTACTCATGTGGAGCACAATGTCCCAGACCTTCTCTCTATTATTTCAAAAGCACTCACATTTCAAAAGAATGGGGATTTCTTTTCTCCTCCTCATAGGGGAAACTGACGCTGTGGAATTGAGAGCACGGTTGTGGTGCGCGCTGTGTGAGAAGCAGCCACTCGCTGCCTTGGAAACCCTGAAAAGGCCGTGTCTCTGATTCTAGTTTCTCTTTCTCTCACCCTCTAATTATGTAAGCTCCACTCATTTAGGTTTGGACTCAGCCTGCTTTTCTTCCCGGTATCCATTACACCATTAGGCTTTTGCAATGGCAGAGTGACCTGGTGGGAGGTGAAAATACCTCGTGGGTTAATGCAGGAAGCAGGATCTTTTCCCTCGATGAGGTTGCTGCAAGTGGGATACAATGGAAGACATTCTCCCTGTCAATGGTGGTGCCTGTGTTAGAGCAACAATCATCCCCCCCAACATCACGGGGGCTGAACTGGTAATTTAGATGTAATTGGGCACCTCTGATTTCATTTAATGGGGCTCCTGATAAATGGCTCTCCTGCCTAATTGGTACAGTTACCATAGGAGGGACTGGCCCAAAGTGTGAAGCAATGCAGGCCCCTAACTCCCACTGAAATCAATTACTCTGAAATCAATGAGAGTTAAACAGCTGAACAGCTTTTAAAATCTGGCCCTTGGTGCCCCCCAGGGCTGTAATTTATCAAAACACCAAATAAATGGCATGCCTGGTTGACTCGATGGGTGTGATTGGTTTATGGGAGTTATTACTGGAAARCCCCCAGCTTTTAATACATGTCCCCTGTTATTTTTCCAGAATTTGAGTCTGTTGGTGCACAAGTGCAAAGAAAATGTACTGGAGTTTGTCTCTGTTCCAGGAAGGCTGTCAGGTGGAGTCTAGCATATCTTTTGATTTTGGCCATGATGAGGAAGGGGTTCAGGATCAGACAGACCTCTGCTCTCATCCCTTGCAGCCATTTGTGCAAGTTCTTACCAGGGCAGTTGATTTGAGGAAAAAACTCTGCAGTTCTTTGCCCATCAAAAATCTCCTGAACATCACTGGGCATAAAATCAGCAGTGACCTTGAGGATGGAGCCTTTTCTGCACATTGCAGTGCTGTGAAACTGCACACAACACGAGGAGAATGCCACGAGTGCTTCATTCTCTAAAAGAGAATTCAATTAGGGGGTTCTGGTGCTTGCTGGCATGACCTTATTGCTCAGTTACAGCTTCTTAGCAGGGTACCTTATCTCTTTATAACTGTTGTGAAATGTTTCACTGTTCTGCACGTTGCTGTATTTCTCAGTAGCACCAGATAATAAACCATGCCTCAGTGCCTTCATCCCTGAGAAATGGAGTTGCATCAGAATTGCTACTGAAAGGGCATTTTCTTCTGCAGGGGTCAGTATTTAGGAATATCCTGCAGTATTTAGGAGTATCCTGCAGTGAGTGGTACAGTAATCAATATCTGATTTATACCCCAACACTGTAACACAGGACAGTTGTGTTTGATGGGTTAATCATGGGACATTTCAGTCAATTTTCTGTCTACCTTTGTATTTCCTATGCACGTGGATCCTTTGGCTTCAGGGTCTTCTCAATGGCGTGAATTGAGAGAAAATTAGAAATTTTCTTTCCTGATGTGAAGTGTGGGGTGCAGCAAGCCAGGTGGCCTTGGAGAGTGACTTTCCAAACTCACCTTCTTGAATCCCAGAAACCTCTGGGGTGACAGAAGGGTCATTCATAGTCTCTGATGGATGAACCAAATTTCTTCATTTACAATGGTGCCTTCACCGTGCCCCGTAACCTGTCAAACCAGATGTCAAGTGTGAGTCTTCCAGAGCATGACAGATAATTTCCATTCTGAGATGGCTTCATGTTGCTGATTAAACTGTTGATGGGCCATCAAAGACATCAGATTCTGGCATCGATTCTTGATGACAATATGTAAACTCTTCAGTGATCTACATATTGGCTCARGCACTTGACTTTGTTCTTTCCTGCTCAGAATAGCAGTATTTCCTCACCCCTCCAGAGAACGATATGCTTCTCACTTCTTTTTTCTTTTTTTTTGTGGTGCAGCTTGGTCAAAAGGCTTGAAGGTGTGAAAGGAAAGTAGCAACAAAAAGATGCATCACTCATTCCCAACATAACTCGTGTTGGCAGTGTTTGCATTGTCCTGGTTAAAGATGCCAGYGCGCTCGAGTTTGTCACACCGTGTGGCACGATCTGCTCACAGCTGTCCTGCCAAGGGGAAGCCAGACTTTTTCTTCTCTCCTCATACCCCGAATTGTTTTTACCTGTTCCAACCTTGAGGTTTACTTCAGCCTGGAGCAAGCACTGAGGAGGCAGTGGGGTCAGTACTGAGGTCCTGCTCAAAGGCCAGCTGAAGCCCCAGCAAAGGATGAGTCTTACAGTCCCCAAAAGACTCGTTCAATGGAAGGCACATAAAGGTGCAAGCAGTCTCTAGCTGTCTTGCTTGAAAAATCAAAGCACTTCATTCCATGTGAGAGGAGATCCAGGTCCTTAGAAAAGAGAGCCTCTGGTTTCTTTGGAAATCACACCTTGAGTTCGTGCTGGAAACCTCCTGCTGAAACGCTCTGTGAGCTGCTGCCAAGAGCTGAGGTCAAAGTTCACCTGGCTTTATTTTCTCAAAGGTACCTGCAAGTGGCATGTTTCAAACAATTGCTGTGTATGTTTGGACTCACAGGCTTTTCTTTCTTTCCTTCTCCACCTTRAATTTCTTTACTCTTCCATGGGGCAACAGGCATGCTCTTCCATATAATTTGATCTGTTCTTCCACAAACTAATCTAGGTCACCGTCTTGCAGTGACAGCAGCTGAGGGGTACCCATCAATATCTTGYCTATGAATGATACTACAGCTCCACGAAGTTCCTTTGGATCCTCCCCACCTGTATTTTTAACAGACCCCATGAGCTGCATTCTTTCATCGTTTTTTCTTTACTCCCAAACTGATGCATTYCTGACACTGGGAAATGTCTTGGTGAATTTCTGTATTTCCTAGAATGACCTTGCTGGCATTTTGACCACAGTATCACCAAGCAGTGAAATGCTTTCAACCTCRTAAAAATGAAGTTAATAAATATGTAAATCAATCTATGTTTATTTATAGCCTGGCAGAAGWCAAACACCCAGATTCCAGCCAAAAACTCAGTGCTATCTATGATTCCAAGTGGCTTAACACTTCAGAATTTCAAACACCAGGAGGAGATGAACACATACAAGAAAGACCATTTGGGGTTTTTTTTTTAAAACCAACTAAATGACCCATAATTTCCTTTAATATTTTTTTATTTACATATTTACAAGGCATTAAGCAACACACTATTAATTACACAGAGGTCACTCTATACGAACGTGGACTCTATAATAAGATCTCTCCATTCTTCTCTCCATGGCAGTTCACAGAAGCTCCACTCAGGCAGGAGTAGAGCTCATGTTAAAGGTGCTGCTATGAGGGCCACTGTGTGTATATGAATTTATTTAATTCTTTATTATAAAGTATGCCTGGATCAAAGAAGGAGTGAAACTGAATCAGCTTTAAAAAGGGAAAAATAAGAACTCTCAAAATGAATGCAACACAGACCACTCAAATCCTGCTTATTTACTTTTTTTTGTGGGTGGTATTTCCTTCATTCCCCATCAATCATGCCAGCTATTGATGTATTTTCTGTCAGATTCTAACAGTAGCAGACTGACTGACATTATCTGACTATTGACTGCCTCAATTTTCAACATTTTTTGGATTCGCAGCCCCGCTGAGCATTTTCCAGCTGAGGAATTTAAGCCGACTGACATGGATCATTAACTTGAGTTACTCTTTATGGACCTCTCAGAAGTAAACTAGCAACCTCAGAAGCCTCAGGTAGAKAACACTGATTGCATAGGATAGATATTTACATGACACCATTGATGTCTCAGGTGCAATCAGACTCTAGCTGGATGAAATAATCGATGAGAAACCTGGCAGAAAATGCAGAATGAGATTGGTCTGGGCATGAGGAAGCCAGAGCTATAGGTGGATCCATTTTCTGTCTCTCTGGGCTGAGGCAGAGTTTCTGAGGGAGCATTCATCCACTCAGGAGGACACTTGTGATCCAAGCATCCTTTACACCCTGGGTGGGTGGAGAAGATTTTAGGACAGCCCCTACAACCTCTTGCAGGCTTGGGAGATGGCAYAGGAGACTCCAGCTCAGGTGGATCCTGACTCTATACTGAGAAYTTACCTCTTGGGCTTTATTACACTTTATTTAGCACCTAAAATCATTTTGGAGTATTCCCTTGGGCCCCTCACTGGAAGTAATTACACTCTGATAAACATGCTAATGTGGTGTGTGCATCCAGCAGCACCTGATGTGTGAGTTATAACTTGYACAACACCTGGGGACTTAATTTTCAGAGGTGCCTTTGTGCTGTAGRAATCAGCAGGACACCTCATATTGCTCACTTTTGTCTTCACATCATTGCTCAAATAAATACAAGAAAACTACGGAGTCATGTGTAGAGACTCAGCATTTCTACATTGTTCAGATGTCAGATTTTCTACCTCTGCTGGACTGAAGAGCTTTTTCCCRGGCAAAACCTACAAGCTGAGATTCGAAGGGAGATCACATCCAACAATTTGATATGGATTCTTCACAGTCAAGAAGTTCAAGGGCMTGTGGATATATGAAGTCGTGTTGGTTTAATTGATAGCTTAACCTAGTTTTATCAAACTAATTATGGTTTCTAGGAAGATTTACTTTTCCTCTATTTCATTTAAGATTAAATTGCTGAGTAACTGATTTAGGCTGGAATATGATGAAACAATTTCRAAGCAGAAAAAATATCTTGATCTGGTAGGGAAGAGCCCTGAGTTAAACTGCAACTTMTATCTGTCTTGGTCACGCTGTGGTAATTTGTGTGTAGACTAATCCTGGGAAGTTTAAGAGCCATTCCTTTGTGGATATTGTGCCCCTGTGATGAAAGAGGAAAGTTGCCCTCCGCTCGTGTTCTGAATGTTCTTATGAGGTGTTAATGAAGCATTTCATCCTTTAATGGGACCACTGGGATTGCAGCTGTCTATATTTTATTTTAAGTGTTGTTCATTTTCCAGGGATCAATAGTTAGTTCCTAGAAAAGATACAAAATATTCCAGTAATGTAAGGCAGAGAATTACTGTGTACCTTGAGGGTTGCAATGTAGGTAATGAAATCTCCGCTGCAGTGTGAGCCAATTTTAAATTCTCCACCACATTAAAGTTCCTTTTCAAGATGCAGAGCAGAWAGAAAAATGTCATGTAACATAAATATCAGGACAGAAGGGGGGCCCAGTTATCACATACGTGTTTGGGACTCAATCAGTCATTTAATAACTCAGCTTCAGTGGTGCTCTGGCAAGTGAGATAAAAAAACAGTGCCCAAGGCAATCTGAGAAGCCACTAAAATCTCAGAARGTGATGCCAGGATTTGTTGCCTCCTACTCTGATCTTCTCCAGGAGAAACTTTGCATTTAATAAAAGCAGCAAGTGTACCAGACAAAAGATTTTTTTGGCAAGGTCTTGCTTTGGTCAGTTTGATATCCATTTTCCATTACTTCAGGGCTTGGCATGRATAAAAGCTGCAGAACTTAAATGGTTTACAATCCACTTGTTACATTTTTTTAAAAAATGCTTATATATTTTCTCTGTTGCCGCAGTCTGGTTTTAATTGTCKGGATACCTTTTAGTACAAGATGCTCACATGGAAAATTGTTACCCAACATAGAGACAGCTATGAGARCAAATCCAGAAAGTGCTGTGGGAAAAGCCATGTTTTCCATGTGTCATTTTTGAGTCCTGTCCCCAAACCAGGTTCATCTCTGTCATCTGGCTCTGTGAACTTTCCAGTGTCAGACAGCRAATGTGCTTTTCCTTTCCTACCTCAAACCATCTGGAAAAGCTGTTCCCAGCTCTAAGACATAGTAGGACAGGCTGGGAATTTTCAGACTTTATTCCCTGTGCTGCTTTTGGCTGGAGTGGAGATAGTTTTCTTCRCAGTGGCCAGTATGGGGCTGTTTTGGATTTGTGCTGTTGATAATTCAGGGATGTTCTTCTCTTGCTGRGCAGTGTTTACACAGACCCAAGGCTTTTTCTTCTTCTCACCCACCAGCCAGCAGGATTGGGGCACAAGGAGGTGGGAAGGGACTCAGCCAGGACAGCTGACCCCAACTGACCCGAGGGATATCCCAGACCATGTGGAGTCATGGTCAGTGCACAGAGCTGGGGGAAGAAGKWGGAAGGGGGGACATTCAGTGTGACAGTGTTTGCCTTCCCATCTCATGGATGGAGCCCTGCTGTCCTGGGGATGGCTGAACACCTGCCTGCCCATGGAAAGTGGGGAATGAATTTTGCTTTATTTGCATGCACAGCTTCTGCTTTACCTATTTACTGTCTTTAGCTCATCTGACAAGTTKTCTCACTTTTACTCTTTTGATTCTCTCCCCACCCCACTGGGTGGAAGCAAGAGGCTGRTGTGGGGCTTAGTTGCCATATGGGGTGAAGCCACAGCATTGCCCATCAAATACTTTCCAATTTAGTGAAAAAGAAACACCTCAATCTGCTGAAATTCCCATGCAAATCCACCAGCTTTCCAAACAAACCTTTCTTACCAGCCATGTCCAAACCCTGCCTGGTTTTGTGTAGGGCTGGCTCCTCAGAAGACCTTCTGGCAGCCCTGGTAATGCTTTCCTTGGCAGCAGCTCTATTTTAGTATTGTTTTTATTTAAAATTATGGCACATACCCCAGAATGAGAATTTCAGCCTCTAAATTATGGTGCTGCACTGATGTGGTKGCTGCCTTTCTCTGACTCCCTAACAGGATCCTTGTACATGTGGCTGGTCAAAATTTTTTTGTAAAAGATTTTCCATAATCACTTGAGATTTCAGAATTGGGCACGTGGTTTTCCTGCTGTGTTTTGGGGTTTTTTTGTATTATTAATTGCTTGATTGTAGCCAACAATATGCTGGATAATACTYCACATAAAGCAAGACAGAAGAGCTTGCAAGGTGTGAAATGAARCTAAATAGGTGTGGAAATACAGCAGATACGGTCTGACCCTCTGTGCTGGAATTAGAAATAATGTGGGTATGATAACCTGAAAGGTTATCYCGTCCCCCTTATTTCTGGATGGCAAATGAAATAACGGTGTTCTCTGTAGTATTTTGAAAGACTCAGCTCTGATCTTGCCATGCTCATGGTGACAGCCTGTCGTTCAGGGTGGGGCTGTGAACTGTGGTCATTAGGGTTTTGCTGCAGTCCAGGGTATAAAAGCTGGAAGTGAGAAGATCTAACACAACTTTAGTGAAGTCCCATCCCAGCCTTCTCCAAAAAAAGGCAGAGTCCCTCTTCAAGCCAATGCTCTGCCATAATTTTCCCCCTCCCTTACTTCCAAGCAAGGTGAGATCTGTTCCTGTTTCCCTGCAGGGGGAGATGCAATAGAGCATCTCTTCTAGGCCCAGGGATGTTTTCTCATTTCTGTGTGTGAAAATCAGATGATTCGTGCCCCATTGTACTGGAAATAGCAGAGCACTCCGTGCTCCCTCAACCATCTGAGCCCAAGAGGAGAGCTGGCAACTTCCCCCTGACATTTCCAAAACAACTTGCTGTGTTTTCACTGCTAAATGACGCTGTGGACAGAAGCCCTGAGACCATTCTTCCTGTCAGTTCCAGGGACGGGCAATTCATCACCAGTGATTACAGCTTTTTTCTGAGCCAATAATTGCAAGGCAATTAAGTTTGGGGAAGGGAGAGCAGGGTGGCAGTGAGGATAGCTGTGCAGAAGGGGACTGTCAGCTCCTGGCARTGTTAAACTGTCCCACATCACCTGTGAATTTCAGTTACCAGAGCACTGTATTTTGATGCACAGTAATTATGCTTCCACCTCAGTTTTCATCCCCTTCATTTGTCGATTCCATTGAATTTCAGGCATTATGTGCCATGGTTCAGAAAGACTTTAGAAATCCATTAAAAGCTTCCACAAAGAGAACAATTTTTCAGACAAATGTGCAACGAAGAAACTGGTCCTTTCTGATGATTAATTCCAGTAACCATTCATCAAATCAGGTGCCAGGCTTTGCAGAAGGGTAAGAACATTAARAGCTGTGATGAGTAAGGTCTTCTAACCCTGAACCTACGAACTAAATACATCAGCAAACTCCCAGGCAGCAGCCAGCAGAAATACAACATTAGTTTTAGTCACTGCACTGTTAAAACATGTATTTTCACTGGCAGGCTGCAATTGCCAACCTTTCATAAATCTTTCCACGGAGCCAGTGCCACAAGCACCGCTGGTTTAGCTCGAATCCTTTGGATTGTTTTAATCTTTCAACCTCAGGAGKATTCCAGTGACCCCACACCAGACTKTGCCTGGGTGATGTCAGTGGCAGTTTTGGACAAAACCACTGGGAAGGTTTAGTCAGCCAGATATGCAGCCAAGCTGTGATAATTTCTGGCTGTAGATAGGTGCTGGTGGTGAATGTTTAATCACTGGGTGAGACACAGGACAGAGATCAGGAGTTTATTGCAGTCGCTGTTGAGCAGAGCTGGTTCCATGCTTTGTGTGTCATCAGCAGCACCGTGAGCCCCAGAATCCAAACAGAAATCCTCCTCCTTGAAATGTCACTTCTTGTCTCTGTCTACTGAACTTAATTTTGTGCCGCAGAAAGGGATGCCCCAGATTTCCAGCTSGGAGTGTCCATTCAGTCAGAGCTCTGTATGTTCACAGGAGCTGCAGAAGAGACTTTTTGATTGTGGCTGGGATGAGTGATCTGTTTGATGAAATGATTTGAGTTCATGTGCTGTAGGGTTTTCTCCCTTGCACTTTCCTTCCCAGGAAAAGGAGCCACAGGGAATGAGGAGTGCTGCCAGCCTCTACTCCTGAACCTCCTGCCCTGATCCCCATGAGCCAAATTCCCCTTGAAGTTACACTTCGGTAATTCCATTGAAATGAACAARATTTTTACAGTGTGATCAAGAAGAAAACTTGTAATACAAGCTTTTTTAAAGATACACTTACTTCGTTCTCTTTTTTTTGCTGGCTGAAGTTGTATTTAGAACATTGTCCTTCCTTCTTACTCTCTTGTGGGTGTACCTCTTGTGAAACTTTCCATTGTTGGAAATGTCTGTAGAGAAAAGACAAAAAGAGACAAGCTGAATTACCTTTTTTTCTTAAAAATTTCCTCTGCAGAAGAGCTTGCAACAGTTGGAGAGAGAAATGAGATTTTGATGGTGCCTTTAGCCATAAGCAATTATAAACTCAAGGTATGGGTGCCTTTAGGGTATCAACCTAAGAATGAATGGCATTTCTCTCAGAGTAGCAAAAGGAATGTTGAGTGTTCCCTAGTGATGGAGACCCAAGATAGAGAGAAATTCAATGATGTTCTCATTTCACGGAGATGAACACACCCACATGATCACAGAGAGCTCTGGGATTAGAAGCCAGGGTTTAGAACATGGGCTACTGGCAAGACTTTATTTGTGATTAGCTGCCACTGGGAATAAGCCAAAATTTCCATCCAGAAGCCTGCAGGAAGCCAGTGTAAACCTTGAGCTAAAGTGMTTTATTTGATCTCTAACTGCAAAAGAACGTTTTGACATCACATTGGTCCAAACCATCTCAACATCTGAAGACGCCTTGTACAGAGATTGTTCCAAAAKCCCAGCAGCTGCTGTGCAATTGATTGTAACAACAGCAGCAGGACCATCCTCATCCAGGTTCTGGCATGGGACCCTGCTTTGCTTTGCTGCAGGCTGAAATGTGGCAATCCTGCTGTTATCAGAGCCCGAGATAACCAAGCCTGGTAGAAGGAAGAAGAAAGCAATTACTCATGAAGCAAACCATCAAGGACAGGGAAGTTGCATACCCCTGTTACATTTCCATACTCACCAGATAACTTCTCTTTTTTTTTACTGTTTGTTTTATTTCAGAGCTTTGCAGCTCTTCAAGTGCACAATATTGAACATGGTTCAGTTAATTTTGAATGAAATTTGTAATTCACCGACATGCAACCAAGTCTTGGAACCATCAGTGTACAGCTAAGTCAATCTTTTGCTTGCTTTGTCTGAAGTTTGAGAGCTACAAGCCACAGGCAATCATCAACCTTCTTAATGTTTATTCTTAATAAACATTAAAAATAAGATAGGACTTGGGAAGATAGTGTTTCAGGAAAAGCAAACTCCATCTCCTTCCTTAAAATTTTGTGCCTGTTTCTTTCTTCTCAAAATTAATCTGTCTTTAAAAAGTAATATTATTAATTTTTAAGGATCTAAGGGTATTTTCTCCATAATCTGAACTGAACTTGGCACTGTATTTAATAGATCAAGCTCAATACAGAGCAGAAAGAGCTCATTTTTCATAAAAGTTTATCCTTTCTTCCYAGCATTGTGGAGCACATCTTTTGCAGCTGAACCATGTCAGGCTTTACCCTGAGACTTCTCTCACTAGGAAAGTTTGCCTCTGGCTGTTTTGTTTGCTTTCTACCTGGTGCTTGTTCTTTGTTCTTCTGTGAACACAACTCTTCACACTCCTTCTCTTCATCTGTGAAATTGTCTTTAAAAATACAGCATTCAGAGGACATTAATATAGTCCAGTCAAGTTCTCCTTGTGTAAGAGACGCCCTGAGTTAAGCTTGCCTAAGCAATCCTAATGCAATGTTCCTTTTCCCACCACCTATCACCTTCTGTTCAACATTTCAGATYTCCAGGGAGGGCCCCATTTCAGGCTGAGATGGAGAATTTGTGCCAGCAGAGCAGCGTTGATTGGAAGATGACAAATGCTTGCTGATGGACCTCTGTTGATGGTTGTGATCCTGGATCCCTGCTGTCTTCCAGGATGACCAATTTATTTAGGCTGACYCAGGTAATTAAATGCCTGAGTAAATTTCTCCTCTCTCAGCCTCTATTCTTYCCTCATGCAAATGCAGGTCTGCGAACATTCCTTGCATTGTGTTGTCCAAGGATTCCTTATTTTCTTTGCTTAGGATGCATCCGGTTTTGTCAGCTGAACACTTATCTCTTTCAAAGATCACAGAGGGGATCTGTCCTTCAAAACACCAGGAGATATTCCCTGTCAATGATGGAAAATATGCTACCACATAYGGGAGACACTGCATGAGCAGATCAAAAGGTCAGAATTTGATCTGAGGAGGACATGCCAAATGCTTTTGGCAGATTAGCTCTTGCTTTGAGGAACACAGCCTCAGCACCTTCCTGTAATATCATGGAAATAGTGCCATGGTCATAAAACATGGCCTTGCTGCTTCTCTGTTCAGCAGCTCTGTTTCCTCCCCAGGTACACACACTGCCCTCATTTCACATGTGGTRAATCAACAGAGAAATGGTCCCAGTCCAAATGGCTGTGGACAYTGCTGGATGGCATCCTCAGGATGGTGTGACTCTGTGCAGAGCTCCAGTCCAGAGCTGGAAGAATTTCCTCAGGGAAGAGGAGAAATATTCCACCCTCAACCTTTGCAGAGCAATAGTGACCCAGCAGCGTGCCCACCTGTGGGGTTGGGGTTCTTCTCTCTGCCAAGAACTGCTCGAAGCCTCTTTTCATTGCTGTGCATCACATGAGCTTTGCCCGCTGATTTGTTCAAATTCTGAGCAGTGTGGCAGAGAGAAATTCCCCACATCTGCCAACCCACGAGCAGCCCCTGGCTCTGCCTCCCACCAGCCATGCACAGTCCCCCAGAACATTCCTCAGACATTTCTGGGTGAAATCAGAGAAGGAAGATGATTGAGAAGACCCTGTAAACAGTTTACAGGAATAAAGGAAGGGAGCTCAGCTCTTCAAATAGCCACCTAAGAGAATAAAATTGTTCATTAATTTATTTCAGGTTGAACCTCTATACAAGTTTATGCACTTATTTTGCCTCTCAGAATCATTTCAAGCATCACTGGTTCTCAACTACCAGGAGGTACCATTCCTACCAGTGCTGGGAAGTTCYTCCCAGATGCACCAAAGGGTTCACAAACCATCACTGATCTTACACTGCAGTCCCTGCTCACATGCACTGCTTCTGCTACTCATCACTCCTGAGCATTTTCCTTTTCTGCTGCCGTCATGCTCTTGTTTCTTCTCCAGAGGTACCAGGGCATCCGTGGCAGCAGGTGCTGTCTGAGCTGCAGGAACCAGCTCAGGTGATTGGCAGCAGTGAGAGTTTGAGATTCCCAGCCTGGAGGAAGCTCCTCTCCAAGCCCCCCGTGCCCACTCRCTGTGAGCACCCTGCAGACTCCCTCACTTCTTTGTGACAAGAAAAAACTGATGAGAACAGCGCTCAGGTCCCCCGAGCCACAGCCTTCCTTCTCCCTGGGAAAGTCACAGCCTGSTTCTTACAGCCAGATGGACTTCAGAGTCCTGACACTTCCCTCCCAGCAAAGAAAAATGCTTAATATACAAAACCCCCGCACCAGCGTTTGGAGAACGCTTTCCAATAAAATAAATCAAATAAAAATAGAGGGAAATTTCCAACTGATAAAATTGGCCCAGCCTGTCAGTGCTGCTGCCCTAAAACAATCAGTCATACCTGGGAGCTAAGCTCCCATGAAAGGCAATTGCATCTCTGTGTTGGTAATGCTTTTTGTCACTGCAGTATGTCTTTGAGGTACCTCYGGCCCCACTATGGCTGGTTTAACATAATCTCTTGTGATAGCAAATAGGAATTTCAGCTGTAGTCAAAAAGGCTTGACAGTGTTGCTTTCATCTTGGTACCATCCATGCTAAGGATATAAGCAGAAAAATATCACTAACAATACATCAGCTGGGCTTATATTGTCATAAAAAAAAATCAAAAAAGACAGTTGTGCTTTCTGATGACACTGTCATTAAATCCAGCTACCCCAGAGCATGATTAGTGCACACACAGGCAAGGCAACACTGAGGATAACAAAATGAACTTGCAATAGCTACTCTTTGAGTAATTCTGAGTCATCACTGATTATCTGGTGCATGATCAAGGAAGGAAACAAGCAAAGCCAGTTGMTTTATGCTCCAGATGCCACATTCTCTGCCAGGCTCAGGCTACTGTGACTGCATCGTCCTCAGAGCTGACTTAACAGTGGCCCCACATCACWAAATGATTTGGATTAGCACGTTCAGAAATTAGTGCTTGCCAAAAGGAAGCAAAGTGAAAACTGGGARAGGCGCTATTTTGATCTATTTTGTGACGTGGCATTTTATAAGTTCTCTCAGAAACAGTTTGGTGTTTGACATCTGATGCTTTCTAAATAAGCCGCTGTTTGTGGCGTGTTCAGAGAAAACCTGTAATCATCACAACCTCTTTAATGCAGCACAATGAGATCTGACTGTAGCAATAAATCATAACTCATCCTATTCCATTCTCATTGATTTTGGTGGAATAAAGGTTTTGCCCAAAGGAATAAAATCACATGAACACTTTGTTAGCTTCTCATCATCTCTTTCTCAATTCATTACTACTTTGCTTTCTCCTTTGATGACCGGTCATGGAAAGTAATTCAGTAAATAATTCTGGTGAAAGATTCATGTTGTTAGTATTATATGTGAGAAAACTATTTGTGATGCATCTGCAAGGAGATTAGCGTGKGTTTTAAATCTTACCAGATTTACAGACAACAGGATACTGGCTTTAGCTTTCAACTGGCTGAGAAAAATATAGAATTTTTTACTTTCAGGTACACACATTTCCATCTGCATCAAAATTTACTTGCTGGGAGGCTGTATGTGCATGCAGTGCTCAAGGGACACAGACCACAGAATGGCACAKCTTCTTATATTAACTCTTTCTACTTATCTCTAGCTTGACCCTGCCATCCCTGTCACAGCTCTATTCACATTCATTTCAGGGAACTGTTGGGGAAATATCAGGGTGCAACAACAGAATTTTGCCTCCAAAATCAATTTCACAGCAGYGAGGAGTGATGCAGCTGGCTGAGCTAGAATTGACAGCTGCCACAGTAAACTAACTTTAATTTCCTCCACAATTCCTTTTTTCACTTTACTGGACTTAATGCTCTGGCACAGAAAGACAGATTATTGGGAAACAGGCTCAGGTAAACAATGAGAATGCTGAATGTGTTTGATTAGGTTTCTATTTAAGAAGGAATATTATTTGGGAAATTGAGTCTCACTCCTAGTTAGAGATTGATACCAGCCTATCAGCTGAGAAGAGGTTTAGATAACATTTCAACTAAACAGCTGGAAGTGGTACAATAACCCTTGATTTTAAGGGAATAATTGTTGCATCCAGCTTAGACTTTAGAGAAAAAGAAACTTACAGGGCACGGCAAAGGAAATCTCATTTTGTTTTTAATTGGAAAGCAGCAAGGACAAAACATGTTGTCCTGTTGCTGTCAGTGGGATGTCAACACCTAAATCAGAAAGACTCCAAACACTGTCAGAAAGCAGCAGCTCCAGTTCTGTGCAAACCTGTGACTCCTGTATGGGGAAGGGAAGAAGAAATAATCCCCTCTCCCCATTTCCTACAGCCTGCCACAAACCCTCTTCTCTGCTGGTCAAGATAGAGGCCAATGCTGTTCAAATCAAAATTAAAAGGTGAGTGTTTATCAGTTGCCACCCCAAATCTGGACCATGGAAAAGTSTCCCTCAGGGTGAAATCTGCCTCTCAGAGCCTGTGATTCACCAGGGAATATGTTGGCATAAGGAATACCCTAAAATTATCCCATTTAGCTCAGGTGTTAAACTGCAGGCGAGAGGTTAAGAGGAAGATTTAGTGATGGAACTTCTGTTGACATCAAACCAACAGACATTAAATCCCACACATTGCTTTGAAAATCTACCACCTAWGTGCTACCTTAAATCTATAATGCAGTAATGGTATTAAACAAAGCAGGGACATTAAAGCACTGGCTTAAATCTTGGATTTCCATAATGCTGTGAAATGGGACGATAGCAAATCAAGTGTTTGGTCTAGATTAATTATGTGAGAGGGATATGCTGGACTGACCAGCACCATCCTAGGCAAATTGCTTATTAAAAAGGTTATGATCTTTTCTTTTCCTTCTTAAATACCTCTTAAATGCTCCATCAAYTCTGTCTGAATATACAGAGGGTACATCATGGAGGTCACTTGCAGGGAAGTGTTCCCAAGACAAGCAGGACCAATCTTCCTGGACCACAGAAACTAAATTCTGTTCACATAAAGTACAGAAGACCTGCTAAATTTTTTTTCAATTCTTTAGAAAAAGTCATGTTCATTTTCCCCGAGAAATGCAGTTAAGATTAGTTTAAAGCTTCTGAGAAGCTTAATGAAGCGTGGCTATGCCTGTAGCTTTTTCACATTTGGAAACTTTTGTTGCTAATTAACTTCATTAATGGTACTTAGAGGCACAGTGGCCAATATTTACCGAGAACTGGCGTTACTGCAAAGCACCAGTRGAGTCAGTGGCTCAGCAAATAGATTCCCTGCAGAAACCTRCAGAGCTGAACTCATCGTGCTCGGATTGTTTCTCCTCTGTGAGAAAAAAAAAATGAAAAACACCATCAATGCTGTTGTTCAAAATACCACAATGGCGTTAAATGAATAGACGGAACTTCCTAATCCTGCTGGGGTTGTTCTTGAGAGAATTCCACAAGGAATTTTCTGTGTGCATGGGGAGCTCACTGCAGGATCACAGGGTGACAGGGGATGGACAGGGCTGCTCAGTGCTCAGAGGGGCTGCAGGAACATCCCTTCCCAAATAAAACCCCAGGCTGGGAGGTGCTTGGTGGCACTGAGGGATGTGCCTGGGGACACTGCTGTGCTTGGGGACACTGCCGTGGCTCTCAGTGCCTGAGTGGCTTCAGCATCCATCCAGCAAAACTGTTGGCATCTTGGTGTCCACTGGGCTGTCACTGAGTGCATCCCCTGTGCACGATGGGATGGGGGCTTTAATGAGACCACCTTTACCAAAAACTACTGCTTCCCTSCCTGGCTGAAGAGTGAGAAGCACCAGACTCACTTTCCATGAAAGAAATGCCCTCGGAAAAGGAAGGGAGGTTTCTTGGGCACAACTATCTGAAGTCTAACTGGACATCACTGCAGCAAACTGATCTCCTGGAAAACTCCAGAACTGTGTAGCTGTTACAAGAAAAGTAGCTGGAATTATTTCTCCAAAAGATTTTCATGAAMTTCTCCCTATCTCCCTATTCTTTCTTTTCCTCTATTTTTTTGTTTGTTTGTYTKTTTTTACCTCTTTCATAACCTCTTTTATTTAAAGTGCATCCTTCAGGGGACACTGTTGAGCTATCCACTATAAATGTCAAATATGTACATCTAGGTTGGTGTATATATGGAAATAGATTAGTCTTTATGACTTATGTTTCTAGTCAGTCTGTCCAGATTACTGTGTTCCACCAAGGGAAATCTCCTGAGCTGAAAAATGTTTAAACTATGGGTTTTGTTTTTTTGGTTTGTTTTTTTTTTTTTTTAAGTATCAATAATATTTTAAGAGCTCTTTAATATTTTAAGAGCATTTCTGTTGGTATGATGGTTCCTAGATGCTTCCCTCCAACCCTTTTGGTTTTTACTGCACTGACAGAATTTGAGTAGGTTCTGGAAGCTTCTGGGGAAAAAAAAATGCTGAAGGCCTCTGGGAATATAATCCTCTCCTTGTGGTTTTGTGATAGCTCCTCTCTCTCTCTTTCTTTTTAATTTTTTTTGACATGTGAGCCCAAATCACAGGGGATTGCTGAGACGGTCAGGGCAGCTGGAAAAGGAGGAACAYTTCAGCAGGCAATGGCTGCGCAAGAAAAAACTTAAAAACTTTCTTATATCCATGCTATTATCTACAGCACCAGATCCTCTTAGGCCTTGTACCAAAAGGGGTCTCTCTCAGGAGTTCATCCCCTGGTGTATKATATTGGGGATGGCTGAATTTCCCTTAAGAAGTTAAGATTTTTCCTGCCCATGAGATTGGGATGTGGGAGAAAGCTGGACAGACAGGGAAAAACATCCTGCTGGATGACATGGTTTTGGGCATTGCTGAGGGTCCCTGGGTGCTGATGTGGAGGAGTTTGGCTCAGCCCCTCAGTCTCCTGTGTCCTCTACAGATGACAAAGATGATAATCTGTGCCTGCAAGGCTGTGCCAGCATTTCCCAAGGTCCCTTAACACACTGCTCCCCTGCCACTGGAGCTGCGATCACATCCCACTCCTGCAGGAAAAGCAGAATAAATGAGCAAATGGAAGGTTGGATTTCTGGAGAGCCATAAACCTCCAGGCTTTGCAATGGGTATAAACATCCCCTTTTCTTGTTTTTGTCTTTTTTTTTTTTTAAGTATTGTAAAAAATTGAAAGGGTTTATTTATTTTTTTTTTCTGCCTGTGAGAAATACATTAACTAATAACTTAAACCACAAGGTTTAAGTACTGGTACTTCCTTAGAAGAAGAGAAAGATCAGTATTAAATACAGTTTGGAATAATCTAAAAGGTATGTGGAAGAGAGAGACAGGAACAAAGCTAATGACAGTAATGTAAAATATTGAAATGTACTAAAAAAAGACTAAAGAGGAGTCCTTACCCAAAAACCAAAAGAAGGAAACACTTGAACTACCATCTTGGGGCCCAATTCTGCTCCTGCTTGGTTATCACTGGCCAAAATTCAATATTCTGCAGAAGGAACCTGGTTTCTCTGAGTGTCTGCTGCCACTGGGAAATGAAAAAGAGATGAGTTGCTGCAATCACAGGGGCTGAAGAGGTGCCTGGTGTAAACATCAGCGAGGCATTTGGTGCACTCCTGAGGCTTTCCYATCACTGGCCAACCTCTGTGGGGTGTGAACAGGTCTGAGGCTTTGGAATGGTTTAGCCACCTCTAAAGGGCTGTAGGGGTTTTATCCACTTCAGCTCCCTAAGCCTTTAGTGCCAAATCCTTGTCCCTTGTAAGTCTCCAACAAAATCACCAGCAGTTTCAATGGGTGCAGGATCGGGTCCCTGGAGCACTTTAAGTAATTTAAACCACTCTAAATCCTCGAAGCAGCTTAAGTGATAAGCTACTTGTTCCAGAGTTCTCAGCTTGCAGACCCAGCTTGTAAAATACTCCAGGCAGCTCCTGGTGCACTTGACTGCGAGCACACACAGATGCACTGCTTTGGAACACAGAGATAACGCCCTGAGACCCTGTTATCAAACTCTCAGTGTTTTACTTCCAGAGAAAGTGGGACTTTTGTTATTTTTTAACCACAGTAAATAACTTGCAACAGCTACGAGACCGAGATGCTGCTCCCTGTGCTCAGGTGCCAAAGGCTCTGGGTTCAGACCCTGCTGGTGATGCCATTTGCTGCTGCATTCCCAACCAGTCTTTGTGATATCAGGAGCACCAGAAGCTCTTTAAATGTGAGTGTCTCTAAAAGGAAAAGGAGGTAGAAGAGACAGACAAAAATGTCACTGCATTCCCATGCTTCCATTTGCATGGCAGCACCTGTTTCACACTTGTCTTTTCATCTATTTTCTGCAGATCTGCAAATCAAGGCAATTGTGGCCAGGCCTAGTCAAGGGGATATTTTAGGGAACTTATTAAGCCTTGCTGAAATCACAGCAGTTTGCTACTTAGGGCATAATGAAAGAAACTGAGCTGTTGTCTGAGCCTTTAGCCAAGCTGTCTCCCTGGAGATGGATGCTTTCCTTCCCTGCAGAAGATTCAGAGTTCCTGCAGTGATGTGGGAGGCTCTGATGGTGCCCAGCTCACATCTTGGAGAGCTCCAGGAGCAGACACAAAGAGTGCAGATCTCCACTGGCTACAAGAGCCTGAAATCTTTGCCAGCTCTGCTGTACAGCCCCGTTCCTACACAGCATCTCAGTTCTTCTGTCTCCTAACCCATCTCTGCTCCACTGCTGGCCCAACCTCCTTTCTTCCTCTGACTYCTATTTATTTAAAGACACTAGAAATTACTTTCCAACCCTGCAGACACYTCTGCTGCCTCTCTTTTTCCCTTTCTCTTTCCTCTCCAGCATAACCATCACCTCCTGCCTTCCTGCTCTCCAGTTTCCATCAGCCTCTCCTGTTCAAACTCTCTGGGGTGTCTAGATAAATATCATATACTGAATTACAACTGCAGACCAGAGCCCAGGACACCTGGGTCTGATTCCTGCCAGTGTTCATGAGCTGCTGTGACTCAGCCCCTTTCTGATGCTCCTTCCCCATCTATGAGCTAAAGCTGGAAAAAATATAAAGAGGGGCCTTGTATTCCTTGGATTCAGGGTACCATATAAATCCAGGGWATGATTGCTGTTAACCTCTCATGTGAGAAGGTGAACTGGCCAAATTTTCTGGTGGAGGCCACTGGCTGCCCTTCCTGGCTGTARCATCTGCCATTTCTCCTGAATTTATTCCCCCCTTTTCCCTCCCAGGCTCTGTTGTGCTTGGCACAGGAGCTGCAATCCATGCAATATTATTATTAGGCAATAAACAGTGTCAGTGAATGATTTTAACCCAGGCAGAGCTGCTGATATTGATTTTTTAAAGCTCTGTAAAGAATTGCATGGAGGGCTTTTTTTTTTTTTTTTAATGGGCATTATTAGATCATCCATAGGGGAATCTTCAAGAGTAGCCCTCTGCCACAAAGCAAATAGAGAAGCTTTTGATTTGCAGAGCTCTTTTGGGGCTCCATGCCCTGGGCTGCCACTGCCAGCAGCACTGGTAGGGACAAGGCACCTGCTCTGGGGGTGTAATATCTCCAATTTGCCCCTGTAATGAAAACAAAAGTGCTGCCCTGCTGGGAGGAGCAGAGAGTGAAGCCTGCAGCAGGGATGAGGAACAGACTGTGCAGGCACTGATCGATGCTGTAATATTGTCTGCTCTTCTCCCTCGAGTTTTGAGTGCTGAACAGCTCCTGGCAGAGTCCCCCCTTCTCTCCTGCCTGCTTTCCAGGCCCACTCATCTCTCTCCTTTCCTTGCTCATTTTCTTCCTGTCCTCTTAAACCATCCCTGCTGGCCTGATGCTTCCAGCCCTCCACTTTTGGATKCTCACACCCCATCTCCACATCTCATCAATCCTTCAGGGCAGAGAGAACCCCCCTGACCCTTCCTAAACAAGCAAAGCTGCACTGGCAGACTGCTCTGGGTGAGGAACAGTCACACCTCTTCCACTCATGCTTTACACGAGGTGCCCTCCACCTTTCAAGCTCACAACTTCCACCAGAAAATTGAGAACAAGCAGGGAGGGCTCTTTAGCCACCACTGTTGTCTCCACAGCTTTTGTCTGAGAGGGGTATCTCTTTTACTCTTGTCCCTAAAGTGCAATGAAATAACAAGAAAATCCACTTTGCATTCAGATGTTCTCTGTTCAATTTAATTTACAGTTTGTTTGTTATTTTTTTCCTGTGCAGAGAGATAAAGAAACATTGCAGAAAAATGCCTAAGGTATAGATGGGARTTGGATCCCCAACCCTTATTAAAAGTCAGGAAAACTGGTGCCTAAGACTGGTTCATGTCTTTGAAACTCTCCTTTTGATTTCAGGAGAAGGCAAAAACGAGTGTCTCCTCCTGCATGGAAATGTCTTGGTGAAGRCAGAAGAGATCCAGCTTTCAACACRCCTTTRTAATTTAAGAACACTGAACTGGAATTTAGAAACCAAATSCCATTTTAACATTTACACACCAGGTCCACCTTGGAAAACTGCTCAGAAGGTTCCTCTGCACGTGCAAGCCTCTCACCCTGCATGGCTTTTGGAACTGAAAAKTGAATGCACAGGAAAGCAGTGATCCTCTGGGTGTTGGATGTAATCTCCTGGATGCTGTCCTGTGCTCCCATGAATGGCAAAAAAATAAATATAAGCTCCTTTGCAGAGCAAGATATCTGAAAAGCAGGCCTAAAGCCCAGACTGTGAGCAAAGCCAGGGAGAATTTGAGTTATGCACGTGTGGAGAGAGGAGTGGGAACATGAGAGCAGGRAACAGGAGCAGCAGAAGCCCCTGACCCCACAGAGGAGAGACCTGAATCTCTTGGCCAGAGACACTTTCAGCTCCCAGGGGTCACTTGAAAAGAAGCCTTTTGAATTATGAAGTTAATTTAATTAATCTTGAAACAAATCAGAAGAAGAATCACTGCCAGCTATGTTGCTTTTAAATAAGGATTTCAATGGGCCAAGATTTAGCATCCTTTATAGACCCATCTGCCTAAAGGCCTGTATCTTATCTGATCATTTCCATGGCAACGGCTCTGGGATTAGAAAAGGATGAATGTTTAGGAATAGTTGCTGGAATTTCATGGAAGATGATGAATTGAGGATTACTTCCCTACCTACGTGTTACCATGGAAATGCACATTTACAAATTGCGCTGGATTTAAAACCCCACCATTGTTGGTATAAATTTGTGCTGCTTTTTGGAAGGGCTCCAGGAGCAGAAGGTGCCTCTCACCTCCTCAGCCCCACCGAGCACAGACACGACTGTTCTGGCTGAGGAAGGAAGGGGAAATGAGTGTCAGTCCTTGGATCCAATTTCTCCAACCTAAGAACCTCATAGATGAAACCCAGGTGAGGAAAAGGGTTAAAAAAAAGTGTACTTGACACACAGAAAAGCCACCAATCAAAACCAAACCTCCCTCTCTCTATATATATGTACTATATATATATATTTAAGGGAATTTGATAAATGTTTGAGCATGTTTTTGAATTACCACACGTGACTTCATGACTTAGGAGACTTTCAGTCTTGCAAACCTAAGGTCATTTTTAAGACTGTTTTTATTGCTTTTGTGAAGTTCTTGTWTTGAGTGTGAAACAACTCTACAGAGTGTGCTTTGTAAACTATTCATAAAATATTCCATGTTTTAGTAACCTGCTCTGCCCTAMCTCCAGAACTGAAGTAGGACTTGAGATAATTCTTACCAAAGCCTGGAAAAACAGAGYTCCCATCTTTGAAGCCCAGAGCAAAACAGAGAAACATTCCCCATCCATACATAAAYCATGAGAATTCAGAGGGTCAGATAAATAACAGCTGGAAATTCTTTTATCACACACCCACCTGTTCTTCGTAGGGCCTGAGGAAGCATCTTACCATAAAAACAGCTACAAATATCAAAATAAAGAATGGCATAATAACTCCAGGAAGGCTCCTGCAGCTGATCCATGGATTTAATTTAAAAGGGCCRGAGCAAATTGAAGCAAAGCTGAAGATTTGCAGTATTTTGAGAAGGAAGTGTTATTAATTTTATTTTGTGTAGTAGAAAACTGAGTCCAGAGAAGCTACCCTGAAGGTTGAGGATGGGGCATTACACAAAACTGAGTGGTATTTGGTGGTTATGAGTCTTCAGKGAGGGATGGGTGTCAGTGATGGGTGAGGATGCAGGTGCAAGAATCTCCTCGGGGGAGAAGCAGAGGCGTCCTCTAAGGAGCTGAGACAGCTCCAAAACAAATTCATCTGCACTGACAGTGCTGTCAACAGCAAATCTGTGTTTTGAGTGACACCCCATTGCCTAAACTGGGCAGGAACACCCAGGGCAAGGTGTTCCTAAGTGAGCTAAACTTCTGCTCATCGCCCCCCAGCTCACACTCTGTCATCCCTCATGGCCTTTGGTGGATCCTGGGCTTGCTCTGATGCACCAAAATGTCCAATAAACTGTGCTGGCTCTCTCAGTGACCTGGGAATGGCATGGAGGGAGAAGAGCTTCCCCAGGGGTGGCAGAAGAGGCACATCAGCCCACACCCTCTGCAGATGTGCCTGTGTTCAATTTTTGGTGTTGAGGATGAGTCAAAACCCAGGAACACAGAGGCTCTGCAGTGACTTCCCCATGACAAGGTGAAGTGCACAGAGGTAGCCCAGGCGTGAAGTTTGGTGACATTTTTGGAAAATCCCCCGGTGTGGATCTCTGAGGAAAGGTCACTGCTAATGCAGCACCTCTGCAGAGCTCAGCATCCTCCCAAACCCTCCCTGTCCCTGGCTTTGTGACAGATTTGACATTGCATTACACCTGGCAACAATTTATTATTTTTTTTCCCATGTTCTCCCTTCCCAGCTCTTACAATCGTTTTGCTTTCTTAAGCTACTTTTTCTGTTCATTTGATAGTTTTTTTTTTTTTTTTTTTTTTCTTGTATATGAGACAAACGACTGGTGGGCTGTGCTTCTCTGGGGGAAAAAAAAAAAAAAACAACAAAACCAGGGGGCAGATCTCCCCAGCTTCCTGAAATCCCTGCTCCCACCATGGCCACTTTCAACCTCCTGCAGACTTTCTCATGAGCAATTAGGAAATTGCTGGAGCAGCCAGAGCTGCAAAGAGGCAGCGAGGATGCATGGCTTCATCCCAAGGGTGAGAAAATCAGAAGCRAATCAGCCCTTTGGAAAACCTCCACCCTTTTCCTCTGAGATAAGCCTCACAGCTGGACACTGAAGCAGAGACAATGAAGGAAAACAGCCTGGCTGGGGTGGGGTTTCCTCCTGCCCTGGSTCCTGACCTCAGGGAATGGCATTTCCCAAGGGAGCATGGCATTTCCCTGGCTGGAACCAGTGAATTATCCCAGAGTTATCCCAGAGTCCCTAAACCCATACTCTGCACCCTCTGAGGGWGCTGTACCAGATTTTAGGTGTCCAGGGGGAGAGAAATCCTTTCAGCAATGAGGTTTTTGCTCCTGAAAAAGGGTGGGTGCTGGGGGAAAGGGAGTGAGCAGCAAGGCAAGTTCCTTGCACTCTTCCCAACTGCCAGCTCTATTTTTGGCTGCTACAAGCTGGAGTGCCACAGGAAAAAAAAAAGCCTCATTAAAACTCATGCAATGAGATTCTTCTGATTTTCTTAGCAGTTTGATGGCAGTTTCTAGCTGCTGAAGTTTCAATATTGCAGGGCAATAAAAAAGGATATTTTGAGGTTGGAGGGGGAGCAGTCCTCAGTTTGAAGAGCCTTTTCCTCCAGTCCTGCTCAGATAAAACGTTTGCAACTTTCCACAAACCAGGAACCAGATTTAAATTACTAAAAACATTGGATTTGAAATCAGTGTAACCAAACCAGGAGCAGGAGGGTCTTAGGGATGAGGGGATGCAGGGGTTTGGGACCGACCTGAACCCAAATATGACATCTGCCAAGGATTTCCTGAARTTTTGGGCAAAATCCTTCATCTCAGTGTGCCACCCTGCACAGGGACAGGGACTGTTCTGCCCCTGCCATCTGCAGTGTCACCTCAGTGTCACAMACACCATGAAACAGCCACTCCTCCCTTAGTTACATTCAGAAAAATAAGCAAACCTCTCCTGCCTGTGAGATGCCTTGTACAGAAAAGATCTGGGATGAAAACACAAATTTCCAYGTGAAGAGAAGGCGATCAAACACCTCTAAGATGTTTAACCTTGGAAGATGAAAGAGCTCCCGAGTTGTCACCTTCCTTAAGTCGTTATCAGAGCAATTATGGGTGATTTAGTAGTTTGCTCTGTTGCAACACAATTTTCTATATTGTCTGAAATGATAAATGGAACTGCAGGCCTGGCCCCTGTGTGACTTCTTKGAATCTGCTGCATGGGACAGGTGAGAAATATTGCAGCAAGGTAAAAAAAAAAAAAAAAGTAGTGGATGATACATGGGAACGAGCTGATTGCTGCAGTTTTCCCTACGTGTCCTTAGCTGTCAGGAAATTATCAAGAGGGCAAAAAGTTATTCACAGGTAAAATGGGAGAGCTGCCTYTGCCACTGCTGAACAGATGGGATCAGGGTGCTGCTTGGGACATGTATTTCTGAAGCAGTTTCAGGGATTTGTTTGTTTTTCCAGTTCTTAAAAATCTGGAATTTAAAAATAACTCAACTCCCAAGTTCTATTTGTTCCTTTGGAGTCCTCAGGACACCACTGCAAGCTTTTCCCTCAGCCAAAAGAACTCAAAATATCCTTTCCTTTTCTATTTGTTTTTTTTTTTTTTTTTTCTTTAATGAGATTGCATTCCTTATGTGTCATAACTCCAGGAGGTGGATCCCTCTACAAATTTCGATGCTCAGGATAGAAATGCTGCAGATTTCCAGCTCTGGTAACCTCAATCAAAAGAAAAACCCCTCTCTGCATGACCTAGAGACATCCAGCAATGCAGAGCAGACAGGGCTTGGTTTTGGAAGTAACAAGGAGACATTTGGCAAGAAAGAACAACCACCTTGAGATTTACAACTGCACATTTTATTCCTGTTTAAACACAGACCTCATGCATCCCACTGCAGGTTTCCTACACTAGTAACACTCCTCCAGATTTTGGATTACTACTKCAGAACAGTCACACCAGCACAGGAATGACTCCACAGTATTTTGAGGTCCTTTACATCCATGCAGAGGAGCTGTTGCATTGAGACTGTGACATTTTGTCCCTTCATGAGCACTCATGACTRTGCAAGAGTGGGGATCCAAAAGCCAGGGCCTGCAGAGAATTTTCCTGTTTGATGATGTGCAAAGCCAGCTTAGAGCTCATCAGTGAAAAGTTCCTGCTCAGTTTCTGGGGGGATCAACAGCAAGAGAGGATGTGGGGTTCAAYACAGCTCCCAGGAAAGCCAAAACACACTGCAGGTTGCTTTGCAGTGCTGGAGGTAAATTGAAGAAATGAAAGGCAGTAATAAGGACTTGCACTGAAATGAATGGCAAAGCTCCTGGTGACATAAGGGATGCTCGATTCAAAAAAAAAAAAAAAAAAAAAAAAAAAAAAAAAAAAAAAAAAATGAAAAAAAAAAAAAAAAAAAAAAAAAAAAAAAAAAAAAAAAAAAAAAAAAAAAGTCAACCTAAGCCTTGTTTTTTTTTGTTTTCTCCTTTCTGTATAAGTCCAAAATAGCCCTAGGAAGTAGAAGAAACATGACTCAAAGACAGACTTTTCCTCTTAAGGCCCAGCTTCCTTCCTTGAACAGTTTGGAGAAATTTCAGCYACACATCTCTCTGAGCAAGGGCTTTATTTGAAGCTCTATTGTTAGGAAAACCCCACCAAAAAGCCTTTGGCCTCTACAACAGACATCCTGAGTCAGGCAGGTCAGGCACAGAGTTCAGCATTTTGTTCTTTTAGGATGGTATTGTATCCAAGAAAGCAGGATGTGAGACTCACCCTGGCCTTTCTCYCTCAAGCAAGAGGCAGGGACTCTCCAAGATGATATTCTGCCACAGGCACTGAGTTCAGACACAAAACCAAGATTTTTCTAGAACAACCTGGGTCACTTGGGGTGTCTGAGCCTTTCTGAGTGCAGAAAGCACAGCCAGGCTCCACCTGAAATGAGAGAGAGCACAAAGAGCACAAACACCACAGTGCAGACATCCCCAGCTGGGCCTGAGCATCCTCCCTGGGTGTAGAAACAGCTTCAGACAGATCTGCTGAAGGARAAAACCCAGAGCAGGATTTTGAAACAGAATTTGGCATTTCAAGGTTGCATGAGTTCAAGAGTTTCTCATAGACCTGGTTTGAGGTGAGGATGTTTTTTGGCAAGAAAGCTTAAATCATTTCTGAATTATTACTGAAATATTTTCCACTATCAAGGATGACATTTTGGTACTGAAGACCTTGATTTGGAAGAGATRCTGGAAGCCTTTAAACAATGTCTTCAAGCTCAGATGAAGACAAGGACAGCATTTCAGCAGGCATGCAAGGTGTCAGAGATYACAGRRGTTTCCCATCCCTCTTCCAGACARCTCATTTTTTTCAGTATTTATTAMTTTTGGTGTCAATTCATCCTCCCAGTCAGGCCAGAAGGCACCTCCCAGGGGAGCTGGGGCTGCTCTGAAGGAGCAGCAGCTGGGGGGAATGCTTGACTCATCTCTGCACAGGGAATCCCCAGCATTTACATCTCTGAGTCTGAGAAATGGTAATTTCCACAGGCAASTTAAATTCTCCATAAGTTAAAAAGGAAAGTAATACACTGTCTCAAGGGCTCTAATTCACCTGGACATGTGAGACCAAGCAGAATTACACCAAATACAAAGTGCTGTTTCCTATTTTACCCAGCAATTCTGGTCTTTTTCTCATTTTATTTCTATTCTTGGGGGCTTCTCAATTCCACCAAATGGCAAAATTTTATCCTTTAAAGGATAAAACCCAGATGGTGGAATCCAGTGTTTGCAGGAATAGCAAAATTAAACTCAGGTAAGCAAAACTTCCTAAAAAGGTGCAGAARRGACCCACAAGGATCAAAGAACAACTCCTGGCCCTGCACAAAACAGGAAAGAAACAGGAAAAGCAAAACTCCCTCTTACCAGGCTTTAAACCTGGAAAGATCACTCCAGCTTCTCCTTATCCTGTCAAGTCTTGCAGAGCCTATTTTGGAAGTTACATCTTTCAGCAACCTCCTATTTCCTTAATAAACACACCAYAGGGTGATGGACCTCTACAGAGTAATAATATTTACTCCAAGATGATAGCTCTGCAACTAAGCACAGCCTTTATCCTCTTCAAAATATCAGGTGGGCAAAATATCCCCCAAATTATATTTGTCACTATCAAACAAGACAGTGTTTGCACACCTGGGAATAAAGTGAAGGCAATTAACTTTTCATATACTTGAAAAGATGTTCCACTGCCACCTGATTACTTTATCTTCATTATTTTTCGCTGTAGAATTATGTAAATAGCAATTTAGAGAGCCCAGAGGATTCTGAAGATTCAGTTTAATGACTTGTAATTGTTTAATTGGACTGTAAACTGGCCCCTGCAGGGAGTTGAGCACAGGTACGAGTGTTTCTTCATGTCCCTACCAAAATTTGCTAATTGCCAGCTTTTGTGTAAGCAACAGCTCCGAATTTCTCCCAGCAGCTCAGCCCTGGTGAGGATTGAACCTGCCTGGAGTTCAGCTGGGGAAGGGATGCAGTTTCTGCAGCTTCAGCCTGGATTTGAGGAATTCAGGAGCAGAATCCAACCACAGACTGAATTCTGTGAGCAGGGGGAAACGCCATTGTTAGTGAGAAGGAAAGAGGTTTAACTCAATTATGTCACAAACTCCATTGCACAGAAACATCACAGAGCTTTTTTTAAAAAAGAGGAGCATGTTAAACCACTTCTGGGATGTGTACCCAGGACTTTGGAGATGTGCTGTGACAAATCCAATTGGAAAAACAGAACTGGAGAGGTATTTCCTAGATTCTAGCAGAGAAASCCTTTGGTTCTCCACAGAAGCAGCAAGGATCTCAAACCACAACCAAAACAGGGACAGGGCTCAGCTCTGAGCTGAGGCAAGTTCAGAGGAAGCACTGAGCTCACACAAGAGCAAACTCAAACCCTCCTCCCAGAAAAGGAATGGAGCAAGCAGCTAAATCACTGCAAAAAGGCAGTAAATGTCCAGAGGAAAAAAGGCCAGAGAACCTGAGATTATTCCTGCAGCGAGACTGACTGGCTCGACAAATGAAACAGAATGGAAAGTGCAGACTCTGCTCCGCTCCCCTGGTCATTTCATTTGCCCTTCTTCCTCTCCACAAAATAAAATGAATTGCATATTTTACTGTAAGCTTCTTTACAGTGCTGGCTGCAAGAGGCTTGAGGACTTCCCTAGGGGGAATGAGCTAACCAGTGATTGCTTCATCCTTTAATTCCAAAGGCCRGGGACTTTCATTTTCAATTTCCTTTTATCCTGGGCTTCTTATTATGTGGAGGTTGCTCCTCCACACCCTTTACTGAGTGACAAGCGTGTGCTGGAAGGTGACAGACAGACACCACGTGTGTGGCCAGTGGCAGGATGAAACATCTCAAAACCCTCTTTGCAAACGGAAAGATCTTGATGASTTTCTGGATTGTCTGATAAGGTTTGTCTTTTTTTTGAGCTGTGCAGCTGGGCATCCCACTGTCAAATGTGATTAAAAATATCCCTCAAAAGCATCAAGGGTAGCAAGAGGTTGTGTAGGGGGGTGGTTATCAATACCCTGTAAGGAGTTTTTATTAAACAGAAAACAGAGCTGGTGGTTGTGCTGCTGATGGTTTTCCTGGGGTTTTATGATCCCTCTACTTCCATCCCCTGGCTAGGTAGGGTAGGGCAAGGGAAGTTTGTCGTAAGGATACAGGGTTCAGTCCTTGGGTATTTGCTCCCCCAGGGCATTTTCCTTTTTAAAAACTGCCCATTATGCATTATCCCAAAATATGGGACACATCAGCTCTGATGCAGCCTGGCTGAGGCACTTCAAACCCTCACCAGAGGAGGCTGCAGAATCCCCTCCCAGGATGGACCAGCTTCCTTCCTGACTGCAGGAAGCAGCATTGTAATTTMAATAAAGGAGAACAACCATGACTTTACACCATTCAGAGTGTAGCTATCCTTAAACCCATGACTGGCCAGGCAGGCCAAGCGTGAGGATCCCTTGTTTGCCTCAAAAACAACCAGAAGGTTCCCCTGTTCAGATTCCTGTGACAGATTTCTGGCTCTGAGCTGAAGTGTTGACAGGAGAGCATCACCCATGGCAATGCCATGAGATGTCACACACACACAAATGCCACCACCTTCCTCTGTCACTCCTGATTGGCAATAAACCCTCTTATCAKGTGGGTTAACCATCAGTTAACCTCYTGTTAGAGATTGGGGGTTATTCCTCCCTTTAAGAGATCAGAGCCCTTTGTAATTTAATATTCTCAGGAGCATTTTGAAATGGCACAAGAAAGTATTAGAAATTGACTGTCAGACAAAACTCTGCTGAGATGCTTATCCAGTTCTGGGACAAAACCACTTGAGAACCAGCACTGGAGAAAATATTAATTTGAAAGGACAATACAATCCAATCCTGAACAACAATTACATACTTCATATAAATATATTTATATATGTGTACACAATAACAGTCTAATTTTATGGGGGTTATTGTATTTTTCTGTTGGCTTSAGTTAAGCAGGGCTCAGCATCGTGTGCTGTCTCCAGAAGCTCCCAGGCACAGCATAAACATGCAGAGAGGAGTTTTTACTGAATGTTCTTCCATAATTAATTCTCAAGAAAATTTTATTGCCTGATCATCATGCAATTATTTGTAAATCAAAAAAGGAAGCTACAATCAAATTATATTTCCATGAATTGAAGATACATTACCTCGATTATTTTATGTTTAAACAGTAATTGAATATGTGAAGAACTAATCATTGTGATATACTGAAAACATCTGCAGCCCAAAACCTGAAGTCCTTTTTGTTTTAGTTCAGAGAAACTTGGACTTTCGCTGTGTGTGGGAAGTGTTTTTAAAATTCCTTTTGTTTCCCCTTTAAACATGTTGTAATTATAAATATATTGACTTGTTGTGAGTTTTAAGGARCTGACAATTTAGGGAAGCCCAGAAGATTTTGCTTCAGATTTCCAGGCCTTTAAATACTTCATTCMGAATTTTGGAGACCCCGTGAAAACCCTGAGCTTTTTTCAGCCTTCACTAACACACTCCAGCCTGATGCTCAGGGTAAATGAAGAGACTTCAAACAGCAAGGGCAAAGGAAGGACACCACCAGTAAAYATGGAGAAATGTGCTCTGCCTTCCAGCTCTGCTCTTTCCCATGTCTCTGGACCTGTTAGATGCAGCTGAAGAGTCAAATTTAGCAGGATCCCACCTGGCTCAGTCTGGATTAATGCCACAATCAAACCAGGAACATTTTCCCTCCGGATCCCTTTCAAGACAGGGAAAATGTTGTGCAAATAAAGAGCCCAGAAGTGAAGCTGTTTGGTGGCCAAGCTCGCTCCATTTGCTTTCAGCTCTCAATTATGAGCCAAGCAGCAGGGAAAACAAAAGCAGCCAGCCAAACCCTGCCACCAGTTTTCAGAGTATAAATCCTAAATGACTCAATAGACTTTTACCAGCATAATCCCTTTGTGGATGATCAAAGTAGGAATAAAAGGATGAGATCTTCCATCTATTTCATCTCTAAATCAGGAATGACTTGGGTGCTCATCAAAATGCTGCTCCACATCAACACAGCAGAGGATCTGCTCCACTTTCAGGGTCCCAAGCTCTGTGACAACCCCAAAGTCCCCACTGTGCTGAGCCTGAGAGGGGCACTGGCACGACTCACAGGGAAGCCATCGRAATGAAATTATTCTGGTTTCACTGAGGGAGGAGGAAATAAATGGTCAGACTGTGCAGCCATGCCCTGCCTCACCTGTGCAAGCCTTTCAGTTTCCAGCACCATTTCCTGATCTGTTATTGAGCTCCTGAGGCAGCAGAAGCTGCTCTAGAGCAGGAAAACGCTGCCCTGAGAGCATCAATGTGAAGTACTACAGGGACCACAATCACCAAGATCTCCCTCATCAGCACTGGAGTGTAACTGCTAATTCCTCAAGGTTTCGTGGCTGCACATGTGCTCTGATTYCTTAWAATAGACCAGTGCAGCTGCATTTCAGGGAGCAATAAACCGAGAWGTAATGAGGGTTATTCCATTTTCCCATCTCAGATCAAATCCTTGATTATTCTAGCTTAGGACAAAACTGGCTCGCTGATGCAGACTCTCGATATTTTTGGTCAAACACCCATGATGCACCATCTTGCAGTGTTTACACAGGAGCAGGCCTGCATGGCAAGGCAGCTCCCTGAAGCATAAGATTTGATTAACCTCGTTAGCTTGCCTTGCAGAGCTGCAAATGTTGTTAGACATCATGAAATTACCCRGCCCTATTTAAAACCCAACCGGAGTATTTGGCCTGCTGACCTCCCCCAGCAACAAATTCCAAAAGTAAAATTAACCACAGCTTTCACAGCCCAGAGCGGCTCAGTCCCCGATCCCAGCCAGCAGAATCTTTCTGACTTTCAGCTATGGGAGTTCAGAGTTTCTCCTGCCACTTTACCTTTCCCCACTGAGCTCACAGACTCCATTAAAATTATTAAAGACAATAAGCAGCACCATTAAAATGATCAAACTGCTTGAAAGGTGAAGATGGAAGAATGAAATGCATTGTTCTCTGAACCYTCTCTCAAAGTTATCCAGCGTTATTGGGGCTGATGTAAAAGGTTTTAACTGCACTAATATCCAGGGAAATACATTATTAGGTACCAGTTAACTCAACACACCTATGATTGCTCATATCACCAGGGTGTCTGGTCTTGCTTGTATTCATTACAGACAAATTTCAGTTCTGCTTGGGGTGGAGACACAAGCAGGTGCTTCACAAGGCAGAGCAGGAGAGTTTCTAACCTAAAGAACAATTCTAGAAGTCATGGGAAGTTCACAGYCAGGCTTGCTCTGAAGCATCTTTTCCAACCCAAATGATTGTGCATCATGATAGAGGATTGCCAGCACTAAAAACACTCACAGCTGGACACTTCCACGTAACATGGAGCCAGTTACTCCCCATCTCACTGATTTTCACTCCACAACTTCCTCACTGATTTCCCCTGGCTGCTCCTTTGGGGCCCTTCAGAGCCTCCTGTTGCTTTCCCTGCCTCACAACAACAAAAAGCATTCAAAGCCYTTCTGGTGGAAAGAGCACACACTGTCAATTACAGCAACATCATCCTCCTTAATCAAGGTTAATTTCAGTGGGTAATAGTTTTCTCTGTTGGAATATTGTCAGGTGTTTTTAGATCTCCAATTTTATATAAATTTAGCCTCTGAATTCTCAAGGAGAGAGTTGCTAAGGTAACCAGAGCCAGCCATATTGCTGTATGATCTCCCCATGGAGCTTCATTAGGGCAAATCAGTCATTTCCAGGGTAATAGAATATGTTGCTTTCACAGATAAGGATACAGCTTTTTATAGTGTCAGAGGATTTTTATTAAGCATGTTAACCCCTTGCCCTCTTGAGAATCGGGCACTGGCCCTTTCCTTAGAACTGTAATACCCAAGAAATGCGATTCAGGCAGMCTAATTGCTGACAGTTGAGCACCTAGGGCCAGATCAGAGGAAGTCAGCATGCCTGGAGTATGCTGCCTTGTGATAAGAAAGCCAGGGGTGGTTGGGGATTGTTTTCTGCTGACAGGGAGCCAGATCAGCTTTATATCCCAGCGGCCAGGCACAAAGCCTCTTCTGAAATAGATCTGACCTGCATGAACCACGGGCTTTGGTATCTATATTTCTTGTTCCAGTCTAGACATATGGACTACCTGCTATGTTTGGTCCCTCATGAGAGGCATCATCATCTTTCAGATGTGAGAGCCACTTGACACCTGTTCACAGAATTTATTAGCAGCTACTTTGGAAGACTGCTTAGGAAAAACCACTGGTATCAGATCGATTCCTAGAGATCAGATTCAGATCCACTTCCCCAGAACCTAGAAACCTCCCAAATTTCAGCAAGATGAAAACAGCACAGCCAAGATCTGTATCTTCTTTAATCAAAAACACTCTGCCTGTTGTTCYAATTGTCCCTGCACCACTCCTTAACTATTAAGACCAACTTCAGGATACAAATGTTCTCATTTCATGCACATTCTGGCTTCCAAAATTAATTTTCTCCAAGGCTTTCCAGTCAGTACCAAGAAAACCCCAGTGTAGCWGAACAGCTGATATTTGTGTGAGTCACACTTGCTGATCCATCTCCTCAGTCTGTACCTCCAGCGTGGAGCTGCTCCAAGGTGATTTCTTCAACTCTAACAGTGAGTAACAACACATTWATCCCTGTGCCTCTTGCTCATCAATAGTATCAGGAATGTCTGAGCTGAACATGACTTGACCTCACTTTTGCAGAAAAAAATGTTGAAAAAATAGTACTGAGAAAAGAAACACATTTGCTGCCGAAGTGGTGAAAAAAAAAAAAAAAGGAAATTACTGGCAGCTTTGTGCATCTCAATCTTCATCCAGTAGGACTCCTCCAGAGTCCTGCCTGCAGACCAAAAGCTGCAGTCACAAGACACCAGAAACCYAAAGGAAAAACCTTCCCCCCTCTTTCCTCCTCCATTAATCTCTTTGGAGGTCCCTCGTGGTGCAGCAAGGTACAGTTACACCTCATCGCTCTGAACATCATGTCCATCTTATTGAATAATGGATACAACACTGCAGTCAGGAAGGACAGCATCTGTCAGCTGATACCACCTTGATTGTTTTCCCTTGAAAGAGTCCATTATTGCAGTCCTGTAGCAGGTTCACTTACAGACAAACAGAAGCTTTACTTAAAAGAGGCAGGAGCTTTTGTGCTGGAGAAGAAGAGACAGCTGGGCAGTGGCATATTTTTGTCSTCTTATGATTTTTTTTCTTGCTGTTATATATTCACTAATAGGATAGGAAAAGCTAATTATGTGGGATTTGAATAAAATTAATGAGATAATGGCAATAATTTAAAAAAGATGCCTGAAAAAAAAACTCCAACAGTTGCAGCAGAGGTATTTAATAACCATTTGAGTAAAAACTTCACTTCTCCCAACATGAATTCACAGTTGATACAAGCMCATGAAACCAATGAAAATCAGAGCAATCACCACATATCTAGTTTGAATTTGTTTCTTTGAAATAGAGGTRTAAGGCATGAATACACATTTGAACAAAAGCAGCAATGATGGAGGATACCCAGACAAAAAAAAAGCAAAGTGGGCAATGGGCAAATAATTTTGGTAATTCTTGCCTTTTTTTTGGTTCTTTCTTACGATATTGTCTCATTTTTTCTCTGAAAACTGGAGACTGCCCCTATAACAGAGACTACAAAGAGTGAACCTGAAGCATCATTCCATGGGCCTGAGGAGTCTATTCTGTTTGCAAGAGAAGGATTTTCTCCTCACCCCTTTTCTGACTTCCCTTGAGGTGATGCTGCAGTGAGGAGATTGATGATTTGGGTGCCAATTCAGCACCAAACCTCACTCAGTTTTCCAGAGAAATCCACGAGCAAAGAAAAGCAGAGGAATCTTCCTCATTAACAGCACCCATGCTAATGAGAGTGTTTAAATCGCAAAGCTGATGGCAGCTGAAGCAACACAGAGCTCAACTCGAACAGAAAAAACCCTGCAAACTGCAGGGAAGGTGCTCCCAGCCCAAGCTCCAAGGGAATAGCTCTCCATTAGTAATCATTAAGCACTGAAGGGGGAAATTAAAAMCAGAACCCATTCTGCTTTAGTCATCTATGCTCTGTTCCCTGATACAATGGCTACCCAGGTTTTCTTGAGCTCCTTTTTCATCAGAGGGGCATGGAAATCCCAGGCAGGCTGCAGCTGCTTGTGGGGAGCAGTTTTGTGAAGCCTCTGCTCTCTGGAGCTGTCCCCTTCAATAGCGTGTGATGGCTTTTCTGCTTTGCAAATCAAAACACCTTTCTAGCAAAGGAAAAAAAAATAAAGCAATAAAAAGGTAAATTAACCCCCTGCAGGAAAAATCTCTGTTCCTGGGCCTGAACATCTGCCTTGGCTGCTTTGTGAAGCAGCCAAGTACTATTATGAGCATAATCAGCCTGGGAAGCTTTGTAGGGTGAAGCTGCTTGACCTGAACTTGAATCCTCCATGAGGCCTCAAAGCTCACATTTGGACCCTTTTTGAACCTGTTACTGTCTCTTCAAATCCTTCTTCCCCACCAGGAGCACTGCCCATTTGTCCTTTACTAAGGGCTCAGATCAGTGGCTGCCTGACCCCATTTCCCCCCCAGGACTGTTGCCACCCTACGATTTCCCCCACCACATCTTGGCTGCCTCTTGGAGCCCCTTTGAAGAAAGATTTAGAGGCACCTAGAACTCCCTTCCCTCCAAAACCACCTCACCTTCACACTGCCTGCTGCTG
Organism: Malurus melanocephalus; assembly: GCF_030028575.1. Lineage (NCBI taxonomy): Eukaryota > Metazoa > Chordata > Aves > Passeriformes > Maluridae > Malurus > Malurus melanocephalus. The sequence goes on from NW_026623290.1 coordinate 484,362, forward strand.
AACTGCACCTCTGCAGATTTTCCCATCAGCTACAATAACTGTTCATCATAAGAAAGGAACYCAGGATAAATATAAACTGAAAAGTGCCATTTCAACACAAAATGAAGCAACCCCCTCCCCTCATTTCTACCCAAGCAATCCATCACAAAAACCCTTGGGACAATAGGATGGTGTTTGCAGATTGATGCTGTGGAACAGGTAGCAGAGCCCACAGTAATGATGGGATTGACGTCAGTTATCTTTGGGGAAAAAAAAAAAAAAAAGCATTAAAAGGGATTTTTTCAGCCCCTGGTTCAGTGCAAAAACAAGTCAGCTCTAATTGCAGTTGTGCCTGTACCAGCTAGGAGAGATGTACAAAATCTCATTGCTTTGCCATGAAAAAATGATTTATCTCATGGGGCCTGAAAAGTAAGGTAACAAAGGTAATAACCAAATACAGACAGACGAGAAGACAGAAGTGTTTTGAGGAAGTTTAATTCATTGGAGACAAAGAAGAGAAAGTAACCTACTCTGTTATGCTTCCCCTTTTCCAGATGTGGAAGTGAAAAACCATCCCACTTTCTGGAGCTCTGCATCTCAAAAATGCAGCTTTTTAGGCMCTGTCACTCAGCTGGAGGTTAAGARCAACTCAACAACTGTTTAGGATTTTGAGCATCCTTCATTCCTGCTGGAGTTCACATCATGCTGATAAGAACCAATGAAGTTTGAAAGCTTATGCAAAACTCGTCCAAGTGAACGATCTMAACTCCTTTGATCTGCAAGCCACAGCAGGAAAATCACAGCAAAATCAGGCTTTCATATGTTCYAATACTTGTGCTTCTGGCTGGAATTAGAAAAATGTATATAAACAGCTTTTTCTAACCTCAAAATATGATATTTATCAGAATAAGTTCCACCTTTGGCCACCCTCTTGTGGCCAGGGATAATTTTGCAGCCACCTTGTCCTGCTTTTCCCTCCCCATCACACTGATGGTTCCCACTCCCAGAGCGTGGGGAGTTCCTGAGCCCATGCTTTGAGTTCCTTCGTGGGTTCCAGGCTCCCRAGAACATGCATCAATTCCAGCAAGATTATCCACTAATAAAGTTGGGCATCAGATTCCCTGRGGAAAAGTTGGGAGCGAGGGGAATCTGCACTTCCCTCCAAGCAATCCCTGCATCCTGATCCAAATCTCACCACATTGCCCCAGAGAAGCAAATCTGCTCCTTCCTGGTGAGCAGCCTGCTCCAACTCGGGATATTCCATTCCTCAGCACATTTTCCACTTTCCTAAAGCAGCAGGGCATTGKGCTGGGTGAGGCAGAGCTGCTCCTCCAAGGGCTCTTCAGCACTGCAGGGCGTGCAGCCCCYGAGTCAGAGGCAGTTCAGTGAGCTGATCTGACAGGAGGAGGAAGAAAAAAAATGAAAGAAGTCTTCCAGGAGATCAGTTTCTTGATCTAATTTGCCCTGAGTGGATAAAAGAGAAGCAGGAGAGGGGGATGTTGAGAGCTGGCTGGGAAAGGTGAGGTGATGGCTGCACTTTCCAYGGCAGGGTCCTGCTCAGATGCAGCATCAAATCACATCCTAAACCTCTGCCCGTGTTTGTTTTCATGTCTGGGTAGCATAACCAATGCATACCCACACTCTCACCACWTCATAAATACATGCCTTTAGCCAAAGGCCAAAGCAAATTAGAATTTAGGGTAAACAGCCCTTTTTTTTTATTTAAACCTGTTTACGTAGTTTTGTAGAGCAACAGCAACACTTCAATCCTCTGCACAAGACATTTATTAATAGCAACAAAAGCAAGTAAACAAGGCAGGAGAAACAACCAGGGTGTTTTATGGCATCTAATCCTCCTTTTGCATCATTCATATTTATACAGGCCAGAGACTGATTTTCTTGGTCTGCCAAGCATGGCTGATAAATGCACTGCAAACACAGAACAGACCCTTGCTCACAGCCAGCTTTTTCTGTGTCTCACTAGAGTGCTTTTGTTTTATCTCTCTCCACACCTTTGTGGTAAGAGAAAAGATTACAGCTCAGATGGGTGGGCAATTGTWAAGGGAAGGAGAACAAGAGAAGCACTCAGGACAGTCTGAGGAAAGGATGTAGGCAGAGCTAAGGCATTGAGACATTTGTATTGGATTTGGGCTCTAAGGACCAGGGAAAGCATTTGGGCACTAGCAGCCACTGGAATGGGGAATTAACRTCCAGCTCCCTTTGAAAAATATTAAACCTTTGCTAAAATGAGGGGAGAGAGRAAGGAAAGACTTTGTGCAGGTGGTAAAAAGGTGATGTTGTATGATTCAAGATWGTAGCTTTGTGCTCTCCAGAGCTCTTTGCACCTGAGGGGACCTCTGGACAGGGTCCTGCAAGTGGCCAGAGCTCTGCAAGAGCCATCCCAGCCAGAAATGGGACATCAGCATGGTGGTGGATGCACTGGAACCTCCTCTAGTCCATCCAGCTGCAAGGTCTGAACTTGTATCTAAATCCACGCTGCCTTTTTCTCAGTTTTCAGTTACTTACCAAGCTGAGATGTTCTCCCAGAAAACCTTAAAATAATAGGTTTTTTTCCCCCCAGAAGCAGCAATCTTACCTTCTTTTCACCTTTCTCTGCACATCCTTAGGTGCTCAAGGCACACACAACTTTTAAACACTTAGTCTTTAGGAATCTGAGCAGCAAAAAGCAAAATCTTCAGGGACCTGTAACTCAGGATGGTCTCAGTCTTATTTTGCTCTGTGTTTGATTTATGCCCCTCCCCAGAGAGCACAAAGGGAGCTGCCTGGAGCTGCAGGGATGGACGGATCTGTTTGTAAAAGGCTTGGACAATTGCTCAGATAAGATCTTTGTCAATACTCTCTTTTGTCACCTTGCATGCACAAATAAATCCTCTCTCTCTGGCCCATCTGTCCCCTTGCTATCATACCTGGTGTAAGGATAGAGCAACGAGTGTTTTAAAAGAGCTTTTGCAATGAATTTACACTCAGGGAACTGTAACTTCTCAAGAGAAAAGAAATCTTGATGCTCAAGGGCTGCAGCTTGRGCAGAGGTCTCTGCTTTTCCCTCAAATTTGGTACTTCCCATTCCACTGATTTATCCCATTTGCCAAGTCTCACATTCTCATTTTTCTTAATTATTCCTGATAAGTCAAAAGAGCTATAAGGSTTTCCATAAAGAAATCCAAAAGAGCTTTCTCACACTGAAGAAATCAGGTGAAGTTGAGCAGGCCTGCAGGCTTTGGTGCTGGACAGGCAGGGAGGAAAAGGGAGTGGAAAGAGGAATTTCTGCATTGTCCTGTAGCATCAGGCACACACTGTGGATGTGATCTKATCCCACTCCTCTAGAGCACCATGATACCAGGAGAGAAATCAAAAACAGCCCTGGCACCAGGTCATGGCTCATTCCTACACACAGCAAGGACAAGAAGACAGAGACAGTTGAAATGGCTTTACCAAACATCTGCCCCAGCAGCATGACAGCCCAGAGTGGCACAGAAATCCTCCTCCCAATCCCTGGCTCTCCTGCCTCTAAAAACACCCATTCTCTGGAGCTGCTTTGGTCTGATTTTCCAGGAGCAAACTCAAACTGCACCCAGCAGCACTGGAGGGACAGAGCACATCACTCTGCCTGGCCTGGGCTCGCTAACAGCACACACAGATCGATAGCCAGGGCCTGAAGTTTCACAGCAGGGCATCATTTGATCTGGTAATTCATCCTCTATGGTTTATTACTGRGGACAACAGAAACAGAGGGAATACATGGTTGTCACCCCAGGCGTGACCAATGGGTTACAGGGAAGGAATGTCCAGAGTGAGGGACTGGTATTTCATTAGGGCACACATTAAACACTGATTCTGCTCTCTGCAGGAGGGATGCTTGCCAATGAAAATGTCAAAACACAGCAAAGTGGGTTCAAGAAATAAAATAGCCTGGAAATAGGGAAAAAGAAAATAAAATAGCCTGGAAATAAAATAGCCTGGAAATAGGGAAAAGGATCCTAAAATTGTGCTGTTAAAACACTCCTTGGGACTGGCACCATTCCTGTCCCTCTTTCCTGTCTCCTTGATGTTGTGGGGAGAAGAATTAAGCTGTCCAACCCTTTAACCATGCAGCTTCAGTGGAAAGTGAGGGCTTTTAGCCACCCCATTCTGCATGCTGTTACTGCAGCATCTGCACTTGAATCAAATTGGAGCCACATTTGCAGTTTCACATTTGCAGTTTCACATTTGCAGTTTCCCCCTTTGGGATCCCAGGGGGTTTCAATTGAAGGTTTAATCCCCCACATGTCAGCATCCCTTACCCCCACAGCCTGCCTGGCACAAAATCATCCACCCAACACCTCCTCATCACCTCAACCATGGCACTGAGTGSCACATCCAGTCTGTTCTGGTAAATATTGGACACATGGGGAGAAATTTTGATCCAGTAGCCCCTGGATCAAGTTATKTCAATGTTTTGTCTTACACTTCTCTTAGAAATGGCCACAGCAAATATAAACATTTCAAATAAATTATCTTTCTTCAGTGTTTGCTCTGAGTTTAATGGAACTGCTCTCATTTGGAAGGTTTCCTGCCTATAATAATATTTGCTAAGTCCTAACTCATGGTCTATGCTATTGCAAGCTGCTCACTGTCAGAAAAACATCCATCCCATTAGTGAATAACCCAGAGCCCTCATTGCATCAGTTTTCATCTCCTCGTGTGGATGCAGAGAGATTTGTTGGGAACTGGCACAACACATATGAGGACACAGATGTCCCAATATTCCTCCCAACAGGTGGGGAAAAATTACACAGACTGCTGAAGACGTAGCCATTATAACAGTGCAGAAATTAATGAAATGTTTTTARTAACTGTGGTGGAGGCACAAGGAACTTGAACTCTGAAATGCCCCACCCAGCTTGTGTGCAAGGAAGAGTGAGAGACAACATGTTAAATAAATAAATCTTTATGAGTTTTTTYGTCTCTGAAAAGGGGTTTGTTGGACAGATCTCTGTGTGTGCATAAAGGTCCRTTCCTTATTTAGTTGTTTAGGCAGYTTTTAGTGGGACTTTACAGCCTTGTTTGGATTAGAAAGAATATTGTGAGCAGACAGCTGGGCAAATACTTTACCTTGGGAAAACCCCAGCTGGCATTTCCTGCCTCCTCACTGCCCATAGCAGGAACTTTTCCCAGGCTGGTTCACATATCCAAAGCTGCCTCCAGCCTTGCACTGCTCATACAGTGCTGCTGACCCACGTGCAGTGCAGGGTTAACTGCAGAAGCCAGGCTGTAAAAGCAATTCCAGCCCTTGCTAATCCCATCCACAGAGCTGGGAATCTGTTCCCAAGCTTTCCCAGCACAGCTCACTGCTGCACGTGCCTTTATATTACAGCAGAGCACTTTATCTTTTGGCTGAATTTGTGTAGGGTTGTTGAATATAGTGATGGGTCAAGCTGCTCGGTCCAGATAAAGGACTGGGGCTGGACTTCTTGGAAATGCAGGATTTGTGTCCCTATTAGGATGYTTTTCCTTCTGGTATGTCCTCAAAGTGTTCATAACCTTGGAGAGCAAAATGTTTCCAGAATGGGATACCCTAATTTTATCATCAAACCTTGATCTGTGTGGGGGCCTTTCTGCTGCTGACAGCAATATCATGTCAGATATTTACAGATGGTCCTTTCTCTTCTGGGTTCTCTCTCCTGGGATTTCTCTGGCTCACAGTTCTCTTAGAATCTCCCTGATTCTGGAGATCTCTGCTTGTCCCACACGGGAGCTCCTCGGGTGGATTTCCTCTGGCCACCTCAGCGCATTTGGAATATCCAGGCCAAGGATGGTCATGGCCACACTCTGATCTAAAACTGGGAAATCCTGAAGGATCCAGGGCAGTGGGGAAATCCTGAAGAATCCAGGGCAGTGGTGTGAGGGGGGAACAAGCAAAGGGATGGGRACCACCATTCTCCTTGTGGCTGATGGCCATCTCTCACCCAGCTGATCTGGATGCTGAGGATCCACATTGACACAGAAAGCTCCCAAAACACTTTTCCCTTCTTCTTATTCCCATAACCCTGATTGCATCCGAGTCATGGCTGTAAATGCTGGCTTTCTTTCCTCCCCAAATATTCCATTTACTCTAACAAGACATGGATTGCACTTAATTGTTTATCTGAACTGAGGCTGTAAACTGTTTAAATGATTCATCCATTAATATTCAAGGTGGCTGCTGCCTTCACATGTGGCACGGAGCGGAAAAACAAGAGACTCACGTGTAATTTTAATGAATCAATAATTACTGCTCATGAAATGTTATGAGGATGTGGCAAACCACTGTTTATTAGATAGTTATTTTAGGTTGTTTTGCTTAATTTGGTGACAAAAGCTAGAATTTATCTGTGAAAGGAAGGTGCTTGTCCCCAGACCATTGTGAGTTTGTTTCTGGTACCTACAAGAGGGAGTGAGCATCGTCAGGAGATGCAGGATGCCAGACTCAGTAGTGATATGCAGACCAGCATTTTGCCAACCCAGTCTGCAAATAACTTTGTTCAGACCCAGTAGTTTCTG
>NW_026623290.1:490980-510861 GCF_030028575.1 Malurus melanocephalus
AAGAAAGAAAAATAAAAAAGGGAAGAAGATCCCTGATTGCTTGCTCAGTGCAAGGCAGCTGGACCAAAACTGGCTCCRTTGGTGGAGCATCTCATTTCAGCCCTGCTCACCCCTTGCCCTGCTCACTGCACACACTTGGCAGTGGGGCCCCTCTGTGCCCTGAACAAGGATCAATTCATCAACTGAAATAGGAGGGTCTCCAGCCCACTCCCGGGAGTAATTGCTGCGAACATGGGGATTGAATGACTAAAGCCCCATTTAAGTGACAGGAATCCTGCCTTTCATTTCAGCGTGGCCAGGATTTACTTGTAAGAAAAGAGGGGAAAGTTCCTAAGATTTYATTCAATTTGGATAAGTACCAACAGTTTGTTTGGTTATCCCAGAGCCTTTTATCTGCAGTAAATACAAAAAGAAAAGGCCTTTGAGAAGACAGATTGAGAGGGTGTTAAATAAGTTGTTACCCTTTCCTTGTTGTGAGTGCAAGCAGCCAGTTTTCATGGATAGAGGCTCTTCAAGGCTGCCTACATACGATCAAGGAGTAAATTGTATTTAAGACTTTAATGATGGAAATTTAACTTGCTGCTTCTATCTTACCCTGGCCCAGCCAGTGGATTAATGCACCAGGGYCATGCATTATTTTAGCTGAAGTACTGTTGACAAATGATGAAAAGGTCRCAGAAAATTATTCAAGAGATGGAAGCAGCTACAGGAAGGAGTGTTTTCTTTTATCAAACTTGYCAAAATGTGATTCTGGAAGTCTGCACTTCAGTGAAACTTCACCTCCTGACTTCTCACCTCCAAAAGTCTCCAGTTTTTGCCCAGAATGGAACTCTCAGGATGCAGACAGTGGTCTGGTTTYGGTGTAATTCTTCTCTGCTCTGCTGCCAAAGAGGTTTGGTAACAGCTGCGAGACTGAATCAATATTTGCAGCAATTACATGGAACTTTACCTTCAAGCTTTCTCAGTTCAGCTGGCTTTCAAATTCATCAGAAATAATTCTCCACCATCTCCTTGCAGGTTTTAGCAGTAGATAAAGTCGTGCTGAATGGGCAGATGGTCCAAACCCCAGCTACCTCTGCAAAGGTGGCTCTGGGTCTGCGTGATGCCACATTAAAAAAGAAGTAAAGTACTTTTGACAAGCTGAAACACATCTACATAATATCATTTCAGTCAGGTGCTCTGAGCAACAAATATTTTCATGCAGCTAATTTATTCTCCTTTAAAAAAAAATGTCCTATGGGAAAAAAAATCATATGGTTGATTGTTCATGAACATTTAAAGAGTTTCCTATCTGGCAATTCTTTCTCCTCCTGACAGAATATCAATCCAGCCATTCTGTCACCTCCTGTGCTTTAGTTTAGTTACTACCACAGTTACTGCTACAGCAGTAAAATTTATTGATCAGACATTCTTGCTTTACAAGGTAGAAATGGAGGGCTGAGACTCATTCCCCCACAGCGTGCAGTAACTGTCTTTGGAGGTGAAGGGCTTTGATCGTTTATGGAGCTGCAGAGTTTATTTCCCAAACTGGATGCTAGGAGTGACAGCCAAAAAAAGAATCATTGARCAAGCAGGAAAGGAAAAAAAATAGTGTTTGAGCTCACACTAACACTGTTCTTTTCTAGCTGTAGATATCATTGCCTGGAACCAGCAGTGAGCTCTGTGGGATTCTGTCCCTGGAAAATGCTGCACAAACCCTGCGAGGCAGCTGGAAAAAAACATCTGTGTGATGTGATGGAGCTGCAGGGCAGAGCCATTGGGGTGAAGGTCTGTCCTGCAGGTGAGTGCCCTGCATCCTGACCCATCCCCAGCCCCGAGAGCGGAGGGAATGCTGGAGTTCAGCAGCTGCTKTCTCGTTAGTTCCCCATTAACCACCAGGAGCAATGTGGGATGCATTCCTAGACCCCTCTAGCTGTCAAAGGTTTTAAAATGCCCAGTGCCATCTGACTGGGGGTGTGAAAGGCAGTGGTGGAAAGACAGGAGGCGTTAAGAAACTGGGAAATCGAGGGGCCAGCTGGTGTCTTAAGAGGGTGTCATTTGTAAGGCACAAATGGGTTTAAGTGAGCACAAGGGAGGCTCTGACCCTGAGCACTGAAGCACGTAGTTCTCTTTAAGCAGTTAGTAATTCCACTCAATTCATTGGCAACAATATTTTTGACCAACTCTTTTCCGTGTCTAATGTTCCCTGGATAAAAAATAGAAGTGATAATATCAGCTTGCCAGTTGTTGAGGCTTTACAGGCTAAATGTGTGCGGAGTGCTTTGAGATAGGARCCTAGGAAACAGGCCCAAAGGGGACTCCAAGGGTACCAAATCTCATAGGCACATCCACCAGTTAATATCTTCRATAAATTTAGCGAGCTCCATGCTGAAACCTGTTCAATTTCTCACCCTAAGTATTTTGGCTAGCAAACTSTTCACAAATGTTACCTTTCTGAGGATTAGGAGCAGGGCTGTTAGTGTGGGCAAATGATAAAAAGAGAAGAAAATGCGTTTAAAGATTATTGGCTGTGTTATGAGCCAAAAGGAACAAGTGTGCTCTGAACAGTCCATTTGCTTCCTRCCTGGCTCTGGGCACCGTTCCCCAGTCTTGTTCCATGGTTTGTGTCACTCTTCTCCCTCCAGTCATTATTGTCCCATTACTCCTTTCTGCTGTCTGCAGACACTGCTGCCTCCCCTCCTTCCTCCTACTGATTTTTGGATCCTCTCCTCCTTCACCACCTGATTTCAAACATCAGAAATCCAGTCCCCTCCTGCAATCTGGGAACATGGACATTCACCCTTGTGCACTGAGCTCCTGGAACCCTGTCAGAGTTCAGCTACGTCCCAGGGGTCAGGAAAGCCTCTGGCTGCAGGGAGGACCCTCCACATTCCATCCATAGMATTTCTTCCCTTCCTGCTGGCTGATGGAATGATCTGCATGGGGAAAATGGAGAGCCCAGTATAGGAGGGTGGGCAGAGTGGCTGCACCAGCACTGCCAATATCCACCAGGRTGATGGAGCCTGAAAGCAGGAACGAGGCAAACATGCAGAATCAGAACATTATTTTTCTTCTCTCTTCAGTAATTATTTCCTAGGATGGGAATTTGCTTCTGCTCAATGTTTGAAAATTGAAGCCACCCTCTGTGCAGTGTCACAATCTGCCCAACGTTCACRTCCCAGGGTGGGGACAGGACCTGGTTTTGGATGTCATCCATCAATGACAGATCCACACCAGTGTGTGACAGAGGGCAAGGCAGGGAGGAGGGAGAGGGAGGAATGGGAGGTGCAGGGGGCTGGTAAACAGCACACAGAAATCTCATTTTCAGTTGCCAGCTCCAAAACAACCCCAGCTTGCYGTGGCCCAAAGCCATTTCCTGTTGAGTGTAATGACTTCAGTACTTGCTCTGCACTTATTAGACAGGCAACCAAAGGAAAACAACAGCAAAAAGCTGTCTTTGAAAATGAAGCAGGCACTGCTAACAGCAGCTATCCATCTTAGCCTCCATTTCCCCCTGGAAACAGATCCCAGTAATTAGCAGGACACCCACATCTTTCATGGAAAAAAAAAAAAAAAGTTAAATAAACTCCAAACCTGCTTCTGTTTCTCTGTGAACATCAACAGAAGGAGTGAAGGGACCCTCAAAGGCTGTGTAGTCCAGCCCCTCTGCAGTAAGAAGAGACCTTTTCAACTCGATCAAGTTGCTCAGAGCYCCATCCAGSCTGGCCTTGAATGTCTCCAGGGATGGGGCATTGGGCAGCCCATGGCAGCGTTTCACTGAARAAAACCTCCCTCCTCACATCGATCTAAATTGCTCCCCTTTGAGTGTAAAACCATTTCCCCTTGTCCTAYCCCAGCAGGTCCTGCAYGAAGAWTTTTCCCATMAATRCAGCTTTGTGCCCACATGCTGAGGTCACAACAAACCCAGAGATGATTTTCCCCTTGGCAAAGACTCCGTGCCCACCCTGGTGCAGAACCCTCTGGCAGCAGCTATSAGGAGAATTACAGCCCCACAGCCATCCCCTCCCTATGTGAGAGCAGAGCAGGACAGGGAGGCAAAACACCCCAAATCCTGTCCTGGCAGCGTGTGAGRGAGGCACTGTGCATCTGCTGTTCCACACATAGCAGCACCTTGACTTTTTCCCCACCTGATGAGCTCCAAACTGGCGGCCAAGAGTGACAGCAGATCCTCTCCTCGTCCAACAGCTGCTCTGGCAGTGCTGATGAATGTTTCAGGATAACTAACATCCTGCTCAGCTCAGATTCCTCTGCACCTCTTAGCCTGCTCATGTGGAAATGGCTTAGCCCTGGATTTTTCTCCYGCAGACTCACTTTCCCYGCTATTTGTCYGTGTTGTGGCACGTATCCATGTGARAGAAAAAGTATGTTGAGGGTAATGGAGCAGAAGGACAGAGGGTCGTCATTATTTTTTAAGCTGCTTCGAGGATTCCGAAGAAACTCCTTCCAACTGACAGTTCTGTAGGCCACATTTTGATGTGGCTGCCCTGTGGGAACAAGTTTGGCTCCACCACACCAGAATTCTGCTTTCACCTGAATTTTAATGATCTAAAAGACCCTTCAAATTTGAGAAAGATAAAATCAATAAAAAWGTTTAATGTGGAGAGATGGCACAGGGTGACCCTGAGTGCTGTTCYTTGAGGATGAAAAACACCTCCTTTAAAGTTTTTTCTGTTCGTGGATCTCCCCCAGCAATAAATTTGATTTCCTGTCTCTTGCATTTGCTTTTGAATTCAGTAGAAATTGGCTGCCACAATCAGGGCAGGGCAGGGAGATGGATCAGGACTGATTTTGTGCACAGACACTTCACAATCACCCAAGAGAGAGGTATAGCAGCACCAGTCGGCTGCTCCATGAATAGGAGAGCTGGCATGATGAATTCTGAAGCTTTCATCACTACCAAAACATCCACAATAGTCCTTAATTCCTTCCTAGCTGAAGRGGTGGCGTGTAAAAGGACTGCAGCTCTTCAAGAGATGAAGAGATATTTTGTCCCCATCAGAAAGCAGCTGATAATGAAAGAGAAAAGCACAGCCCCCACACCACGGTGAACATCTGCATTTGGATTTTAATTCTCCATCCCTTTGGAATCTTGCTTTAGTTAATTGTCCAAAGGGAGATAAAAAATTATGCCTTCTTTTATTATGTCTGTGAGTTTTTGGCAGCAAGGAGAGCCTGTATCTTGCAAAACTGATGTTCTGTCTGATGTGAGGAGTTTGGCTGCTTRGGATTCTTGTAACTGCTTTTGCTTTTGGCCCAGGGGAGGCAGGAGCAAGAGAAAAGGACTCACCTTGCTGTTTCAGGCAATTGGGAGTCAATCAAACAGGCTGGGACCCTGCCCAGAGGGTCTCAAGGGGACCCTGCCCACACAGGGCTGTYCTGTTCACTCAGTGGGATCATCTCTATTTCATCATTCCAAACCTCTTGAAATAACCTGTGTGAATCCTGTACAACAAGAATCCTTTCCCATCTTTTTATACATTGAAACACCCTGGAATTGAATTGCAAAGCTGTATGCTGGAGGAAACTGATGGAAATTGAGATTTTTCTTCACTGCCACACAGAATGAGACACACTGGCTCTTAGGATATGTCGTGTTTTTCTCAGCACTGAACCTCCTGCAGATGCATGATTAGATAGAAATCWCACTGACAGGATTCCACTGAAAAGCTTGAATTCAATGCTGGGGTTTAGGGAGCAGAAGGTGCACTAAAAAAAGTTTAAATACCATGCTTTCTTGGAATCTGTCTCATGCTTTAGGCATGGTAAATTCTGGAAATGGTTAATTACTAAAAACATTTGGGATATTCTCAGCTAGATAATCTTCTGTGCCAGGATCACGAATCTGGAGGTTTAATCTAACACACAGGAGCAGTGGGAATTATGSTCCCTGCTATATTTCAATATCCTGTAAGGTTTGGATTCCTTCAAAGCCTTGCACCTATGGAAGGCACAACACATTTCAATACATTTTGTTAATATACTAAGAGTATTTTTGTTCTTTTAACTTATTTTTGAGCAAATGAGCATCYTCAATACTCACTGAATTTAGTTAACTGTGGCTCCTGCCAACAGAGGAATCACACAGAAGTGCTGAGCACTGGACCATTAGATCTCAGCTGTCCTGGACCTGAATGTCCCTCCTCACCAAAGAATTGTCCATCTGTTATTGAGAGTGGTGGTTAAAGATCAAAAGATGTACACTAAATCTGATTTCTGTTTATTCATGAGAACTTCTGTTCTGTGTGAATAATCAACAATCTGCAAATGCAAGAGAGTCAAATAAGAGGCTGAGTGACTCACAAAGCTTTGATCAATTAAAATTTTAACCAAGCAAATAAAATAATTCTACTCTTTTCTATATAATATCAGTTTAAAACCTGACTGGAGCAAGTGAAATAGGAAACAAAATCCTTGACAGTTCATTCCAGAGCTACTCTTATGGAACAGGAGTCCTGTCATTTATTTGCCTTGTCCTTGATAAATACACACAAAAGAAGGGAAGATTTTACAGCAGAAAATATCAATAACATCTTAAGGGAGTCAGGCAAAATTGGTTTGTCTATTTACAAATCAATACACAAAACCCTYCATAAAGCTGGTGCTTATTTGACTTTGATGTCTGAGCATTATTGATGGTGTAAAGGGCTGTTCTCAGTGCTGTGTGATGGCACAGAGAGGCAAAGCTCTCGTGCTGTGTTGGGTTTTGGGTTTCCTCTGTGTGTCCTTGTGCCAGCACGAGCCAAGAGGCTCCGTGGGGTGAGGAGATGTGCTGAGCATCACTCCTGATGGGAATCCCACAGGGATGTTCCTCATCTGCCCTCCCTGCCCCTCCACACTGCTCTGATCACTGCACTCACAATGAAACAGCCGAGCTCAGGCCTTCCTGGCATCTGCATTCCCTGGAATATCAGCAGGATTTTGAGGAATGCTGTTTGCCCCTCTGCCCTATTCCCTGGGGAGTGGAAAAGAGTAGAAAAGGCTGTGCAGTCTCAACTGGGACAYGTGAGGTTGGTCAAGACATTTACATCAAAACACAGGGACGGTGTTAGCTGTAAACTCTGCTGCCACTTCCTTCAGGAAAGGCCAAGATCTGTCCCTGGAAAAGGGGTGCTTTTGTATCCATGCAAGAATTTAACTGGGAAAAGATGCCCAGAAAGCCCAAGGTCATTGCTCYTACAATTATCAGGACTTGGAAATGTTTCCCAGAAAAGGAGTGAGCGAAGGTGCAGAGGGAGAGGCGATTCCTTTCATTAAATCAGTGGAGCAGAGCAGAGGAACAGCAAAAGGCAGCCAGCCCTTCTGCAGGGCTGAGGCAGYGATGGCAAACCAGGGAAACACAGCCACTAAACACAGCCAAGCATCAATCTAAACCCTAAATTACGAAAATATTGCCCTTAATTTGAAAACGTCACTTGCAGGATGCACAATTAACCCTAAGAAATCAGTGAGAGAAAAACTGATTGGGTAGAAATTCCTTAAAATGGGGGTCAACACCTTCTCTGTTTTCTCCATCAGGATTTAAAAAGACATAAAATCTGGGATRTAAAGGCCAACAGCAAGAAATAGTGCTTTTTTTTCCTTTTCCTCAGCCAGCAGTAAACAACACACATCTTTCAGAAAATGAGACATGTCCCAAGGAATTTGAGATGGATCATTGCCTTTTATGAAACATTAGATGTGTCTGGAAGTTAACACTGAAAATTAGAATGCAGAGAATAGACAGACCACAGAAAAACATCATTAAGTGCAATGTATTGACTTTCCTTTCACAGTGGGGATAAGAGCATTATTGTTTAGGTAAGTGAATGGGAATTCAAATGGGAGACCAAATCTACCTAGTTCTGGTTTGTTTTTTTTTTTTTTTTTTTAAACAAGATGGAATTTGCTGCAATGTCCTGTATTACTATGTTATGCATTACTGCCTGGAGGAAAGTTTCTCTCTAAACAAATAGATGAAAATATTTTGAGAGAGATCACAAAGAAGCTTAGAGCAAYGAGCAAAAACCAAATAGACAGTGTAAGCATGATTAATTTGTTTCTGTCTCTCCTCCATTCAGAGAGGGATGAGCTGGGGAAAACATGGTTTATTTGCAAAAGGAACAGATTCCTATCACGAAGAGAATGRGGGCAAAACTGCTTTGAATTCTTTCTGTTGTCTTTTGTGCTACAAATTCTCCGACACAAAGATGTAAAACATCCCKCACACTGGAATGCTCTCACGTTGCTGTTTCCAGCACTGAGCTGTGTTCAGATGCCTTTGTCCTCCATATCTCCCTTCTCCCCTTTGTGTGCTCTTTATTTATGGTCTTCTACCTGTTGGTCAACAAATCACTGTGCCACAAGAATGGGAAAGACTTTATCAGGATCTCTGATAAAGGTTTGGTGAGTGAAGATAGAGCTGGTGGCTTGTTCTGCAAGATTCCCAAACAATTTGTGCCACAGGTTTTTATTGACCCTGAGCTGTTGCTGTGTGTGGTGCCCAGGTTAGGGAGGCGAGGCTGGAAGGTGAAGGCTTTGAAAGCCTCGACTCACTGCTGGCAAACCACCAAAATATCTGTTWGCATTTGAATATTTGATGGAATCTGGCACAGCTGAGCAGAGTGTGGGTGCTGGTGAGAGTGACCACCATGGTGCCACTCCTCAGCCTGGTTTTGCTGCTGAACTGGAGGTGTAAGAACCCTGCCCCGAATGCAGGAGCAGGAGCTCTGTGGTTTCAGTGCTTTCCACCCATCCCTGTTCTCACCATGGAGCAGAAGCTGTGCTGTCTCACTGGGACACACTCTGTGTGCAGCMTGGCTGTCGCAGGAGTTTTCTGGAATTGGTTTTGCTGTGCTGCTGTTCCTGGGTGAGCAGTGGAGATGCTGCTGCTGCTTCTGCTGCCCAGAGGGGCGTTTGGGCTTCCAGAGCAGCTGCAGCCCCATCTCCTCACTCCTCAGTGGGTTCCTGATCTCAGCTCAGCTCATCCCAGCACAGGTCCTCCCAGGCTGCCACCATCTCCTGTGTGCTTTTCTATCCAGGTTTGTGATAACCTGGCATTYGTACTGACAGTGAGCTCCTAAAATATGTAAATGTGCTTTGGATTTCACAAGGATTCAGCTTCATTTTGGTTTCTTTTAGTGCTTTGTTATTTTTTTTTCGTCCCTGAGAATTAGTCCTGATAGTGCTGGTGATAAGTCCAGCAAGGGCAGCTCCCAGAAGAACGGGAAAACATGCAAACACCAAAGATTTGGAGGAAGGCAAYTGATTTTTTTCAAGGTTTGTGTGCTTTATGAAGTGCTGAAGACCAGAAAAAATTGTACTGTAAACTATAGTTGACCTAATATGGGGTGAGATGAAAAGAGGTTGAACGCACCAGCWGCAGGACTCCAGGTTACTGCACTTTTGTTCTTCAAATCACAGTACAACCAGCTCTAAAGAAAACAGAATGACTGAAAACAGTTTTCTGGGGACAAAGTGTATTGCTTATTGCTTGTCTGTGGTTTAGAGGTTTGCTCCCTTTTCCTTCCTCCATTCATTGCTGAGTTCTGTCCTCCCTCCTGGTAATTCACAGTAAACACCTCAGGGACAGAGGGAATGATTGAAAAAACACACAAACATTTGAAAGCCTTGACTCACTGCCGGCAAACCACCTTCCACCGCAGTTAAATATCTGTTTGCATTTGRATATTTGATGGAATCTGGTTGAACTCAAATGAAAGCGTTGCTGGGAGAGAAATAACGCTGTGGTAATGATGTGTAGTGGTGCCGTTTGCAGCAATGGCCCTGTGATATTGCTGTGGCTGCTGCATTGATAACGAGCCCACAGGAACACCCAGARCCCATCAGTGATGGGGAAAATCCTGCAGGGAGCTGGGTACCCGCAGCTCCAGGAGCCCCCGAGCTCCCAAACTCTGCCAGATGTGAAATTTCCATCAGCCCCGACACGCAGGGATTGCCACCCCCTCTCACATCCCACCCAGGAGCCCCTGGGAGCCCTCCCCAACCCTTCCCAARGTGCAAAAGCTGGGATTGCTGAAAGCCTGGTCCTTCTGCAAGGAGGGAGATGTGGAAAAATCAGGATTTCCTCTCTCCTCTGACGGATCCTGAAATGAGTTTGCCTGCAAACCACTAATCCCTTTTGCTATAAAACAGTTTCACTCTCCCATTCTGCAGCAGTTTTTCCTCCTGCTTTTCTCACACAGCTGCCACAGTCAAGGATGGATCGGTTATGGACTTACTTGCAAAAAAAACCACCAAAAAACCAAACCCTAAATAAAATGAAAAACTCACCTGACTTAGTGGAAGATTCTGAGATTAAACCTGGAGCTAAAGCTGACCCCAAGGTCATCTCTGAGCTCCTGCAATGGCTAAAGATGGGCATAATTCACTTCTGAGCTGGGTGAGATGCTGCAGAGGTCACYGAACCAGGGGAAAGCACGACTGGTGAGGTGACAAATGGTGCCAAAATTCTTCCTCAAAGAGAAGAGGAGCCAAAGGAGAAGGGTAATCACATTTTTCGAGCAGCTGGCTTCATGCCAAGGGAAACAGGGATGTCAGGCTGTCACCACTTCCTGCAGCACTGCTGAAGGGGTATTGGCAGGGAGAAGAAAGCAGGCATGGCCTCACAAGCTCACCTTGATCTTGTGAGCAATTGCATTTCCATGAAATGTCCCTTCCTGCCAGCTCTCAGRTGTTCCCATCTGTGTTTGCTGCCTGAGCACTCGATTCCACCTCAAAGGGGGTGCTTGTGGAGACCCTTTCACTGAGCTGTTGCCAGGYTGAATGGAAAAAATTCTCATTTTCCCCTTCTTTTCTCCCTGCCTTCATTCCATGTACAGCACCGCCAGTTAAATTGGGAAGAAGCTGGGACAGGGGGCTCTTCCCATCTGGTTTTTGTTATTGGCTCTGKAAGCAGATGTGGGGAGTTTTCCACTCCAGCTCTTCCTGGGTACAGGAGAGGATGTAACCATCACAAGGGGAGATTTGCTCTTACCTCCCATGGCAAAGAGATGATATTGAGACCGGAGAGATGAGTCCATGAGCAGTCACTCAAGGATCTGCTCMTTGACAGGTCATCTGTGTCATCTTSTGAAKGATCAGGCTCTGCCCCTCACCTGGCAGGGGATGTTAGGTGAGATATTTGCTGGTCTAAGCTGGTCTGGCTATTTGGACACTGTTTTCCGACAGCTGAGACCCACCATCAGAACCAAAGAATGACATTTCTTCTAGCAGTGACCATTTAAACCCGAATTATTTATTCAGGGAATGTATTAATTTAAAGAGGAAATCGTTAGTGATCAGATGCTGAGCAATAGCATACACTCAGGACTTGCATTAGTGATCTCAGCCTTGTGCTGGCATGTGGGGTGTTTATTCAAGCTTGGCCCTTGAAAAGGGTCACCAAACCCCTGTCCCAGGGTATTTCTGTTGGCTTTCAATTGCAAATGAACATTGTATAAGGACTTAATCTCCAGTTTGCCTTGTAGAAATTGATTTATCACTTAATAACACTCTTGCTGTGATGGGGCCAGAGCAGACAGAGCCTGAGCAAGAGCTCTATTGTGCTGTCAGTATAAATTAGAGCTAAAGATGTTTCTCTTCAACCACAAGCTTTGGGGGTTCTGTGTTTTTTTTACAAGTGYAATTTTCAGCTGACAAAAGGCTTCCTGCACAACAGATTCTTTCCTGTTTAGGGTTTCATCCCACACGGTTTTCACAGCCTTGCTGCCCTCTGAATCTCCTGCAGGCAGCAGCACGCACAGGAGAGGGGATCAAACGACAGCAAAGGCAGAGTCTGCTTTCTGCWCTGGAAATTGGAGTGTACAGCTATGGATGATAATTATAGGAAAAAGGCTCATTGATTTACACCCAGCCTTCTGAAAAACTGAGGTTTCAATAGAACCAGGGAAAGGAAAAAGCAATAAACTAAGATATCTGTTCTGCTTTATCTGTTATTAGAGAGGATAGAGCTGGCTTCAGGTGTCTGAGAGAGWCACGTTAAGCTCCAAGACAAAGTCTGAAGAAGGAGTTTTACTTTTATAGTACACACTGGCTCATTTTTACTRCTTTATTCACCCCAGGCTGAATGAGAGCATCAGCTCTGCAGAGATGGGCTTGTCCTGGAACAAAGGTTGAGATGGAGCCAGGAGTGAGAGCAGGGTGCAGGGTTTCATCATTTGGGAACAGCCTGAATGTGCTGTCGATCTCCTCCTCCTTCAGGAGACTAAAAAGATGATCCAGTGAGTAATGCTCAGTCAGTAATACTGAAATGCCAGATATAGATAGATGGGGTGGYATCAGCTCTATCTAAAGCTGAGAGAGAGCTCTTCATCTCCTGCCTGACTGCAGATGGAAGAATCCTGCTGTAGCTGTTGGTACAGTTTGGACCTCCAAGGCAACAGGGACTGTCACATTGGCAGCCTGGTGKTTTTATGCTGAGGAGCTGAATTAATTCGAGTGATGGCTACAAAACAGAGAGCCCAGGTCTAGCTCAGGSATTTTCCACGTCTGAAGATTCCTGTCTTTTCAATCCTGCACCTTGTTGTTAACATCAGTTTCRTCTTTTGAATTCAGCTTCTGAAAAGCTCCCGTGAGTTGTGGACTCAATAATCCATTATTTCACCCAAACCAGGACTTGAGGGTGGCTTCAACCTGTAATKCCCTTGGCATAAACACAAGCTCCATAAAATAGCATTAACCAAGGCTTATGGGGTTAATTTGCTATGGCATAAAGACTCCAAGAGGAGAGGAAGATTTATTTATAAGTTAACATTTTTATATACACACATGCATATATATATATTCATTAACTTGCTAGAATGTATATTGGGAGCATTTAATACATTCTTCAACAGCTGAGAAATTTTTGTTCAGCTCACGAATTCATCACCACAGTGAGTGATAATGAGCCTTTTGCTGTGGGATGCAAATCCTACAGCATCCCTGGTGAAGGAGGGACTAGGAACCCWGGCTATTCCTGATATTGAGGTTAGCATGAGGATGGAAAAAATAAATTAACCCTTGTCATTTTTGCTAGGCATGTCTGTTAAACCATATTAAATTTGAAAGGTCAAAATATTTTAAACAGAAATTACAATGTGGACCTCATGTTGTTAATTACTATTAATTAAAGAAGAACTAGTACTAATCAAAGCTTTTCTAATGTTTTGTTAAATCTTTCATACTCACAGTCTCTTTGGTTTGGAAGGACAGAGAACAAAATGTTGGGAATATCTTTCCTTCTAGAAAACAAAAAAAGAATTTACATATTTATTTTCCATTATTCCCCAATACTTTTGGGATATCTTATTTCACTACTTAGTTAATTCATTTGCAGTAAAATCTTTTCTTTTTTCTTATAATGATTCAGGTCACAGAGGTCTTAGAAATATTTTTCAAAATCACTCCCGTTGTCTCAGTCTCATAAATGACTTAGCCAAGCTTTTGCACTCAGTGTATATTCYAATCTACAGATTAACATTTAACAAACATTCAAGGTGTTTCCCTCCTCTTCCATTTATTTTGAAAGGAAAACACTATTTCTTAATAACAATAAAAAAATTAATGGTATCGGAGAGATACAGAYTAGTGAGGTAATGAACAGTTTGGTATTCTGAACAAGAAAACACTGACCATATTCAWTTTTTTTTTGTCCTGTAGGTGAAATAGATCTTTTCTTTTTTGAAGTTCCCTATTGCCTTAAGGACACTTAACAGAATAATAGAATATTTCCCTCCTTGCRCTGATAGGACAGACTTTCCAAGCTGAAAGGGAAGCTGCAACCTTTCATTAGCTGCTGAAGAATGCACCACACCATCCAGCTTCAAACATTCTGTCAAAAATACAATTAAGCCATCTTCTAAGTAATAGTAATGATGTCTTGTATTTTCCCAGCTGCTTTCATCCCTGCATGGAATATATTTCAGAATTCACAGACCTCCTCCTGTCTCCCTTTCTTAAAATAAATTAAAACAAATGCCATAGCTACTTCGATATCTATCTATCTATCTATCTATCTATCTATCTATCTATCTATCTATCTATCTATCTATATCTATATCTATCTATCTATATCTATCTATCTATCTATCTATCTATCTATCTATCTATCTATCTATCTATCTATCTCACTGTTTATCAATGAGATTATTTTAGTTGAGAATACATGGCTGGGGCATGTGCATGTAAATTCATGGACATGGGTCATGGCTGGAATTTCTTTCTCAAATCCTTGAAGTACATCAACCTCTTAATGTCACCCTCCAACTTTGCAGAATGATTTTAGCCCAGCAGCCAGAGGTTCCTTTGTTCAGCTGAAATTCAAAATGTGCTTCAAACCTTCCAGAGGCTGTAAAGCATCCAAAACCCCTCTGAACCAGCAACAATATTTTCTTTTTTTCCTTTTTTTTTAATACCAAGGGCCTGCTGTTTTTTAAATTAACACATTTTTAGGGCTGTGAGTGGTCAGTGAGCATCACTGGGAGCATCACTGCAGCCACACTCAGTGTTGGTACCCAGCCCACACTCCTGTGGCATCTGTTCATCTCCTCACTGCAGCTCCTCTCTCCCTGCAGTCCCTGGGAGGATGATGCCTTCATGTAGGCAGAGCAGGAAAATCAATATAAAGCATGCCCCCTTCTATTTTATTTATTTATTTGGTTTTATCTTTTTYAAGGGAAGGAAAAAAAAAATCTGTCTCTTGCTTTTTTGCCCCTTATGAGGGATTTTAAGGTRATCTTTCATCAGCTTTCCTCACCAGCATAGGAAAAAACCTCCCTCTCTTGCATTCTTACTTCAGGCAACTGAAGCATGAAATGGGAAATCTCAACTGCAGTGGAGAGCAAATGTGTCACCTTATTTATTAATTTCATGATCAGCTGAAGACTTTGATTTATTGGACAAGCCCAGCCAGGGTGTTTTTAACTAAAAGCAAGAATAAAGGCTAGGTTTGGAGAAGGTTGCTGAATATCTTCTTTCGATTATTTACACAGAGATGCAATGAGAAATGTAGTTTAAAATAAAAAATAATAATAATAAAAAAAAAAAACCAACCAAACACTACAAACCCAGAATCCCTTATGTCCTTTTCCCTGCTGTGGGAAGTTTGAAGGGCTCTCCCTTTTTCTTTGCCAAGTCTCTCATTATGGCTTYGGTCACATCACATTCCTTCCCATGCCTCTGCCTGTAGATTGTGGAGTGCTGTACCYTGGATCTGTTTGATTTAGCTAAACTCAGCTGCCAGCATGATGGGYTGAGACCCTGGAGTCCTGGCTTCAAGGTGCCATTGGCAAAATGAGCAGAATTTAAAATATTTGCTAAGTGCTCATAGCGCTGTGAGCTCTCAGGCACTGTGGAAGTGCCTGCTATTTTCTTTGCAAATGGGATTTGCATGTATTTGAACATTTAAAATCTTGCAAGAAAAGGTGAAACCACAGCCGGGCAGGAGACAGACTAAGAACCTCACATTTATTTCACCTCATTTGGGAAACAGAATAAATAATCACTGTCTTTCAAAAATCTACATTTTCCTCTTTTCTGGAGCAGRCATACACTGAACCAGTTTCATATAAATTACTTTAAACTTGCGAAAATAGTAATGTGCCCAGGAATATGGTGAAGGAGTTAGCTATGCAATGCTGGAGCCTGCAGTCTCAGGTATAAAATCAGGAGAACAGTAAAAGCAGAGAGATGGACCAGGCATGGATRTTGGTTCGGGTGGGTGCGTGTCCCACAATTATGTTCCTGCTTCATTTCCTCAGTGCTGTGAGTGGATTATCTACTGATGGATATGTTTTAATTAAGAGAG
Source organism: Malurus melanocephalus (assembly GCF_030028575.1). Lineage (NCBI taxonomy): Eukaryota > Metazoa > Chordata > Aves > Passeriformes > Maluridae > Malurus > Malurus melanocephalus. The sequence continues at coordinate 506,765 of NW_026623290.1, forward strand.
GACATGTTTTCCAACATCTGATCTTCATCCAGATGTTAATTCAGAGAAATATTCAGGTCTGGTTTATGCAGGGGAATTGGCTTAGATCATCTTGACAGCCCCTTGTGGCAYTGTAATCCATAAACCTCGCCAGTAAATCACCCCTTTTTTCAGCCTTCTCCGTGGAATCACATATGCAAAGGATGTGATGAAGATCAAATCTAGCCACGATCTTTGTTCCAAGCTCCCCTTTTAAGAGGAAATGCATATAATGAGTGATTCACCCACCCCACTTGACCCACCATTAAATCAATTAAGGGGGAAACACAGTGTATCCTTACAGATGTGCACATATGCACATCTCCTGTTATACGCCTGTAAGGCAATTAAACCCRCAAATATAAAACAATTATGCTGTAGAGTTTGCTTTTTTTCTTCAGGGGAAGCCTGTGGCATTTAAAAATGCTAATTTAGAATCTTAAAGCCACTGTTTTTGGTGATGTTTAAGRGATGTGGGGCTGTAGGGTTAACTGAGTTAGATGGCTTTTCAGTCGGCATCAAAAAGAGCAGGAATGAATYCCCGTTTGACAGCTTGGAGATAAACTGTAAATGTGAGACATAATTTATATGTATTTTAAAAATTCAACAACAACAGCAAATAATTCAAGGGACTCTAGCCAGCTGGTCTTCCTTCTAAAACTGGATCCGGCAAGCGGGGAGTCTTTGCACAGCGATGATGACATGCAGAAGCCTTCTATATAAATTTACACATTTATCAAGCCTTTGTGGAATAATAAGCTACAATCTAGCCAGCCTGGGGCAGTCTGCTGTAATTGTTATGATTTGTTTTCCAGATACAGTACAAATTCCTTGGTAATCTTTCCTGAATTTTAATAAGGGGAAGGGAAGACTTAATTAAAGAAAGCTTTGTGCTGTTCTATGGCGACTGCCATCTGTGGGTGCTTCGTTCTGGGTCTTATCTCCATCGTACAGCCCACAGCTCTGCCTTTGTGCAACTTAGGCTCAAGGAGTGAAAAACCCACGCTGAGCAGGTTTTGAGAAGCATGAACCACTTTGGCATCTTCAGTGGAGAGCAAGGACCAGAGCCTTTGATCAGCATCGCTGCATTGGAGGCTGCTAAATGGCATTTATTTCAAGACAAATTAGGAAATACCCACTTTACACATGAAAGAACCACGATTTTTTTTTTTTTTTTTTAATTTAAGGGGTATGTACAACATAATTGACTTCAAGTTGGTGCAGATTGTGCCRCCTTTTCAATGAGATACAGGATGGGTTTTAAACTCTCTCTAAGGGAGAAAGCAAAACAAAGCTCTGCTAAGAGGGTTCTGCTGATTTCAGTATCTTGGTGAGAAAGGCCATTCATCAGTGCTATGTCTAYATCACAAGGCAGGTGAGGTTTTAGAGATAAAAATGAACACCTCTAACTCTGCCTAGTTACACTGAGAACACTGTGAAATGGTTTGTTTTGGTCTTCAACCTTAACATCTGTTATTATGGGTATTACTGATCTTCCTTGCAATAACTTTATTGGGAAAAATTGCAAGTGTTTATATTCTTATGTACCTTTTGCTGTAAGAAATTAAAAGTTTGGTCAACGTCTTATTCTTTCTGTTCTGTTAAATGATGCATGGTTGGCTGGGAAAGCTTTACCAATTTCCTCTCTTTGTTACATTCCTACACCCTTCTCTCTTATCCATTTACCCCATGTGACTCGTGGGCTCAGAAGCTGCTTTGGGATGGGAATCCTCAGCCTTCAATTGCACTGGCACTGTGAATTCTTTCCTTCCATGTTAATCCCCCTCAGGAGCAGCCAGGATGTAATTATTAATCAGTCACTGGAGAGCCAGGAGTGTAATCTCTAGATAACATCCATCCAACTTAAGCCAGCCCTTAACACGAGTGTTGGAGAAATGTCTTGGGACTTTGTGTCTTCTGTTACACCTTGATATCATCATCACACAAGATTCCTCATGGGAGTGGAGAAAAACACTGGCAGAACTGATAGCTCAGGTTTCATTTCTTCCTTCCATTGCTTTAGCTGATGGGTGTGTGAAAGCCTCAACTGTGGGCAGAGGGGTTAATTAGTTAAAAGAAAAATTAATGTCCTTTTTCTATGTCATCTCCTCTTTTTATCTATTTGCATCAAAATCCTACCAAGCAAACTGCTTTCCTCTACATCTGGAAAAATTTCSTTTGTATTTTATTTCTATTGCACATTTGTGTCCTTCCAGCTCTGTAAGGGTAGATCAAAACAATCTAGGAGCATATGYTCCTATCAGATTTAATGTGTAGATTTTCTTAAATCTCTCCAAAGACCTTTCAGATGTAAACCTACATTTAAGTAAGCAATTAATTATTGCACAGCTCTTCCAATGAAAACACAACTTGTTTTCAATTGAAACTGCAATTCCGGCTCTTTTGAAGTTTCCTGTCTGTTCATTCCAAACTAGGGATGGTGCAAATTTGATCTCAGGCAGTGTCTGTCAAGTCATCAGAAGGCATTGGGGAGCCTCCAGTGTCAGGAARAATCTCCAGTTCTTCACTCATCCCCATGGAGTTCAGCAAATTCAGTCACACACATCAGTGTGTGCAAACCACTGAACTAAAACCTCTCTCTAAAACACCTAAAACACAGTATCTTGTCCAAAAGGACACAGCCTTCCTATAAAAACAGAGAGAGAACATTTAATTCATCCTATGACACTCTGAAATGTCAGGCAAGGGGGTGTCCTAGGGGAGGGAGAGGATTTGGGAGTGAAGTGTTGTTTGTCCTGGTTCACCAGTCAGGGACAAAAGCCAGGGGTGATTTTCTGAAGAGAGGAGGTATCTGTGATTCAGCTGTCACGTTGTCAGGTGCTCCTGGAGACCCTGACAGGGCAGGGAAACACTTCCCACCAGAGCTGGGGATGAAATCTGTCTTTGTGCTGRAAAACTCCAGGTGGTAGCACAGCCTGTCATGCTGTAAATGGAGTTCACTGTGCAGTGCATCACCTGCTGCCAGCCCAACACAAGGCACCAGAGCCAAGCAGAGGAAACCCCATAAATCCCCAGAAAGAGCAGAGGATTAACGTGGGGCTCGTGGTGTTGGTTTTTGAAGGACGGTGTATAATTCATCACTTGGGGGCAATCACGAGAGGAATGTTTAAATTCCTCGGAGAGCACGGAGCTTATAAATAATAATGAACAGAATAAAATGCAAATGGCCTGGAAGGAATCAATAGTCATGAATGAAATCAGCCCTCAGATCCTAATTGAAATGAAAATGAGATGCATATTCAATATGTGCTTAATAGAATATACATAATATGAGCATCCTGGGCTAATGAACAAGATCTTTCCATCGTGCAGTTACACCCAGGCAGGACCCCCCTCCCAGAAAGARAATGCCAATAGATGCACCCAGCCTCACCGTGCCTCCATAAATTTCTGTGTATRTATCCATATACAGAGAGGATAATGGAAACAATGAACTTTTAACCTCTGCTAGGTCTCAACCACAAACAGCCACAAAAAGAGCAGCTGTTGTTTCTGAATATCCATGAAACTGTGATAGGTATTTTGCATATTGCTCCAATATTAATTGAAGCTTTTGTTTGTGYCGGAAATAGCACGAGGCTTCATTCTCTTTGTGTTTCAGGCCATTCTGCAGTAGCTGATTAGGTGCTCACATGCTAATTGCTCTGTTTCCTTGGTAGCCCTTCCTAGGACCTCACTGACCCACGCAGAAGAGTGGGAGCTGCTGYCCTTTGAATCTGATTATAAACAATTGAGTTATTTCCTGACACAGGAGTGAGTTGGGGATGTCACGTTACCTCAGCAGAAAGCAGATGTGCACTTCAATGGGGATGACTTGCCCTGATATGCAAACACTGGCACACTCCCTTGCAGTAAGGAATGAGCTCCATGCTTAAAACCAGATTTCTGGTGCTTGTGTCTTGGATGAAGGAACAGCAGGGACAGGAAAATCAGCGTCACATGCAGGATGGGCTTGGTTAGGGCTGCAAACATGGGTGGTCATGAACACAGCACTGCTGGGATGGGAGCAGGAGATGGTCCACAGCCCTGGAACCCAAGGAATCCTGACAGTTTTTCTT
>NW_026623290.1:511241-564710 GCF_030028575.1 Malurus melanocephalus
GATTTCTGCCTTAGTTCAACCTCTCCAATTCCTCATCTCCACCCCACATCTGTCCTGAGAGTTGAGTGTTTAAAATGGCAATGTTTTGAGAATGTCCTAAATGTTCTGTGCTAAATCCTATCTGAAAGCACCTAACTGTTAAACAGATGGAGCTTATTTTATTGCTTTGCAAAGCAAATGTCATCTGTATTGAATTTCTTGCCTTGTCTGCTAGCAGAATTCTTCTCTCTGATTTTATTTTTCCATTCCTGCGGAGACAGGGTTGTTGGGAAGGGAGTTGAACACAATAATTTAAGGGCTAAAAATCTCTTTCTTGCTTTAGTATTGAACATTAACGTTACTGCCTCATCACTACTGAGCCAGAGCCCCAACTGGGTATCAGACTGATGAGGTCTTTATCCCAGACCCATTACTGCATGGAAACACATTCTTCTGAGTCTRGCCTCTATGAGTGGATGGGGGCACTCACTGACAGGGAAAAAAGTGTGTTGGAAGTGCAGCAGAAAGCTGGAGTAAAATCCTCCCTCCCTTAACAGCTCTTGTGAGGCGGTGAAGGCTTTGCTAAAGGCCACTCAGGCTAAGGACCCATGAGAAAATCTCAGGGGGTTTTCCTCATGGGAAAAAAAAAGCTGAAAATTTTCACTGGTGTAAAGGACAAGGGGCAGCTTGTGCTCTTGACAGCTTRGGCCAGGAGAATGCCTGCAGGGAGCAGGACAGCAGTTCTGGCTGTGCTGCCAGAGGGGATTGCTCTCACTCAGCACACTCTGTCCTCTGCCCTGTCTCAGCTTCTCCATTCTCAGARGTGAACACAGCAGTTTGGGAAAACCTTTGACCAAAAGCTCTTCTYGCAGCCAGCTGAGTAATTCTTCCTGTTGTATTCCTTTCTCTTCCAGCAGATGGTTGYATGTAGCTGCTCCTTTGTAAATTTTCTCCTTATTTACTGGCTCCAGGCAGTGGCAAGCCAAGAAAAGGAAGAACATTGAGATGATGGACCTGTGTTCATCACCTGGCCTGCATCCTGTCATCCTGCTTCCCAGAAYTGGTTCTCTGGGTTCCAATCCTCCCCCCCTGAGACCCTACAGCCCCTGCACCATCAGGAGTGTGACTTTGAATCATAAGCAATGAGCCTGGAAGTACTTGAATTCATTCTAGGCTACTGCTGCCAGGTACAGCACATGCTGTCTGTTAGATTTTACTTTTCCAGAAATTCTTCTGATTCATAAAACATTCAGTATTGTGGAACCCYATTTTGTCAGCTCTTTCTTTCCTGCTGTGTAGCTTTTGGCAGTGGAAATGTGCATGAATGGCCACAGAGCTGGTCTTCTTTAACATTTTGGTTGGCCAGAACAGTGTTGGATAACCCATGGGTAGTCCTAGGGAGMCTGCAAGGCATCAGGAATTGATTTTCCAGATGAGAAGTAGAAAGAAATAAGGAAAAAGCTGTTTTGAGCTATACACACAAATTTCCATGGATGCAAACAAAAGGGAGAAGAATGAATTCAATTAAAGAGCATTCAAGCTTAAGCCTTGTCTTAGGAATTTTTAAGTGATAACTCATGTAGCTACACCGCACTGCAGTTTCCTTGGAATTTTTTTTCTTTGTATTTCTTTTTCCCAAGTGAGACAATCGCTCAGTAAAAAGGTCAGAACACTTCAGAATAATTGGTGAGAAGTAATTTCTCTGCTGTTGTCCCTGGGGAGCAGCACTGCAGGGTGGGTGCTGGTCCCAAAGCAGCTGCAGATATCACAGCTCTCAGGATGTGGCTCTCAGGACACCCCTGAGTGCTGAAATGAGGGAGAGGAGAACTGCATGGGTTGGTCTGGAGCATGTGCTGTTGGTGTMAATTCACCCCATGCTATTTAGGATAGGGRCAGGAGTCATTCACATAAGACACASAGGTCAATGGAAGGGGGATTCTGGGAGTTTCAGGGAAAAWTTGTACACTAAAAGCTGATCTGGAGTCACTAAAACATTCACCATTGTCACCCCTTCCCCACTAAGTGGCCCTCATTTTCTGTTTCTAGACTTTTTGTGAGGATTATCAACTTTTCCCTTTCCTACACCCTCATCTTTTGTTGCAATGACAATATCAAGATCAGTTTAGCACTCATTATGCTAGTTTCAGATTTTTTTTTAAGCAGAAAACATTTCATTTTAAACAGTAAATTTACCAGATGGGAAGCTAATTTAATAAGTTGATAATATCTTTTCATTTTAATTAGAAGACTGCACATAGAGTTGTCTTCCTGAAATACAACCTGACACAACTACAATATTCCTAAACTGCCAGATCTGATTTTGTTTTCTGAGTAGGAACTTAAGAGTACTTTAATTTCTTTAAAAGTGCATTGGAGAGGATAACATTTCCTTTACAAAGGTTGAGGCATTTTGAGACATGGAAAATGAAGAAGTTAAAAACAACTGAGTTGAAAAACAGTTACAACCATTGAATGAAATAAGCAGATRAAACCTGAAAAGGAACAGCCCAGTTTTGCCACCTAAACCTTTGTTACTTTTTCATAAGCCATGGGTAGAGTGCTACTSCAATTCACAATACAGTTCTTATTTTAATATTCTGCTCTGTCTACACATATTCCACAGTTGGGWGAACTGGGCTTTATCTCAATATTATCAAGGTCTTTCTATCTTAAAAATAGTGTACAAAAACCAGACTGACTGAAACTGAATGCAGCAGTGGAGAGAACAAATATCCACTRAGTTTCACCAATGTCTGATTAAAATCAAGATGTACCCTCTGSAGAGAAGATTATGTACACCCCTCCCCAATAATAAGTGAACATTCTATTTTTACATATACCTACTTCCTAACTCTGTTTCCATGGAAGGAAATAATAAATTATTTTTTAAATTCCATTTTTACCCATGAGAAACTTACTAATGGACAGGAAATGTTGCCTGATAGTAATATGGTTAAGAAGCACATTTCTTTATAATCATTTTACCTGGGTTCACGTTAGGATCTTTTAAGTCACAGAAGAAATTATTTCTCCCTTTTTTTTYTTTTKGCCAGAGATCGAGTACCTAGAACAATTATTGGGGAGATAATACTTGCTGTGTTTTACATAGGGAAAAGGCTGTGGTAGAACATTTCATAGGGAAGCATTGGGTAAAGTTGCATCTATTTTTTTTGTGTGGTGGAGAGACAGAAAGGTCCCCCCTCCAGCTGTGTTTGAGTTGACAGTGATTTTAGCAAGAGGAAATGGGAGCTAGGGAAATATTCCTTTTTCTTGAATAAAAACATCAATTTTTCCCCCCACTTCCTAATGCATGTGATATAGTCAAYATGAAATATTGTTCTTCAGCTGCCCCAGTGTGCAGCACTTTCTTGGTTTGATTTAATTTCAAAGCCCATGCAGATTCTGTTCTCTCTCTCCTATAGTTCTGTAACCAACTCTGGTTTCAAGTAATAATTTGCTGTTTTCCCTAAAGAGTAAAAATCAGAGCTGGCTCCTGTGGGCAGTGGCTGATTTTCACAGGAGTTAGAGGCAAACCTGAGGGTTCATTCCACACACACTTTTCTGTAAGTGTGTCTAGCTTGATTGAAACATGCAAAAAAAAGCATCACCTACACCTTATCATCAGCACAGCACTATCACTTATCTAGGAAAAAAAAAAAAAAGGCTTGCAGATGAAAATGATCCCTGGAATAATTGAAAATCCAAGTGATGAAAAAAAAGATGAAAAAATCCAAGTGACCTCCTTTTAAATGCCACGGAAACATATTGGCAAATGGTTACCGTTAGACTGTAAAATGAATATCCATCCACTCATGGTCAAATTTCAAATGAACATGATCTAACTAATCAATTTTTGTTTATTTAGCATGCTCTAACTACTCAAGTAAATCTAAATTAATGGCATGAGTAATTGGATTCATTTAAGACCTTGCATTTCCTTTCCTTATGCTCTGCTGCTCGCTGCTGCTTAAATGGGAGCAGCCAAATCGTTTTCTTTCGTGGGCCACAGAGACCATTGACTGATCACCAGAATTCRGGTTCCTGGTGCCCTTTTCAGAATTATTTCTCCCCAGTCCCTTCCTCTTGCATGTGGCACAGCTAATGATTAAACCTGCCAGATAACTCAGGGCTCCAGAACAATTCAAACCTGAGATTTTTAGCAAAGAAAAAATCAGATGTATAGAAGAGAAACTACCCAGCGTTCTTCCCACCAGTGGGAGAGGGAAGAGGTTGGTTTGAGGTTAACAACAAGATTTTGGAGGCCTTGGCATGTGGTATAAATGGTATAAATTCCTTCTGGCACACAGCTAAGCCTCTGGGCTGTCTCTCAGCCTAAGTGGGATGTGATGTGTCCTCTTCCCTCTGCTGTAATTCATGGAGTGAGACTGGGGACAGCATCCCAGSTATGCATGGGATGGATTTTATAGAGGTTGAATTTGATACCTTCAGGGCCAGGGATCCCATATTTAATAATCAGGTCTGCTCTCCTGCTGGCCTCCTTCCTTTTCCCAGCACATAAAGCTCCTCATGTCCATCCTGTCCCATAAATCCACGTTCTGTGGTGGCTCTGCACATGCACAGTGCATATCTATTTTATTCATTTCTGGGAATACTGTTCTGCAGAGCTGTTGGCAGCACAGGGTGACTATAGCAGCTTAGTTTTGCTGTGTAGCAGGTAATTTGTATCAGCCTTTGTCTTAGGAGCCTGGAGCTTCACATGCTCTGTGTTTTGGTCAAAATTGTTCAGCAGTGATGCAGATTCCTGGAGCCTGGACAMCTTAGCCCAGATGAAAACAGTGTGGACAGGCAGGAGGGTGGACAGGCAAGAGGTTTGGGACCAGGAGCAAACTGGGTTGTTAAAATGGCATATTTTCTAACTGCTGACTATGGTTTGGATTATTGTTCCTTGYCTTCCACGAGCACTAACAGACTATAAGTAAACCCAAAGAACCTTACTGCCAGGGAAAGCTAATTCCTGCTGTGTTTGCTGATGTTCAGGGCTTTCTTTTCATGGCAGATGAAATCACTGGAGCATTTGCAGTGATTTGGGGTATAGCAGCTTAAATCAGAGCTTTGCTTGGACCAATTCCCAACATTCCCTTTGTCATTGGATCAGTGATCCTAGAGTAAATTTCTAAGGGGCCAAAGGAATTAGGTGCCCGCAGTGACTTATTTTGGTCATCAGAAGGCATGCATTTGCCTTACAAATGCAAACTTTGAAAAAGTGCACCCTGTTTTCAAATAGGAAACCTAGTGAGCAGACTTCTAAATCAGGGAGATTGTTTTTAAACAATCTTGGGTTCTTATTTGAAATCTTCCTTTGGCTTTTGGTCCAGCAGCAGGGGAAAGGTGCCAGYGTTGAGAGCCCCTGAAAAGCAATTAAAGGCAGCAGCTGCTGAGGGACTCCTTCTTTATTGCCCTCCACTGAAAAGGTTCATGGAAAACTATTTGCTYTCCCTGAGCTGCAGAAGAAAATGTTAGACAAGTTGTAGCTCTGTGCAGAGGTTTGTGCCTGCTCTAACCTCTCGCATCCATTTGATATCTGCAAATCTATTGACAAATTATTTCCTATCTGCTTTTCACACTTGCTAGATTCCTGGGATGAGAGAGTCCTTATTTCTTTGCAGGGCTGAACTACAGTCGACTAGATTAGAAAATGTTACTTCCTGATAGTTTTTTTTCCCCTTTAGCTGCCTACAGAATGCTATACCGAGGTGCAGCGAAAAAAAAATAAATTCCACACCAGAGATATGATTTTTCTATTAACCTTCTCACCTCAAACATCTTCAGACACATTCATTTTTTTCCTGTGGATTTCTATAGAATTTTTCCGCAAGAGCTGAAGAAGTTTTCAGAAAASAGCCATTCTTAAGAGAATTTCTTCATGCTCATATATTTGCACATTGCTTTTAAAATCAGATTCCTTTTAAATATACAATCACATTATGGATTAGGCCTAGTGAGGCTCAATGGATATATTACAGAGCCTTTCATTAGCAGGCTTTGGTGAAACCCAGCCCTGTTGTGTTATTGGTATGAGCTGCAGGAAAAKGCTTCCAGGAGCTGGAATCACACATGGTTTCTACAGAAATCTGAGATTTAACAAGAACTGGAATGCTAAAGGAAATGGTGCTTTGGGGACTGGGGATTGACCAGCCCATATGGAGARAGTCTGCAGCACTTCTTGGCCAAGTTCACCAGCAAATGAGTCCACCTGTAAAAACACTGTCACTGCTTCGAGCAGGGATGTGAAGGCAAGGCACAATTAATCAAACGTTTGAAATATGGAAAAAAAAATACATTTCATATGCAGATGAAGACAGCTCTGTGAAGGAGTTCATCCCCATTCCAAAGGGAGAGTTCCCATATTTTGATTGCATGAATACTTGAAGAACAATATGGAGAGCACTGCCATCAGGGTGATAGTTGTAATCAAACACAACCTAATGCAACCCTGTCTCTTGGGGTTTTTGTTGGTTTTCTTTTCCTTCTGTTATTTTCTCTTTCTCTCTCTCTTCCTTTGTGGTTTATTGTGTCCTTTCAAGCATTAATTTCATCACTGATAAGTAAAATTTCCTACTGACTGGGGTGCAACAACATCAGGCCAGGATTTACACTTCCAGTTTAATAAAACCAGCGAGAACGATTTGTTAAATCAATGCAAGAAAAATGCAGGAGGGGAATTTCAAGGAGCTCTGAGTTCATGGGCATGATTGCATAAGATGGAAGTAACAGCTTTGATTTCTTGTGATATGAGCAGTGTTCTCATGACCCTCACACAGTAACCTTCCTTCTTTGTAATAATTGATGTTTATTGCCTCCCAGGTCAGTGGGATTTTCCTTGGCCATCTCCAAGTACTACCCCACAGACAGTGTAAATATTTTAGAATTTTGCYCAAAGTCCTGAAGTATGTTTTTGTCCAAATAGATACAAATATTGCCCCTCATTATCCATAACCCATTAAATTTTGTGGGTTTTGATTTTTTTYCTTCGAATAATTAAGCCCGCTTTGTTTTGGCAGCCATCACATTTGCCTACACGAGGCCAAGTCTTTCCAAGTTTATTAGAYTTTTTTTTTCCAAGAAATAGCTTTCATAACTAAAAGTGCCTGATAGTTATCCAGCTATTTCCTGTCTTACCCCCAGGCTGATGCCCACACCAAATTCCCATRCAGGGATGGTCTCATGTTCCAGAAAGAGCCTTCTTTTCTCTGGAGAACACCACTTTCTCTGACCCCACACAGATAGAATGATGATTTTAAAGCACAGAGTGCAGCAATTGCCCATGCACGTGTCACAAACCAGGTCCACAGAATTATTAACTCTGTCTCTGCTTTTAATTTCATCCTATAAAGGTCCCTGTCATGCTGCCAGCATTTTGGTGCCTGTTATTTATTTTATTTACTGTTGAGAAATGAAAACATGTGTGAATCCATAAATAGCTGATACAAGAAATATTGCTTCTGTGACATAAATCTGAGTCTTTCATGGCTCTTGCATCAAATGAATGATCCAATGGGTCAGGTGGTTTCAGCCAATCTCCCAGAACCTCATGACATTTAAATACAATTTAGCTTTCAGGGTTAGGGGGGAAGAGGGGAGGTAAAACTGAATGAGTTATGAAAATAGAAATTAAACTACACTACTGTTCCTTTACTGCAGCCTGTGCCATATTAAACAGCTGACATGATTGTTCCGAGACCTTGTCTTGTTACTTTTACATTTATGTAAACTTCKGTTAAAAAGAGAGCAAGAAAAGAAAAATCAATTGAAACGGAAGACAGAGATTTAATTTAGCTGGGGGGAAATCAGATCAGGGAAGGCAAATGATGAAGATAAAAGTAACCCCTGTCCCAATGCAGAGAGAGAGTGGCTGCCTGATGTTCATTAGAATTAATTAACAGCATTCTGCTCCTCTGGGACCAGGGGGGCTGAGGAGGGTGGGATTTGCTGCTATTCTAAGAATGAAATAGAAACACAGACCAAAGGAAAAGGGAGCCAGGGGTTCTCACTCTTTAAGACCACAATGGGTTGGTAGATGTAGAAGGGGATGGACAGAATTGAGGTGGTTTAAGCACAGCCCTTGCTTGCCACAGCTGTGGTGGGAAAAGGCAGTGACTGATGGATTATTGTGCTGACAGTGTACCTGGAAAAATGAGCTTTATGTGCTGTTTATGCAGCTGTTTGCCTCTGCCTCTGTGAAATCCTGATGTCCACTGGCTGATTTGAATGAAAGATGTGAAGTTCCCAGAGGGAAACAGGCCAGCAGGTAGAAAAACATCTGTGTCTATGTTCAGGCTGCTACTAGGACTGAACTCACATTTCTTATTAGACACGGGATAATCAGTGTAAGATCATTGACATCCCACCACCAACCTGTGTCCTCAAGTGCCACATMTGCRCATCTCAACACCTCCAGGGCTGGTGACTCCACCACTTCCCTGGGCAGCCTGTTCCACTGCTTCACAACCTTTGGTGAAGACATTTGTCCTCATATCCRRTCTAAACCTCTCCTGGCACAACATGAAGCTGTTTCTTTTTTTTCCTGTCACTTGTAACTTGGGGGCAGAGCCCAACCCTTGCCTGGCTGCAGCCTCCATTCAGGGAGTTGTAGAGAATAAGGTCACTTAATAAGCTTCCTTTTCTCCAGGCTGGACTCCCCCAGCTCCCTCAGCTGCTCCTCACCATTTCCATTTTCTCTGGAGACACTCCAGGCCCTCGATGTCCTTCYTGAAGGGCCCAGAACCAAMCCCAGGATTTGAGGTGTCCCAAGTACARAGGGACARTCCCTGCTCTTGTCCTGCTGGCCACACTGTTGCTGACACAAGCCAGGATGCTGCCAGCCTTTTTGGCCACCTGGGCACACTGCCAGCTCATATTCAACTGCAGTCCAAACAACTAAACCCAGGATAATCCAAGTACCAGACACAAAATGGCAGGAAAGAGGTTCCATAAACTCATGGGTTGGTTTTTTTTCCCCTCATCTCTCACCAAGAAGCCCTTCCAGGAAGGCTGTTGGTGCCAGCCCTGAAGATCCTGTGCCTGCACTCGGTGTGTGCTGGAGGAGGAAAGGCAGTCCTGGAGCGTGAGCAAACCAATGGAATCACTTCCAAAAACACGGGAGGCAGCTGAGTGTGGAAGGACACAAACTTTGTTTGCTTGCTTTGGATTGAAAAGGTTCATTTTAAGCTTCACAGGATTTTTYTGATGGATGGAAGAAATCAGCCTTTACCAAATGCAGGGAAAAAACTGACTTTTCAAAACCTGGAGGGGATCAGGGCTTAAACAAACAGAGTGGCTGAAATTAAACCATGCAAATGTACTTGACAGATTCCCTGTTCAGAAAATGGTGCCCAAGAACAAATAGTTCTTTGGCTGTTGAAATGTTACAGGATATTGGCAGCCTAAAGAAATGAAAATAACCCCCTGAATAAAGACATGCTCCCTCCCCTGAGCTGCTGTGCCCCTGCCCTGTGGTCAGAGGGTGTGAGCACTCTCAGCATGGTGATGACTGAATGATTTATGATGTCCTTTCTCAAAGGCTGCCTTGATAGGAACATCTGTATGGCTGATCCCAGCCAGCCATGGCATCAGTCTCTGGAGGATGTTCCACGTGGTGTCTGTTCATTACATAAAAGCAGAGTGTGGGCCACTGGAATCTTTGTTTGCTGCCTCCCCCAGCAGTTTAGAGAGGGGACAAATGTGAGCGAGGTACATGTGCTGCTCAATTCAGCATTCAAGAGCAAAGCACAGACCAAGGTGATGGGGACAAAGCAGAAGATCATGTTGATGCCCTGCTTGGATCTGTCCCTCCAAAGCTGCTGCCACCAGAGCTGATCCTTCCAAGTGAGCGAGCTGATTCCATCAGACTGGGAGGAAATGATGATGTTGGGGAAAAAGGCCTCTTCATTAGGATCATTTGACCATACATTAGAAATTCCTTAGCTGGACACTGACCTGAAAAGCAGGAAAAGGATGGAGAAGGAGCAAGAAGCATCTTGGACCTCACCCTGACAATCTGAAATTTCACCAGGCATTTCAACTATCGAGCTACCCCAAAACACATAAGSAGTATGAAGCGTGAAAGTAGAGCAAGATCTGGATTTGATGGGTCAATCTCTTCAGTGATTTGATTGCACTAAATTCAATCTTTAGTTCAGAGAGGTGACACAGAGCTGAAAATTGAAGCTCAGCTGCAGAAATTGAGTCTCAGGAAGGCAAGAAAGCAGCAAGGCATAAAGGGAARAGAAAATAATTTCTGAAATAACTTCCCTTTTGATTCCTCTAGCTAAAGCCAGTGTTTGCCAAGAGATAATCCGTGCATRGCTTTGCCTCCTGTGCTTTGAAAAGGGAGTCACTGGGGGCCAGACTTTGAAACCCCAGCACCTTCTGCAGGAGCTTTGGGATTTCCTCCCTTCCCAGCCTGGGAAAGCTCTTGCAGGCATGGTAGAGATTATCAGTAGTAGTTACAACAGTATTTATGCATTGTATTTTAAAACATTTTGCTCGAAGCGTTCTGCAAAGAGCCAATATTACAATAATAGGCAACAATTTAGAAATGATCATCAAAGTGGAAAACCAAGATAGTTATAACATAAAGAGCCAAAGGGCATCATTAGAAGGAGGGGGAGGCTTCCCTTTGGAATGCAGCCATGATGCAGAAAATGCCTATTCAGAGCTAACTTTCACCTGATCCTTCTTCTCTTCGAGAAAAATGTGCATTAGAATTTAATGTTGCAATTTCTATGTTGGAATTCAAAAAGCAAACACAGCCAGGAGCTTTTGCTTGTTTTGAGATCTCGTCTGCCCTGCTTCTCTCCTCTTAGATCTTATACATCTTTAACAGGTTGTAAAGGAAAACACAGCCCTGTTGACTGCACCAGGGGTCAAAAATGTTTTCTGCTCTTGCTTAAGTGAAAGATCAGGATTTTCATGGACTTGGGCCGCAGTTTTACTGCGTGTGACTACACAGTCCAACAGCAGTGGCACAAGCGAGGAGGTAAAATAGTTTAAAGTATTGTAGACACAATTTACCATGCTTCTAATGTTACCATAACTGTACAGATTCTTACAGCAATCAACTTTTTTTTCATTAAAGCCCATTTTTAAGAGAACTTTCATTTTTACTAGAGGGAAAAATGTTAAAAATGTATCTGTTTTCCTAAAAGTCTGGGCAAATTGCAAAAAATAATTGGAATCCTAAAGGAGAATATTATAATTTTCAGCTGACCAACAAGCCACAGGTTCCCCAATGCCTCATTGTCAAAAGCAATGTTCCCATTTAGTCACTCGCACTCACTGTCTTTCAAGCCTCATTGAACTCCAGCAGGGGTAAAAAAGTCTCTGCGACGAACRTGATCTTCATCTGCAGGACAGAGACGTTTAGAGGATGTCAATGCCATCACTCTGGCGTGGGGTGAGGCTGAAATCACTCCTGTCAAGCCCATGATGAAAACAGGACAGAGGAGCCCTGCTAACAACAGGCAGCCGTCAACGCTCCCGAAACTCCGCTCTGAAAAAAGGCCACTGGGTTGTCTCTAAATCGTKCTGTGGGTGCTGTGAGCTGCAGGTCCCTGGGTATTTTGGAGCAGTGAGGGGCCCTGCAGCTGCCAGACCCCAAATGACCTCATTTTTCACCAAATGAGGGTGACAGAGGTGTCATTACTGCCCACCTCCCACCGCTCCCAGCCACAGCCGCCGTCGTAGTTTACGTGTGACATGATTTYCCCATAAAGGAGGGCTGATTGTAAATCCAGATGGAAATGGATTTGCATGAAATGCACTTTAATTAATTAGCTAAATGTCTGCAAAGTGCTTTGAAGATGTAAAACTCCATACAAGTGTTCAATGGTTCTAATAATAAAATAACAATAATTAATTTCCCCAGGAAGCGTGTGTACAGCGTGTGCTCAGAATATTCCTATCCAAGAACATAAAAAAAATAACCCCACTTTACCTCTGACATTTTATGGAGGACTGAGTAGTGCAATAAAATAAATTAATTCATTTATTCATCCACGGAGACTTCAGTTTGGCTCTAGTTTAAAAAKGAAAATAGCAGCCATAGTGCCCATTAGTCAATGTGACAGAACAGAAGTATAATTTAGAGCAGTTAAGCAAGACAGGGCTGTTTAGCAACGAGGCATCTGATAAAGGGACCAAGCATCTCTGCTTTCAGTTTTCCCATAAAAGCAGTATGGCCCAGCAATAAGGTGGCCTGCAGAAACTCAAAATCTGGATGTTATTCTGAGTGCATTAGCTATGGAGGAAGCAGGCAGAAACCTGGGCTGTTATGGGTGATTTTACACATTGCTCCTGRATGGGAAACGCTGCTCCCTTGCCCTGGAAAAAAATGTTCATTTCGGTGCTTGTATTCCCTCAGATTTGATTTCTGTAAACATTTGATCAGATTGCTGCACGCAAGAAATTTGTGAGGAAAAAAAAAGCCATCTCAAAAATTCATGCAAATACCCTTTTGCCAGAGGAATTGCTCCTCCAGCAAATACTTCCAGCATTTCAAGGTTGCCCTGAAGGTTTTGTGGTTTACAGCAAACCTTCAGCTCAAGAGTCAACCTTCCCTGTGCTTGCCATGAGAAASTGGGCTAGATCATCCTTGCTCTGGAGGAAGGAGCTGACAATGCAGCGCTCCTCCTTCAGCTTCCTGACAGGTTTTCACTTGAAATCGCTCAGATTTGTTAATTTACCCGTGACATCCCACCAAAYGCATCTGCTGGAGCAGGTCACTGCAGGGACTCAAGGGCAGGGCAGAGAGGATTTGTGGATGGGCTCATTTCTCCCTGTGTTTTTCAYGCTTTATTCAAGTACGGAGATGAGTGGTGAAAGTTTGTGTCATTAATCAGTAGCTCATACCCAGAGCATTAGGGATTTTAAAGCTGAGGAGATAATGTGACAAATTAAAAAAATGATGTGAATTAGCTGAAAACTGACTTTTCCCCTCGATATTAATCCATTTCTACGGCAAGGGTGCACTTTCAGAGCGCAATCAAATTCATTAAGAGGTTTTGATGGATATGGAGAGACAGGAAAACACCATTTATCACTTGGAAAAGCTTCACAAAGCACAAGAAGGGCCCCTTTATGGAGCCATAACTGCAGGAGATGTCATCTGTCAGGGAGGCTGCATGATGGCTCTGCCTCCCCAAACTGGGGACGTGCAGATTGCGAGTGAGGCTTTAAACTTCTCTCCAGAGCCTGAGTTCAGGAGTTTGCTTTTAGTGTATTTTAGAAATACAAGTCAGAGAAGAAAAGCAGGAGAGTTGGGCTGCTTTCTGCAAAGGGTCTCTGCCACCCAATTCAGCAAGGAGTTGTGTGATCTTCACCTGATTTATCTGTCTCAGAGCAGAATTTTATGACAAAAACCATCTGTTTTGTTCCCAGTAGTTATGTAGAGTATTATGTAACAMGAAGTACTAAAATGAGACACTCTAATGAGAACAAACCTTTATCTCCATGTCTATAAGCAAATGGAATCAGAACAAATTATTTTAGATGTATTTCTAACCTTCTTACCAAAGCAGAGGASATACTCAYGGTCCACCAGAAGTAACAAGAAGCATTTAAGAATTTTCAAGGCCAGCATTTTCCCTAAAGTAAATATTTAGCTATTTGCCAAAAACTGGAAGAGCATCTGACAGTCATTACCATGGATTTTCTTGAAGAGGGTGCCTGGAGTAAGTAGAAAGACCTGAAGGTTTTGAGCATGCAAAAGTAATATAACTTCACCSTGACTCTGAATTCATCCAAATTCCCAATGGGGAATTTGAGGTCTCCTTAGAAGCCCAACGCCCTGACTGAATAAAAAGACCATGATTGACCTGCTGAATTTGACCATTATTTTATGGAAAAATTCCCACCTCAGGACTAAGGGATTTAGCCCTTGGATATCCAACTTGTATTTGCAGGGCTGCTTCCTGACCTTTTCTGCCAGCCAACGTAGTCACGAGCAGTGAGATCAAAGGCCTGATGAATGTCTGATGTGAAGAGAAAAGAAAAGCCTTCAGGCTCTTTCCCTTAGAGACTGATGAACACTCATTTCCGGTTAATTTAATAGGATATATGCTGAAAAAGGGACTCCTGTATACAGTACATTGAACACAATCTCTTATATTTTCTCTGCTTAAGTGGATGGTCTGTTCTAGTGAGCCTCTGTCCTGGCAGACACTAAATATTCCATTTGTCAGAYGAATTTACCTCTTCAGGGGCTCTGTTTGCTGCCACTGAGTGCACTTCAGATGACAGATTTGGGACTGATACAGAAACCCAGAAACCTGCCTGGTTTGGGACAAATGGAAGAGGTGACCCAAGCCTCCAGTGGGGTAAACCAGCCGAGTTTAATCGATTTTGGTGTAGCAGCAGGGATTGTGGTCCCTGATGACCCAAATGCTGCTCCACACCCATTGACTGTGGGACAATTAAAGCAGAGGAATGAAGAGCGAGCGTGTTTTAAGGCAGCAAAACCAGCAYCAGGCTTAAAGCTGACAAGTGAAATTTAATAATGCATTTCATGACATCTGAGCATTTTATTCCTGAGCCATCACTGAGAGCTGGTTTTTGGCATAATAAACTAAGCCTCTAACCTTAGAGGAGCAGGAATGATCCAGGGGGAGCAGCTCAGTGGGATCAGCTCTCCCAGTCTCCCCTCAGCACTGAGTCCTGCACATTTCAGGAGAGAGGAACACACAAATGTTGTCCTCACTGGTAGTTCCTAGTCCAAACCACTCTATAAAAAAAGCAAAATGCAGTTAAATTTGACAAAGAAATCTTCTAAAAGCTTTTTTTTTTGCTGGTTCCTACCTGTGAAATAATAATCCGTCTCTGCAGAGAATGACTTTGGGAGGGACGTAACGCAGGGGAGGAGGGAAGGAGTTGACATTATTTAAGGAAATCCGTTTAGTGGAGCTAAGCATGTCATCTAGATTTTCATTTTGCATGTGTCAAGTAAGTATAAGAAGATTTTGTTTGCAGTAGGCAAGAGCTCATGCTCAAGCTCAGGTATCTACATTAATGTGACCAATTGCTTTAGGGTTTTCTTCACTGGGACATTATAATAATCTAACCCTTTCAGCTGCTAATTCCCTGTGCTTTKCAGGGTGGTGAGCAGGCCACAGGGAAGGGAGGAAGTTCTTAGAGGGGAATGGGGCATTTTACGGCATTTTTACTGCAGTAAGTAATTACAAATTTAATTATTTCATATACTCTCTGCCTTTGATGGTTATCATCAACATACAAATACTCTGCAACAGTATAATTTCTTAGGCAGCAGAAAATAAAAAATCACATGATGATTGGAGCCATCAACTTTGTCATCTGTATCCCTGCTTCTTTTGACAAAATTCCTTTGAGGAGCTCAAGTTTGTGTGGATCTCTCCCCTAGATCCACTGAGCAGAGTCAGAGCCCCAAAACTGACTGTTCTCTGTTCTTTTAGGAACTAAACAAAGGCTGGAAGAATAATAGACTCATAGAATGTCTTGGGTTGGAAGGATCCACGGGAGCATTGCTAATCTATTTCATTGTAGCTGGGATGGTCAGGGCTGTAAAATGCTTCAGTGCTTAACTGCACTTTTATAACCCTTTACAGCAGACAGAGAGATGCCAGAGAGCCTCTGCATTTACCACTGCAGAGGAAGAGCAAGGAGATGTGCTCCTAAAAGTGCAGTTTGCCAGGAGAAGCTGCAGCAGCTGTAATCGTGCTAGCAGAGAGCTCTTCCTCAAACTCAGCCTTGGATTCACCCTCTCTTTTTCCTGAAATTGAGACAATTCCACGTTGGATCAAATGCATGTGAAATGCCACCAGGCTGGAACAGCTCCAGAGATGACTTCTGTTACAGCAGATCTGAATTGTGAGGAGGARCTCAGAGTTTGCCATGATGACCCTCAGTGAATCAGGACTGAGAGGATGCTCTGCAGATGTCCCTGCCTGTCCTGTTCACTGCTGTCCCTTCATTGTTTTCTTATCCTCCATTCTGTTTTCTCCTGATTTAATCTGCAGTCATGAGCACTTTCACKCCACCTTTCTCCTCCTGGGATCACRGTAGGATGTGGCCCTTGGTTTTAAACACCTGCCCTACCCCACAGGACATTGTCCCCATTAACCAGCTGCAACAAAACTTTGGCTCCAACCTGAAAAATAGAGGTGCCAGCAAAATGAGGAGCTGCAGTTCTTCTTCCCTGTAAATCCCATTGTTGGTCTCAACGGTAATAAATCAGTGTTTAAAACACTTTAGCTTTTCATCATCCATTAGACCAAACATCCGCTACTCATCTGTTTTCCTGCTGCAGTATCRTTGTCTTCACGAGTCGGAATTAATTGATTTCTTTGTATTGGCTTGGGTTTCATAAGAAGACTAAATATTCCCAGGAGATGAAAACATGAACTGAGTGGGGTGTGTGTGCAAAATAGATTTCCATCTAGGTAAGGGGGAAGGGAGAGTTCAATACAGARCTACTGTTATTATCCTGGAGACAGGAAAACCACAAAATTGCCRTGTGGGCAACATGGGAACAGGTTATTCAGAGAAACTGTGGCTGCCCCATCACTGAAATTGTTCAAAGTCAGGCTGGATGTCCTTGCCYRTGGCAGAGGGTTTGGACTGGGTGATATCTAAATGTCCCCTTCAACCCAAACCTGTCTGTGGTTATATGGGGTCTCTTAGGTAGGTAGAGAAGGACCTATTTTATAAATAAAGTGAAAATCCACGATGGAAGTTAAATTGTTTGAGAGACATCAAACAACAGACAAACTCTATAATCCTCAAGAAAATGGAGGAGYTCTGGATGTCACTCTTACGCTCTCCCTTCTGAACCATGTTATCATCTGAATGTGTAAGAAAACAAAATCTACAATAAAATAAGCTTCAATCATAAGTCAGCAAAGCTGAGGGGGCAGCAGGTCTCAGTTTTTCCTCTCAAAATCAAAACCCAAAAAGACAAGGGAAGTTCCATTTCTGTCCAGTAAAAAAGCCATTATTGTGTCTGACAATGACAGGTTTTGCATACACAGACACACAATGTGCATGCACATGCATACAAAGTTGTTCCATAATAACAGGTTTTCTGGCTTAATCTTAAAGCTGACGTCAGTGAGAAGACTGGAAACTTCTTTTCTGCTGTTTTATGGACTATGAACAAGATTGCACTTGTCCTGATGATCCTTCCATTTGGCCATCATTCATGACCACCAGACAGAGTGACCCTCACAAAGAAAGGACACATCCATACCCAGGARTCTGTCAGACAGAGTCAACATGTCACTCTAATCATACCCACAGTGACCCAACACATGTTTTTCTCTCTTCCTTCTTTAATTTAAAACAGTTTTTCTCTTTCCTTTCTCWTTTTGCCTGCTCCCTGGATGGAAAYTGCACTGTTAGGAAGGATGGGACAGCAGCTGCTCTGCAACTCTCTCCATTTATCTCTCTTAGGCCCTAAATCAGGTGCTTTTGTGCATGCTGAAAAATCAGCACCTGCTTGAATCCGTCCTTGTTYGGTGAACCATTTAAAACTCATTGTAAAGCCCCTCTGAAACCAAGCAGAGTTAAACACAGTTAATGCCATGTTTAAAATTCAGCYCAGTTGAGCAGTGCTCTGCCAAATCTTTATTTGGCACTGGATAGCAATGCAGGCCTAAGTGACCTCCAAAAAGATGCTCATTATGCATCTAGGGACAAATACCTTAAGGTACAGTTAAGGAAATGTACCCAACCTCAGATCTTTGCCACTCACAAGCAAAARTTCAAGGAGCCTGAGAAGAGAAGATTCGATTTGTTATCCAAATTTCACAWAAGCTCTGAGGAATAAATGCACAAAAATGCTGCTTTTAAAGTTTTGAGGATAGCAATCACTCACAACTGACATAAAAGCGAGACAACTTTCATATATTTCATTTTAGCTGCCTAAAACCTAAATTTACATGTTACAAATCCAGAAGGTAACTTAGGGATGTTTGTAGCTGCCTACCTACAATTTCCAACACTTGAAAATTCAATAATAAAATGATTTGAGTGGAAACCATTGAGTGTCTCAGCTATGCTCCCGAATTCTCATGATRACTGAGATAACCCATGAACAACACAGTCCATGTGCACATCAGAGCAGCAAAAACAGCCCCTGGAGGACGTGCAGAGGGCTGATTATAGAAGTGTTCACACCAGGGTACAGGAGTGAGGAGTCCAGAGCTCTACCTACAGCATCCATAGCCTCTGAAAGAACATCARAGCACTAAAACTGCCTGATTCTGGRCTGCAGGAAATTTCTCTGAGCCATCTGTTCTCTGGAAGCTGACCAGAGCACAACTGGAGTGGCAATGCCTAGTGGGAGGTGTCTGATGGTGCTGATGAAGCTGAGCTGAACATCTCAGTCTCTGGCTATTAAAAACTGGCTTTGGTTGGGCTGCTGAGCTGAACTGCCAATGGTTCARCAATTAGAGGGCTCAAGATGCTTATCTAGAAATAGGTTCAGGGCTTTTTGTCAATTTTCAACACTTTGGTTCTTTTCAACCTGCTCTACAATCTGCCTGATCTCTGGATCTGTGAAGATCAGACTAAAACAATGAAAGCCACAGGAAAACAATAGATTTAGTGATGGGAAATATTAAAATTTGTCTTTTATTTTCTCTTAAATGCAGCTCCTAGTACTGTTATCACGGGAAACATCTGAAAATCCTTTCAAAGTGCAAGGAACCTCTCAGGTCAGTTATTAAATAGAAGAAACAAGACCTCAGCACCAGCCACGCTGTCTGCAGGCAGCATCCCTCAGTGTCCCACTTCCTCCTGCTCTTGAGGAATTCTTGTGCCTTGAAAGAACTCCAGTGGAGCACAATTCCTCTGCCTAGCAGTCCACTCACCAGAGGTGACTGCACCACATGACCTGTTCAAAACATCCTCTGAGATGTTTGAATTTGGCTCTGCCTGTGTGTGAAACCYCTCCTGAGCCAGGGCTCTGGAACAGAGCTTTGCTGCGAGGCACGGGTTGTTGAATTTGCCTCATTGAGCCCCRTAGCTCCGGCAGATCCCCGGCGCAGGAAAGACACACGAGAGGCAGGCRGGCAGGTCCAGGTTTCTTCTTTATTAGTCTTCTCTTCCAGCTCCTTTTGCTATAGTGATATTCAGCTCTCTCCCTTTCTGACTGCTACTGCAYGCTTTTTATACACTTTCTTATCTTTACCGGGTTTTGAGAAATGAACCAATCAGTGAGGTWTTAGACAGATTACATAACCAGAAAAACTCTCACACATCACGTTCCAGTCTCTAATTGGTAGATGTTTTCATCTGTCCAATCCCGTCCAGCTCGAGTCTGCCTGTTTTGACCATGTCTGAGCCCAGGCTGTTTTCCAGCCCAACCCCCACACATAACTCTAAAAATGGCCAAGGCCACGGCAACGGGTGGGGCCCCAAACCGGTGAAATGAGCGGTGAGACAGGAGGCACAACCTCCACAGGAGGTAAATCATGRCAACACAGCTTGCACTGAGCAGCAGACACCACCATGAGTTTGCCAAGGAGCTTGTTTGAGTTCCCTCTGTTGCCTTTTTCCGTGTGCACGGTTGCTCACGCACACAAAGCCAGTGAAAAAAGGGATAAACACAGACCCAACCACACTGTGCTCCTCCTGCCAGATGGAAAAGGAGGTCTGGAGCGTTTCTTGGTTTCCCCTGTTTCTTACCCCCGCAGAAAAGACTGGGATTCCAAATATGAACCTATACAGAGGAGACAGAGCAGTTTAAAATGGACAAAAATGCATGAAACAATCTCATCTGCTTTGCCCAGGAGGAGCTGCTATTTCACTTCAATGCCTGCTGAAGTTGTGGATGTCTCCCTTAATCTCAGCAGTGATTTTCGTTCCTTAATTAATCAATTACACATGTAACTGTGGTCCATTAGCAAAGCAGATGACTGTCTTCAGATGCTGATTACTGGTGTCGGAAGAGCCCAAAAATATTTCAGTAGGATGAATAAATTTCCTCTATGAGGTTTTAATGAGACCATTTAGATTTTTTTTTTTTTTTTTTAAAAAAAAAACAACAAAACCCCAAGAACTGAAATGGGCATAATAAACCAACTCCACCTACATGATGCTCAGGGGAAAAACAACAGGCCCCAGTTTTAGACCCTGTCTGCACTTAATTGTACTTGGAAGAGTAGCTAATGGAGGACTAATGGTACCTGTGTGCTTAGCTCACTTAGCAGTGCAGGGGGGATGATTTCCTAYACACACAACAGCCCTTTGGCTGGCTGCTTTCTAAGATAATGATCAGGACATATACATTAGTAAGAGACTGCCTGGACAAGSATGTCCTGAGTTATAAACCCCAATCTGGTCACCATCATAATTATTAATAATAACAGTAATCTGCATTTCTAAATCACATCTGACCCCAAGAGTTACCAGAGTCTGTTTATATAATATACACATTGCAGTGAGTCTAATTTCATCTCTGTATAAAGTATAGGGGCATTTCTTCAGTGTGGGGGCACATTTTCAAAGAAGCAAAAATTCAGCTCTTGGTCTACTGTGCTGCACACAAAAATACAGCCAGGATTTCAGTACCTAATTTTCTGACATCTTGCCRTAGTACGTACATTGTGTCTGTTCATTTCATTAATCCGTTATTGACAAGAAAAGCTCAGGACTTTGATTTTAAATCTCATCTGGGAGTCTGAAAGCTTCTCCTCTCCAGCAAATGCTTGCCCCTGGGTCACTGCTACTATTATATGCTGATTTACATTTACATATTCTGCTCGGAAGTTGCATTGTATTTGCTTTCTCCTGTTTTTCTTCCTGACACTGAGGATAAAAACAGCAATCAACATAGGATATGGCAAGGGCTCACATTTGGCCCCATCCCCTTTACCTTCAGCCTTTCTTAATGTTTCACCGATTATTTTCCAACCCAAGAGGCTTAAGCTGTGAAATTCCTGAAAAATTAGTTTTGAGCTGAAGTGCTAAAAATATACATTTCATGTAATGCTGGGAAGAAGACAGGGTGATCCCCACTCTGAGTTTGCCAAAGCATCTCTGAAATCCAAATAAATTAAACTTCTTATTCAATCAGTGTTGCCAAGTGGATGGGTACAAGCAGCTCCAGTAGTGAGCAAGTAAATTGGCCATATTCTGGGATATTTTCTGTAGGTTTTTTACTAATAAGRGAGGCGTCAGAATATTTTATTCTTGCTAAACCAGTGTTCTTCATCCCCCTCTGGACACATCTCCAAAACTCCTGGTGCTGCCCCAAGCTGTGGAGTCAACTGGGCTTTCACTCCTCTTTCCTCTAAGGATATTTAGATACAACTCAGGAGTCAGAAGCCAGGAACACATGGATAAAACCTCCCCAAAGCTGGGATAAAGGCAGTAAGAAGCAATTTGCATTGTAAAGAAGTTTTATAAGTATGCAGCCTATTAATAACTGCCTCCACTTGTGACAAATGTCACTGGGCTGATTTGAGCTGCTTTGGAGGCGGAACAGATACAATTATCTACCACCCCGGAAGACACTCTCAACAAATTATTCACGTTTGAAGGGTGTTGGGATGGTGTTTTCTTTTGTTTTCCTGGTGAGCAATTTCAACCCAAAAGTCCTGGCTTTTAAAGGCTTCAGACTCAGGGTCACCTCTGCAGGGCGTTTGCACCTGCCCAACCCATCAGTGCTTTTTGTTTGCAAACTTGAAAGCAAAACACGAAACTTGAAAGCAAAACACGAAAAGAATTAGAAAACTATGGAGAGAATATGGGAATTTACATAATTTAAGAGCTGTGATGGTCAAGGAAAAGCTTGCTGTGGCACCTGGAAAGAAAGGAGTCTGTGAGCTTTCTGCAGAGGARAGTTTGGCAATGGCCTGGCCCTCATTGCAGTTTGACACTTCTGAGCAATCTTCTGTGGAAGAACTGCTCCTACTGAACCCAAGGCATCTGGAGGAGAAAACAAACTCCCACACAGGCAGGAAAATCACTGTAATTCACCTGGTGAGCTCACTCTCAGCAAAAAGCCCACGAAACAGATCCCATTTCCCTGTCCTTGAGCTGGGAACGAGGGGAACAGAGTTGGTCACCTCCCTGTATGTGACTGTAGGTGGGAATTATCCATCCTGGAGACAGCACGAATCATGAAAGGCACACAGCAAAGTCAGCAGGGAACATTTCAGTGCCTCCATCCATCCATCCATCCATCCATCCATCCATCCATCCATCCATCCATCCATCCATCCATCCATCCATCCATCCATCCATCCATCCATCCATCCATNTCCATCCATCCATCCATCCATCCATCCATCCATCCATCCATCCATCCATCCATTCATCCCTGCAGAGGCACCAGAGAGCCCCCATCTCCTGCCACCCACCAGGGCTGACTCCACATCCCCATCACATCCTGCAGCAAGCTGAGATCTTGCCAAAGTCAATGGACTTGGCTCTTTGCAGGACTTGGCTTCCAGCAGAAATGTCACCCAGGGGGTTGTGACAAAGCAGAGTCAGAGCTCACACCTACCCCAGTCCCAGCAGTGCTGGTGACAGGCTTAGGCTGTGAAAATGCTTTTGTGTCCAGTTACAGAGGCACCAGCTCCTCATTGCCCCTGCCTTCCCCATCTCTCAGGCAGTTTAAGGGACAGCAATGGCACCAACACCTTCACATTTTCTGGTTTTTTACCTCCAGTACGAATATCAATTACACAGTCTGACAAGGAGAAAATGAAACTGCAGTGTTTGGCTGCAGGTATTTGGTTCAATGGTTGGGGCTGTCTTTAAAACCCTGTAATGACACCATCCCCATGGATAAGAGAGAGATGGGRTATTGTGTGCATTCCTACAGTTTGAATTTAAATTAAAATTTGCTGTGATTTAAGATGTTATCTCCTCTGAAGGTCTATACTTTCCTAGGAGAAAACAATTATTCTCAGCTAATAATGTGAATTGCTGGGTTAGTGATTAGTATATTTGCAACAGAGCAWATTTGCTTCCTATTGACAAAGACTCAGTTGTATTATTTACTGCCTGATAATTTCAATCTGGAATTAATCCTTGACTTGAAAGGACACCTATTCTTTAAAGCTCATCATCCCCTTGCCCTGCTTTTGCTTATGCCTTCAGTTTCGAGGACACATTTTTCTTCATGATTTGCAGAAGTCATTACCAAATGCTTGCAAGTCCATCAGCCAGGTTACCTTGATAATTTCTTTTATGAACAGTAATAACAACAGTGTCAATAAATAAAGCTAAATCATGCCCAGAGGAGAACAAAGTAGTCACTYGTGAGTTGTGCTTGCAAAGATTGGCAGTAAGAAGGTTGCAAGGACATAATATGAGTAGGCAGCGTTATCCCCAYGTCTCATTTTGAAATAAAATTAATTAGGGCACCACCCAAGGAGTTTACCCATAAATGTAATGCCAAGCAGCAGGTTCTTGTTACAGACTGAAAGGGGAACACAAGGGTTATGACCCCTGAGCAGCTCAGGACAGAAAACTGTAGTGCTTTMTCCCTAAATCAGCTCAAGAGCAGACATCTAACTTGTCCAGGATCTCTATGTGACAAACAGAAATTTCTGGATTGTTCTCCACATTGGCTTTAATGCTTTGTGCAGTCTTACAGGAGAGCAGGGTCACTGCACTGGAAATCTCTGTGGTACAAACATCTCACCTTGAGCTCATTCCTTGTCATGTATGAGGAAACCCTGGCTGAGCTGTGCCTGGGATTAACTCAACCCTCATTCCTTCCCTGCCATTATCTCACAGGCTGGAGGAATTAATTCCCAATGATTGTGTTGCTGATAAGGGAATTCCCGGGGCATCAGTGACCGAACATATTTGATTTACATAATCTTGCCTAAAAATCAGCATTTCATTTTCATCACGTCACCAGATTCCAACTACATCAATCAAGGGAGGATACTTGGGGAAGTCATACCTGAAGAGGGAAAAAAAAAAAAGCAGAGAAGAGGAGACAGAAGGTGATTTTCCCAGATTTTACTGTGCTGTGAGACACCTCARAGATCTAGTTCATCTTCTGAAGCGAGAAGGAACTGTCAGCTTTCCAGTGAGCCACACCACCACCCTAATTTTCATTCAGAGAAGCTGCCACCCACACCTCCACGAGCCTGGGGCTTGCATAGACAGCAGAGATCGGGGCTGAGCCCTCTGCCTTTGCACCATGACCTGTGTGGWACTGGGAGAGGGCTGGATGGAGCTCTGATTTAAGATGAGGTAATGGGCAGAAAATGGTTTGGGTTTGAATTTCGGCATTTTCTTTGGTTGGATTTTAACATTTCCCTACTTAATTTTCCCAGCTGGATTTCCTTCTCTTAATGAAATCCTATCTCTATTGCCTATCAAGGCAATATTTCACCCTCAGTGGACATGGGAAGGTTGCAATAATCATATTCATGATTTAGGGTTACACTTCAGCCTTGAACTCTTCCTTTTTTCTCTCTAACCAGCATTYCTTCCCACAAATTTTATACTGAACCTTGGCCTGAGGAGACAGGGAAACCAGTTATTTAGAGTTAAATGTGCAACATTTACAGGAAAAATCTGCTTTAACTGACCTGGACTAAAGACATTCTGCAAAACCAGAAATAAATATCAGCAAAGTAACAGAGTGTCAGGAGCCTGAATAATATCTGGCATCCCAAACCCAAAACCTCAGAAAATCTTGAGCCCCTAATGTAGGGGTGGCCCCACACAACTAGACACAAAGGTGACATTATTTCTGTCCTCTGCCAGGTGGGATGTGAGAGGGGACAAAGTCACCCAGCAGGGTCCCAGAGCTGGGCTGAGCCGAGGCTGTGAACTCGTTATGGACTCTTTGGATGGGGTCAAAAGAGGGCTGTAAATAGTTATTCTGAAATATTTATAGGACTAAGGGCTCGGGAAGAGGCTGCTTTCTGCAGAGCAGTTTGTTGTTCAGGGGTCTAAGGGAAGGGACAGTGCTCCTGGGAAGATTTCAAAGCTCTTAT
The DNA here is from genome assembly GCF_030028575.1 of Malurus melanocephalus. Taxonomy (NCBI): domain Eukaryota; kingdom Metazoa; phylum Chordata; class Aves; order Passeriformes; family Maluridae; genus Malurus; species Malurus melanocephalus. The sequence continues at coordinate 536,186 of NW_026623290.1, forward strand.
CCTTATCCTAAATAAGAAAGGATAAAAGAGCTGAGTTTATCACTCMAAGATGTATTTTGAAGGGCCGAGTACAATAATATTCTTTTCCCACTCTGAAGCAGGAAATTTCAAGGCTAAGAAAGGGCTCCCTCTGGAGAAATCTTACATCTTCTGAAACCCCAGGACTGGAGTGGATCCTGCTCCTGTCCTGCCCATGGCACTCCACAGCTGCAGCCCTGGAAGTTGCATCCTCTGAGCAGTGTCTTTGCTTTGCCAGAGTAACAAAAATGAGGAATGAAGCCACTTGAGCTCTGGCTTTTTCTCCTAATAATTAGCTCTGTTTGTATTCACTGAATAGCTCTTTTATTTATTTTCTMTAGCAAAGAAAAAGCTTTGCAGGGAATTCCAAACTTCTTGGAGAGAGAAATCATCAGTGTAAAATCYGTAGTGGACTGCAGCTGTATCCTTAGGAGCAAGCTCCTAAAGCTGGGGTAAAGCCCTTCCTAACAGRATCACAGCCTCAGGCTGGGCTCTGTGGGTTCTGGAAGCTGTGGGCAGGACAGCTGCAATCTTGGTGTTTGTTGGTTAATTCCCAGCAGGATGGGGACAAAAATCATCCAGGATTTGTGGCCTCGGGTGGCTTTGAGGTGATAAAAAAAAACGGCACTTGGAAACACCGGTGCCATATWATAACAAGGAATCTACATCTCCCCTGAAAACACTCAGGATGTGCAGGCTGAGAAAGCTGGAAAACCATTGCACCGGCCYACTGAAGCAGAAATTCTTATTTTCYCCCCCATAATTACATTCGCTTTGCTTGAGGTTTGCACAACTYCCATTCAAAAATCTTTGGCATTAGTCAGGGCTGTTGGCTCCCTAAATTTCCTAAYCATTGCTCTTTTCTTTACCCCCTTTTGGCTGACATCTCTGGGGTTCAGAGCCCGGTGAGCTGTATCTGATGGTGCTGCTGTGGCACCTTTTCTGTGTCTGATGAGGGTCCTGGGTGCAGTTTTTTGACGAGCTGGGACCAGTCAATATTGTGGGTAACTGCTGCCATCTCCTGGCATTTCAATCCCMAAAAAACTCGGGCATCATCAGTGAGGTCGAGCGTGATCGTTTAGTTTTACGTATAAATTAATGTGTGTACATATATGTGCGTTATGTATATAAACACTCATATTTTACAGGTGAATCAAGTGCTCAACAATAAATATAAATCTGATTTTTAGCTTTTTCGAATAGTACTTCATGGGTTATTACAGTAATRACTATGTACACTTCAAATGTTAAAAATTATATATAATTGCCTAATTCTTTGCATTATCATGGGCCAAGGTGGCTGAATGTTCTTCAGTAATTCTCCTTGTTCACTGAGAATGGTAAGAAAAATCTTCTTTTGATAGGTTTTTTTTTTTTTCTGGTTTGTAATCATCTTACAAAAAACTTGTCTGAGAAGGACAGACTCAATATCAGCCCCAGAATCATACCAGTGTTTGTGCCTTCAGTACACATAAATTTCTGCCCCARCCTGGAAAAACAGGGCTCTATTTCCCATCCACAAAGGCCTGGCCGACTTGTTGTTATTTCCTTGTTTTTCCAACAAATGTCAACTCAAATTGCCAAGTTTGATCTCTGCTTTAAGAGTCCCAAAACCAGGATCTGAGATACAGCAGCCCTGGTRAAATGATTTGCCATCTTACCATAACCTAATTCAAATAATATTCCTGMTATGAAGTCACTTCACAATTCAGAAGCATCACTCAGACCGATTCCTGGATTTTGTGGCTGCTCTGAATGCCATCATCCCCAGCCTTCCTCCTCCACCAGGTAACCTTCTGTGACAGCTTGGATRAACCTGCACATCCAGGGAATCTGGGTCATTTATTAGCAGTTATGAGAATCTGTGCCAGAAAATCCACATAATGAAATCAAGATGGTCAGGGCAGAAACATCGATATGGAAAAGCAGGAACACAGATTTGCAAAGGTTTTCTTACCAACCAGTCCATCCTATGCAATCTCAGGCAGCTCTGTCACATAATCCTGCTTTTAAATTCCCTGACCTAATTTAAAATTAGTCGGGTTTTTTTTATGCACTGTTTTTATCAGCAACCTTGTCTGAAYATTCAAATATGGGATTTTTCTGCTTCCTGAGATTTCAGCCTTGTGCAGAATGTCAACTAGCCTGGAGTCAGGACAACTCGAAATCACCTCCGAGGCTTTCYGTGCAAATCTCTGACCTTTATCTAAAAACTCGCTTTGTAGAAAATGCTTTCTGATGGTGTTTGCTGATGCACGTTTTCCTACGGGCAGAACACACAGGAGGGGCTCACAGAATGCTGGCTCCAAAGCTCTGCATTCTGAGTGGGACATGAAAATTGCAAAATTCACAGCTGGCARCTCCCACCTGAGMCCAGCCCTTCCCAATTCCCACCTGAGCCCAGCCCTTCCCAGTCCAAGGCTGCTGCTGAACCTGAGCTGAGGGAAAATGCTGATTTAGTCTCCTGCTGATGCAAAAGAACCTTCACAGTTTCTTTATTACATTTCCAGTCTCTCTGGCTCTTTATCTTTCACTKGAATATTACCTTGAGCATGTTGCAGTGGACGTGATGAGAGGACTAATCACTCATTTACCCAATAACTTTCCAGCATTTAAATTTCTTAACAAGCCAGAGCTGATTCAAATCAAAAGCTTTCAGTGGGTCTAGGAGAAGCAGGATCACTGAATTTTGTGTTATGCATAAAGAAATCCATGCACAACYCCACTCTCCTTGTGCCATGAGCTCTTTTCCCAGACAGTTGCTGCTGTCTGTACCACTGCTCTGAAAACATGGCCTGGACAGTTAGATACACACAAAGAGCTGCAAATAAAAAGAAAGAGCTCACATCCTTAGAAATACATCCAATAAGGGAGTGTGCTGTGGTCAAATGGTGTGSCAAGCCTCAAAAGCAGTGCTTCTTKTTACRAAGCAGATTTTGGCTTTTTRRTGTTGCACAGCATTTAAGGATGTTTCATTCTTCCTCCTACCAGAAAATTTTTCAGGGTAAGGATTTTCTCAAGTCCTRTGTTTGGAAATCCAGGGTGTGAAAGGATTGTGGTAGAAAGGAGACTTAATTGAGTTGGGATYGTTTGAGAGAGGAAGGATGAGGAAGCAGCAAACATCAGAGAAAGCCCCCACAGTGTCAGGGTACAAAGTTACCCAGCACAGCCCCTGTAAAAAGGCTCAAAATATACATTAAACACAAACACTACAAGAGCCGTTCTTTTTCTTCCAGCCGTTTAATGTGACAGAGAGAACAAAAATAAAGTCCATTGGAACAGCTGCAATTTCCAGTGACGACCAGACACAGATCAAATAAAAAAAAAAAAATAAAAGGAGGTTTTAAATGAAGAAAAGGAACCAAGGGACTGGAATTGGCTATTTCACACACAGAGTTGACAGAACTTCTAAATGAAACTTTCCATTAAAGCACGACACTGGGTGTTATTTACAGTGGGACTTGCAGTGTGTGTACATTTATACAGCACTAGCATCACATACAGCAAAGAAATTTATTTCATTTTGTTTCCTTCACAGTTCCCAGGCTYGATTCTTCCTAAAAGCAGCATTTGCTAATACAACAGTGAGAAACTGAGGGAGAAACTTAATGAAAAATAAAATTAATAGGGCTCCAATCTACATAAACCTAAAAATATCCTCTCAGGTTTTTTGTGTCCTTTGGGAAGTCAAAGGACAAAAGCAGGGACTATAAATGGACCTCGGGCCTCCTTCAGAGCATCAGAGTATATTCTGCTGTTGGAGGTCTCAAAGCAGGATCTGGAAGGGACCTGGACATCTGCAGAAAGCTCAGCTCCATGCAGTCCTGCTCTGTGCCCTTGTGTTAGCCCAGTCTTGGGGCTGGACCACGCCCAGACTCAGGGAACATCCCTCAGTGCCTCTCCAGCATCACTGAAGGACATCAGGATGGCTGAGCACTCCCYAGTGTGCAGAACATCTGGCATTGGGTGTGGGTTTGCCAAGACTGACCCTCTTCAYGGTCCAAAAGATCCATTCACCACCATCTGTAAGTCCCACAGCATTTCAAGGAATTTCAAAGAGTGATGTTCACATGGGCAAGGAGAGGATCACCCCACCCAGCACAAGCTGCAGCCACCAGCACAGGGCACAGCGGAGCCAAAGGCAGGAGCAGGAGCTGTCCTGCACAACTGGAGAAAATAAATCACAATACAACAACCTGTTAAATCAACAGGGAATACAAGGAAGCAGAAGTCTTATTGTAATACCAYTGCTCTTTAATAATATTAACAGTGCTTGGTGCTCCTGTAAAGSTCTCTGTCTGTGTCTGCATGCTCAGAAATTCAGCAATGGTCTCCTGTAGAGCTGAAGACACAAAGTCCCAGCTGGCCACTCTGGGCTCCCCAAACTCACCTTCCCCACTCCACACTGCCCCTGGTAAGTGCCATGCATGCTTGAGGAGATCCAGCTGTCCTCTTGAAGAGATCTTTGGGATTTAAGGCAAGCCCCCTGTCTTGGTGCTCTGCATCCCTGTTGCAGTAAAGCTCACGAATCCGTGGAAATATCACTGTGCAGAGATCATCAGAGGCCCGTGGTCAGCAGATTTCTCCGTGGATGGTGCAGTGAATCCAAGAGAGAGGATGTTCACTGTGGCAGGCGTGGGCAGGGGAGATGATGGAGAAGTGCTGGCCCTTGCACAGCGGGGGCAATGCTGATTGTGCAGCAGAAATYAGGCTGAGCCATCAGAAGGGCATGAGGAAAAATCTTCCCCTGCTTGGGGCTCAAGGCTCAGCATAGCAGGYGGCCAAGGCTTGAAACTGAGCCCAAATTCAGAGGGTCTGCAACCCCAGCTGTGCTCTGAGAGCAGCAGAGTGACACCTACACTGATTTACACCCTGGCAAGGACAGCTCAAACACATCGGGGATGGTGGCTGAGCCTGGTGGCACAGAGCAGGGTGGGAAATGCCAGTCCAGGGGCACAAAGGCAATGCCTGAGCTGCAGCTGCTGCCCTGGGTCCCTCTGCTCCTGTAGAGGCAGAGCATCCAGGGCAAGTCATCTCCAGCTAAGCAGAGTCGTGCACTGCCTTTGCCTTTCACCTGAGAATGATGGCAATCCCTTCAGTCCAGTCCTGGGTGTCTCAGCTGGGTGATGCGAGTTCTCCTCTGCTTTTCCTTTCTTCCTTCTCTCTCAGTGTTGTCCTTTATCCCAGGCTCTCATGGACCAGCTCTGGTGTTGTTTGTTCTCTCAGGTCACAAATTCCCTGGTCAAGCCAGGGGTAGGAGCCTTATCCCAAAATCTGCAACATCCCTTAGCCCTCAACGGACTGACGCATGGATTTTAGGGGTGCAAAGCATTTCCATTTCCGTTTCCATTTCCATTTCCATTTCCATTTCCATTTCCATTTCCATTTCCATTTCCATTTCCATTTCCATTTCCATTTCCATTTCCATCTCTCACTGACAACAAGATCCTATTGCTCTTTACCTTGTCCCAGCTATTCTGTGAGTTGAGGGTTAGCAGCCTGTGAAAGAGATGTTCTGGAAGGAAGGAAGGTTTCTAAGACTGGATAATATTTCCTAATATTACCTTGCCATTTCTATGTTCTGGAGACTTCAGTTTCTTCCTTCTCTGAAAATTAACAGGGAAGTTTTGCAAAGCAAGTGATGTCATTAATGTCACTGCAAAATGTCAGYGGAGAGCACAAATAGTCAGTTTTGCTGTGAGCATTGGGTGATAAGTAAATAAGAATGCTATGCAAAACAAATATTGAAATAAATAGGTTCTGGCTCCTCAGARCAGCAGAAGTGAATAGCCCAGAAAATGAAACAAAATTTTGTCCCCCTGCCCAGGTGCAATGTGGTAATTTGCAAGCACAGCCCAACAAAATGCATGAAACCTAAAGGCCATGGTGATCTTTTGTGTTAAAATACATATTWAAAATGTTTCTCATCATGCAAAAGGACCAGATATTCTTAGAGGAAAAAACCCACATTCTGGGCTGTGATTCTAAATAGAAGCTAAGAACTGCTGCCAAAGRATATAATTACATTCACTCCTACCTTAGAGAAGGAACCTTGCTGTTTGGAAGACAAATAAATAAAATGAATTTTAAAAAGCCCTAAGCTACCCATAAAATGATGAAATGAGGCATAATGAGCTCAGTTATTACAGCARCTTGTGATTTTATCAATTTCATAACTCTCAGAATAAAGGTCAAAAATCCCAAAAAGCCCGTTGTAGCCTAGCTGATCCATAMGTGTTTATCCCTGATTGACACAATGGTGAAAGTGATGCTCATTAGAGGCTTTTTCCTCCTTGGCAAGGATTTGCTGTTTGTGATCTAACCCCATTGTGTGTCCTGCAGGATTTCAGCCTAACCTTGCTTGGTTTTCTTTAAAAAAAAAGCAACAAAACACCAAAAAAAGAAAAAAAAACAAGCTAACCAAAGAAGATTCAACAAAAGGTAAATGAGAAAATCATCAGCAAAAGTACAAAGGAAATTTTYATGTCACAAAATATCCTGGTTTGACAAATTCCCTGCGCTGTGTGGTGGTTTCAGATCAATTCTGGTCTATTGCTGAGCTTGTTGAAAGGATATAATTAGTGTTATCTCACCCATTGTGAGCATTGGTGTGTTATTATTGAACAGGATTATTTTCATTCTTATTTTCATTCTTATTTCCCAAGAAAACACAGCCCAAAATGSACAACTCACTTTACCTCTAGGTGCCACAGGACTTAACTCGTGTGATAAAAAGGGCACACGAATTTCAGAAATGTTCTCCACAGGATATCAAACTAAACTGTGCCACTTAATGGAAAATTTAATGTTCTGTACAGTGAAAGCTTGCTGTGTGCATTCCCTGTGTAACAAGTTAAATGGCTTTAAGTAACTGTGCTTACAGTGCTTCAATGAGACCCAAGTATATTAGAAAATCAAGCATCATATTCTTCAAATAATATGGCTAAAATGCTGGTAAATTCACAGTTACTGTATTCTAGGTATTAGGCAAAAATCCCCTATTTACACTGGATAATATGTACACATTTGGTTTGTGGAATGCTCCAATATCATATCRATTTCTCCTCTGTGAAAGCTGTAGGAAAAAGACCCTCCTAATCATTACAGAAATATATTTTCCCAGCCACTAATACATTTAAATATTTGGTATCTGGATGTTAAGAATGAAGCRTCACTAAGCTGGTCATGACTCCTGATAATCTTGAATTACTGGGATTTGTTTTTAGTGCCACTCTTAAAGGGTGCAGAAATTAAAAATCCTAAATTTTAACTGCAGATCACTCCAAAGGGTGTATGCACGTTTGCAAGTAGGTGTAAATACACATATAYATAATTATTTAGCTATTTCTCTTCAAGACCAAGAAGGTGCCTAGTGATTCCCTGTGCCCAAGTAAAGGGCTTTGAAGCCCCGAGTCTTCTGAGAGAGCTGAGCACCCACCCTCACATCCCCCAGAAATCAGGACTCTGGGAGTGGTAATCCCAAAATCAGCACAACTGGGGCCACATCTGCAACTCCTGGGGTGGGTTTGTTCCCTGCCTCCCCCGGRTGTGTCTGAGCATCTGTGGGTGCCCGAGGAGTGGTGTCACAGCTCAGCAGGGGCAGGAGGGGAAGGGTCTGTCCCCTGGTGTCACCCCCATTGTCACAGAGCTGCTTTTGCCTCTGGTGTCCTTGCAGTGGGGTGGACAGGGACAGGAGGGCTCTGCAAGGGCTGTGTGGGGGCTGCATGCACCGGTGGTGGCGGTGAAAACGTCAGAAACGATGGTTTTGTTCAAATCCCTTCGTGCTCTTCTCTCCCTCCGCCGTCTCGCTGTGAGGTACCGACAGAACAGCGCAGAATGGACGTTTTGGGTTTTCCAAACGTGGCTCTTTTTTTGTTCTTCTTCTCCACCTGCCCCCTCCCCGAGCCCCCTGGGCTCTGCTGCTCACATCAGGACCTGTTCTCGAGTCTCTGGCAGGCGCAGAGCCAGCAGCCCACCTCCCACCAGAGCGGAGGAGGCCAGCAGGATGGGAACCACCTTGGTTATCCCCACGAACGAGGAGAAGATGGAGTTCCCCAGGATGGCTCCAAACTTGCAGAGCCCRTTGAGGATGCCAAAGGCTGTTGCCCTGCGGGGAGGAAAAGCAGAAAGCAAAGGTTAGGTTCTGGCACAGCTACAGAAGGTTTGGGTGGGTAATTCTGTGAARGCTCTTGTGCTGCCCAGGCTATGCTTCCAGCAAGTAAAGCTGGGCAGAATAAATAAATAGATAAACAGATGCAACTGGTTTGCTTGTCTGTGTGAATGAGGAGAATGTCTGTGTGTGCYCATTTCTCCTTTTCATCTCGCCTTCTCCTGAGCCCTAGAATGGCTCACTCTGCCAGCCTTTGCCCTCCCCAAAGCCAGCAGGACAAAATCTGCTCTAGACCTCCTCAAAGCCCTGGAGTGGATTGTCACCAGAGAAGCAACCACAGCTCTCCTCCAAATCCTGTTTCACGCAGCAGCTAAAAGCACACTGCTTTCACTGCMCAGTCCTTCTCCTTCATTTCTGGCTTCCCCCAGAAATCTGAAAAAGGCAAAATGGGCTTATAATGATGTTGTAAAGAAAGTTTTAATCTGCAGCAGATTTTCCTGAAATCTTCTATGCTTCCCAAATCATTCTGTGCACAGGATTGTCTGCAGGTTTTGGAGGGGAAGGCTGACACAGGGGTGAGCCATGACAGGAGGCTGGGGGATGCAGTGTGAAAGGCCAGATATCCATGCACATCCWTGGAAATGACATGGATATCTCATTTAGTGCCCCTGCCTTTGGCACAAGGTTTGGAACTAAATGATCCTTAAGGTCYCTTCCAACTCAAACCATTCTGTGAAATCATGATTCTGTGATTCTTGGATTTATCAGCCCAAAATTTCCATACATCCACACGATCCCTATGTTCAACTCTCCACACATGCAGAATTATCCTTGCAAATGTCAGTGCTGATCCAGGATTACACAGCCCTGAAGGACTGGAGAAAACAAAACAAATTTWAAAATACCGCTTCCTACACGTCATTAGAGCGGCTTTTTCCATTGGGAACCGAGAGGAYAAGGTCAGAGGGTGGAGACTAAAAGGAGGAATATTGTGAGCACCTTTTGTCCGTGGGGTAGAGCTCCACGGTGATGACATCCAGGGCGTTCCAGGCGGCGATGCTGGCCCCGCAGAAGAGGCACTGCCAGCCGATCATCGCCGACTCGCTGTTGCCGAAGAACAGGAAGAAGCAGCACACGGCTGAGATGAGCATGGAGCCTCCTGTGGAGGAAAAACCGACAGAAAAACACTGGCACCAGCTTCCCCCTGTCTACAATCACAGCTGAACAAACTCATTTGTTGATAAAGATGGCTTCCTGTCCTAGGTTAGCTGAGTATTGTATTCCTATCATCTGCTTATGTTAGAGGAAAGTTAAACAACCCTTCTGTAACTATACATTAGTTGAGACTGCTCTGGTTTGTTTGGTGATGTTCTTCCCTTCAAGGATAATGGGAGGGAAAGGGACAAGACACACAAGTTGTTTTTTTTTTGGGAGGCTCTGGGGATCAGCGGCGGAAAAGAAGCTGTCTGCTCTCTGGGACTGCTCCTTTTTTTTTTTTTTTTTCCTCCCTTTCTTTGGACGTGTTTTTCCTCAAATTTTTTTTTCTTCGTCATCTGAGAATTGGAGGATTCCTGTGGCATGACAGGCGAGAAAGATCCTTCAGTGAATCACTGGAGAGACTCTGAACACCCCTCTGGGGGCCCCGGAGGGGTGGCTACTCCCAGGAGGGAAGAGAAAGGCTTTTAAGATCTAACAGCTGGTTCCACAGGTTTTTTTTTTGTTGTTTTTATAATTTTAAATAAATAGGTTTTTTTTCCCTTTTCACTTTCCTCTCTGTGGAAAAGTTTTTCTCCAGGACCCAGGTGGGGAAAAGAGAGAAAGGGGGAAGGTTTGTTGGAACTTGGGAGTGTTTTGCTCCCATTAAATTCATTCAAACCACAACACTTCCAAGCGATGGAATTTCATCCCAATAACAATTAAATCTACAAGGATCCTAAAACACCYCAATGCTGCCTGTCTGTCATTCTCTGATGCTGGAAACCAGTCTGGAAACATTCTCAATGACCACCTGATCTTGCTGGTGGTCCTGTTCTACAARAACTGTGGAAACAGGCTTTTCCAGGCAGGATTCCAGCATCTCAGACTTCCAGATGGACCCAGGAAGAGCAGAGGCAAATAAACATGAAAGTCAAKGAGGAGGAAGCATCATTGTGAAGGTTTTTCAGCTTGAGTTTCAAGTGATAAGCTTGTGCGTTTCATATCGTGTTGAAGTCACTTGACACATTTCTAGTCCCAATTAGGATAATTTACAGCCACTYGTATGAAGCACTTGAGGTCTCTTTTAATTATAAGAACATCATTAGATTTCATGGCACATTTGCACAGGAGTCATACTTTTATGAACATCGCTGAGGGAGAAAGTGAGAGCATTCATGCTCAGTTAGGCACCRTTCAGATTCAGAAATATTAATAGCTACATCATTGCTTTCTACCCCATTGGGAATTTTCACCTGAAAGATGAAATTTTTTTAAAAAAACCAAACCATTTTTCACCAGAATATTCTGTTATCACTGAAACACCTCCAATTATTACCAGAAAAGCAAACAATTTTCTCTGTTRCTTGGTGTTTTTTGAGTCAATTTGGCGCCATCCAAAACAATTTGGATGCTGAAGTGGAACTAAAACACTTCACTTTGGGCATTACATTGCATCTTGCCACCGCCTATGAACAGCTGCAGTGCAGGACTCCTTGCCCACTTTTCCTCCACAATGTGAGGCCAAAATACATCCCCACAGCATGGGGTGGATGTTCCCCTTACTGCAGAAACACAGCCCAACATTAGGGCACTGWGAAAACACCAAAAGTTCTGCTGTTTTGTACAAGACAAGGTTTGGCCAGATGTGATAAAACCCAACTGAAGTCCCAGCGAGGMACATAACACAAAGCAGAAATTCAGTTTTCTTGCTAAGCTGACCAGAAATAATATGTTCAACARAGTGATACAGGTGGGATGCCAGAAGGCTCTTTCAGTTGGAAATTCCACAGTGAAACGTTTCAGCATGTCGTTACTAATTTTTGTCCTGCACTCTTCATTTTGCAGGAGAAATAAGCATTCAGGGCTCCAGCTGTCATCTCAATTCCAGATGAAAATGCTGAAATGATGACATGTTTGCAGGATGGACAATCTGATTCTCGTTCAGCTTCCYCTAATTCATTCGCACAGACCCTCTGGTTTGTTTGGGTCTTTTCCAAATTCATCACATGAATGCTCATTTCCCYTCATCAGTGGGGTCATCTTGCTCTGTTTTAACCTCCCTGAAGGTGAGGCTGAGCTAAACCTTCGCTCAGTTCTCAGARGAGTGAGGGGTGAGCTCAAGGGAGYGATTTATCCCTTGCCCCTGAGCCACATCCCTGATTTTATTAACTTCCCTGATTTTATTAACTTCCCCTGGCTGTCCCTCAGAGCATGGCTCCTAAAGAACCTGGAGAGCAAGGTCTGAACCCCAGAGGCAGCAAAACCAGAAATTCCCAAAGCTGAAATTCAGAAATTCATAAAGCTGACAAGGTGATAACTCGATAACTTATTCCCACGGTGCTGAAGGGTGGCACCTTGCTTGGCTGTGGCATGGTCAGTTAATTTACCATATGGTCTCTGAAACTGTTTGTGCAATCATTTTCAAATCAGAAAAAAAAGCAAAAGAGGGAATTCCTGGGCTGTCTGTCGAGCTGCCACATCAAATAACCTCTGTGAATATTCATTGCTACAAGCAAAATGTTCATTTATTTGCACAGATATTTGGGACTTCAGCAGCAACTCAACAGCACCAAAAGGTCATTTTTTAGCTCTGATCCTGATGTGCTGAGCACTGGAAAAAACCATGCAGGATTTGCTGTGCTCCCACCATGTCCTGCCCCATCACCCACCGTCCCCACTCACCGATCATCTTTATCCTCCCRATTTTGTCCATGAGCAATGCAGAGATGATGTTGCCTGGCAGCACGGACAGGCTGCCCAGGAAGCTGACCAGGTAGATCAGGAAATCGTTGTCCTCCTCAAAGTCGATGTGGCAGCCTTCCTTCTCCTTCATGAACGTGCTGTTGATGAGCCTGCAGTTGATGAATTTGTGTTCGTAGAGATCTGCGAGGGAAAGAGGCAAAGGCTTGACCCTGCTTGGCTGAACTCCCTTCATGCAGGATCTAACCAAACCAAGAACCCAAAAGGAGCTTCTCATCCAGTGGAAATGGCCAAGGAGTTTTTATTTCAGTGGCAAAATCCGAGTTTTTGGAGTCTTGATAGGTGCGAGCTCACACACTCCTGTTTGTGGAGTCAACTGGAGAGCATTCCCTTGCCACAATGACAGGGGAAGGCAGGCTTTGATTTCCACAACATTATGGTTTATTCCTTACTAGAGTGGAAATTTAAAGCCTTTTCATAAATTTCATATATTAATGACAATTAATGAAAAGCCCTTTCATAAATTAATGACAATTTTACTGCTTATGATCATCARCCATTAGTTGCTTCAAATTATATTTTAAGCCAAATTTACTGAGTAGAGCTGTAAAGTGCCAGCAATTTTGCCATTACGTTTACCTGTCAAGGCCTGAGCACAGAATTTTGCATTTCCCACACAGCACCCAGGGGCACCAGAGGCCACGGGGTTAAAATCAGTGATGGAGCAACCTGGGGTCTTCTAAATCAYCCTCTTTTTTTCCATCACTCTCATCACCCAGCACACACACAAACACACCATCCTTTCTCCCAGACAGTAGATAAAATAGTTCTTATGAAATAAGAACTTTCTGATAAAATAGTTCTCAGTTATGGAGATGACATTAGGCAGGAATCCCATTACCTGTGTTATAAAAGACAGTGGAGATGATGGTGCAGTTTTCAAAGAAGGTCTCAGTGGATCTCACATCTTCAAAGTAGCAGTCCTCAAATAATGAATCCTCAAATCTCACTTCCTTGAATTTCATGCCAATGAATCTGTGGGGCAGGAAACAGAATTTCACTGTGTGCTTTAAGGTATTTTCTACACCATGTTGTGTGCAGTGGCTGTTTCAAGAGACAGAAATGACAATTTCTAGAAGTTTAYAGAAAAGGTGTTGCTTGAATGCATAACTGTTCCTCAAACTCCTTCTGGTTTTTAGTAGAGAAAAGAGTTTGATGACTTTTTTTGAGACATSGGTCATTTAGGATTTGGGCAGTTTTTCTATTCCTCAAAATAATCACATCAGAGAAAATGAGCTCCCAAAGCTGAGGGGATACAAATGCTCTCATGTTCAGTTCTAATCTGTCTGAAGAAGACAGAATTTCACTCAATGCAGGGCATTTCCTTCATGAGCTGACCTTGCTGCCTTCCTTATTCTACCCTTTCCTCCATCATAAATAAAACCAGACCTTATCAGGAGCCTATTGAGCCATTTGGTGAAAGGTTTCTGACAGTTGTTTAAACTCAAAGTGATTTTTTAAGTGAAAATGCAGCAGGGTTTCTGGAGAGAGTGGGGAGATTATCTGAGTTCTGCTTGTAACCATCTCTGCTCGAGGTTTATTGCTTATCATGTGAAATGAAAACAGATTTCACTAAAAATAATAAACTGTGTCAGGTGATGGATTTCTCCTCTGATGGGAAGCGTGACATGTCTGACCTGGCTGCCTGMAGGATGACACAATATTGATTTACCTGTGAGATTTCACAGGAACACCGAGAAGATGTATTGGGTAATGCACGGGCATGTTTGGAAGATGTAAGAGCTATTAAGAACAAGCATTATTGCTCCAGTTAAAGAGGCCATGACTGTCACCAGATGAAAAAAACCCTTCTGACATAAACTCTGCAGCTTAATTGAATTGAGCACTTACAGCACAGTGTAACGTGATGGCTGTTTGCACCTTTAAATGAGCACTGCAGGGCTTCTTGGCTGAGCCCACTAACAGAAATTATTAATGCAAAAAATACCACARGAAGACTATTCAAGTGTTTTGCTCCATATAGAGGGTCTCGGGGTTACAGCAAAACTGAAGCTGTTCTGCATTTGCTCAGTGATGTTTTTGCCTGTGATGTTTTTATTCCCAAAGGCCGTAAAATACCTTTCTTTTCCCCCTGCAGTTTGCTTTTTTAGCACCCAAATTTAAAATAGTCAGATAGCAATGGCCTGGTGATCCGTGGAGTTTTTGCACAGAGATGAGGGCTGGAGGGAAAAACTGCTGCAAATTATCTGAGATGAGGTCTGGGCATTATTGGAATTAAGCTTGATCAGGTTTTAAATATTTGAGGTGGAGAGGGCCAAGCCAGGAGAACAGTGTTTTACATCCCAGTTTTACATCTTCATCCAGCAAGGTGCTGAAGRTCCTTAATTCTCAAAGAAATTAGTGAAAGTTCAGCATAAAAAAAAGTGTCTCCAGGCATTAAAAACTATGCCTCTAATCCCTAAATTTGACCAATATCTACTTCTCACCRTTTTCTTTTGGGCACCATGAATTTTGAGCCTAAGTTTGCACCATCAAGCACAGCTCCCTACTGCAGAGAAGGTCTCTGGGAGGACATGAGAACACATCTTGGGGTYCCCAATCAATGTCTACCAAATAAAYAATGAGGAAACAGAAGCAAATGATTTCTGAGGGGATTGGGGGAACAGGGCTGGGCAGTGAGATGTGGTTTCAGCTGTGAAGATTAAAACAGTGGGTGTTTTGTGTGACATTGAACATCCAGTGGGACCTCCTCACATGGTGCAAGGCAGCTGGAGCAACATCCTGATAGGTCTGGGGCAATGAGATCTCCACAGAAATTACATGGGGATGTTTTTCCACCTTTTTTATTGGGATTCTGAAATGTAGTAATGGAACGACTCAGATTAGATTGCTGTGGAACATGGAGTGATTTGTGTCCAGGCTGGATGCAGAAAGAAAAAACACCAAATCCAGCCCAAATAGGAGTAAAAAAGAAACCACAGCAATGATGCTCTGCTGGAGCAACTTCACTGCCTTCAAAACACTGAAAGAGAAGGTGACAAATTCATCTGTGGGGAGACAGTGACTGCAGTGGGAGCAGCACCCTGGAATGGCCATGGCACCGTTTGCACTAACTGCCTGCAGGGTGGAGACCGGGATAATTCATATCCAGGACTTCAGGAGAAACAGCTTTYTATTTTGGAAATACAGCAGCAGAACAATTTCAGTGCCAGTTATAATTTCTGCTGCCTAAGCCCAGTAGATGTCAGTGTGGGCTAAGGAAAGAGAAGTCACCTCAGCATCCTCAGCATCCAGAATTGCCCAGCACAGCCAGGTGGGCACCCCAGACCCCAACACGGGTGGTGTTGGTGGAATTCTGGAAGCAGAATTCCCCACAGGCATCCTCTGGGTTCTGCAGAAGTCAGGGACCGAGGCWGAGTATGTGGAAAAACAGGATTGAAAAGATATTTTGTTTGTCAAAAACTGCATTTGGGATTTGAGAGATTGAGTGCCCAAAAGAACAACAGAGAGGTTCAAGCTGATGGAAAATGGAAAAGAAAGAAAGAGCTTTCTAGGAATTTATTTCGGTTTGAATACATCAAAGCAAGTTCTGTTCACTTACTTGTCATTCCTGTATTCCCCATTTCTATGGATCTGGTTTTCCAGGGTGAAATTAAAGGTGAAATGGGACACTTCTTCCTCGTCAAAGATCTTCACTCGGGAGTCATACGCTTCGTCTTGGAAATAGCGGATCATGTCAGGGAACCAGACAATAAGGCCATAGTAACTGGAGCAGGATGGGASACACATCAGGGATACGAGATTCTTCTAATGAGATAATTCCCAACCTGTAAACTTGTTAAACTCCAAATGTGAATGCGTGTCTGACAAGAATTCGAGTTCATTTCGGACAGAGGACTGAGCAAAGTGTTTCTCCACTCTAAGCACCCTGCTGATCCCAGAAACMCATTGGTCCATTCCCCTGCCCTTGAAGAAGGATAATTCATTTCAGTTCCCCTTGGCTGAAGAATAAAGAAATGTGCTAACCCCAAGAGACAAGCAGAGCAGAAAGAAATTTGGTAGATGTCTGCAAGTGTGCTGTTTAAGTGAAAATTAAACAATTAGTGAGACTCTGGTAGGGCTGTGTCTTTTTCTGTGTGGGTGGACAAGATCAAATGAAAGATTTAAAGTGAGAAAGTCAATATATTGCTCTGCTACTGACAAATTCTTGAGTCCTGATTTGCTGAAAGCACCTCGTACCTCATTTGAAGCAATCAGATGGATCAATGTKTGTAGGAGAGCAAGGCTTAGTTCACAAAAACTCTTTAAAATAAGACCAAGATTAATTTTGTAATMGTTTATTTACATGTGTAAATCGCTACTCAGACTCTACACAGCCCTTCAGTTTCTTGAAAAATTTAAAGAAGTACCTTCCTTACCTTAAGGCCATTGTAAACCAAACCACAGCCAGCATCAGTGTGTTCATCCTGTACTGGGCTGTTAAACAATATAGCACGTTGTCCCAGACCTACAAATCCACAAGAAGAAATTAGCTGCCAGGACAGCCAGGCAGACACTCGACAGCTTAATTTCTGAGTGCATCAYAAACCTAATGCCAGCAAAAGGGCTTCATTAGGGGAAGGTCAAATGTGTGGTTTATACTCAGTGTTTGTTCAAAATTACATTTATTGAGTAAATGGCTCAYGAAAAATCACGCACTCAGCTCTGTGCCAGGGTCTTGATCTGAGCCCTCTGCAATGAGCTGGAGGGCATGACCAGGGCTGGTGATGATGAAGAGTCTCTCTCAGGTTGTATCAGTAAATGTGGATATGAGATTGCTCTGAAACCCTCTGACAACTTTATCTTTTCAAATATACGAACGGTATCAGGGGTGCCTTCAAACCGAGCTCCAAATCTCTCTGAAGAGCAAAAGCCCAAGCACAGCTGGCACTTTAGGAGGTATAAGATGAAATCAGGTAGGGATGAAGCCAAGCAGGAGGCAGGATAAGATCTGTTCTTGACTCATTGCAGAAAATACTGCCAAGAACACGAGGGGATGTAACTCCTCAAGCTCTTAACTCACCACATAAGTGTAGTAATAGCAAGCAACTGCACTGCTATTAGTTCAGAAGGACTTTCCTTTACTTTCAGCTTATCCTTAAGGACTAGAAATTCTAATGAGGTTTTCCAGAAATGCCCACGTGAGAATCAGGCGAGCAGCATAGCAGGTGTGAAAAGTTAAATTAGCCAAGGAGACAATACACCAGCGTTAAAAACTCAGTCTCAGCAGGAACAAAGAGCAAAYGCTTTCTGCCTCCACTGCAGGTGGTAATTTCACTTGGGCTGAGGGAGAGAGAATCAATATTTATCTGCTCAGGAGGAGAGCCAAGCACTTGGGGCTGTGGCTGGCCCTGGGAGCTCTGTTCTGCTCATGACAGTGATGCTCATGGGGACATTTTGGGGACATGGCAACTTGAAGGTGCACACATCTGCAAAGAAAATGCAGCCACATTACAGCCCTTTGCAAAAACCAACAGATTTTCTGAGGTGAAAATCAGAATTTCTAAGTACAATGATCTGAAGAAATGAGGCACTGGAGCCCAAAGCTCAAAAGCCCCCATGTGAAGTTTTTTCTTCTCTTTACCTGTTTTAAAACAGTCGTGATTCTGACCAGCCACCGCTGGTACCAGGTCCCTGTTGAGCTCTGGATTTCAATAAATTCATCTACTTGCTTGGGAGTTTTGATATAGGAAACCTAGAGGAAGAAAAAAAGAGAGAAAAAAATATTGGACTGAGGTTTCTAGGATTGATCTTGGGTGGATTTAAATTTCACTGTCTTCTGGGCAATATTTTCTCCTAATAACCCTGATTATTTTTTCCTTGAAAGCTAGCATTAGCAATTGARCTAATTGATTTAATTACAGCAAGAGACTATTAACAGAAATAAGCCTGCCTTCCCTCTTTTCATCCATCCCTTCATCCTCTCTGTCTCTCTTCTTCCATGAAATACTTTGAGTGCATCCTGTCCACCTCAATTTTTCATTTATTGGCTAATGTTTCTGCATACTACCTTATTTCTCTATTTTTAGATTCCCACTACAAATTAGGACTAAGCAATTATAGTAAAAATTATCTCCAACATCAGCCACTTGTATCCAGACTGTGTCCTCAGGATCTCTTTCTTCTAAGACAACCAGCAAGAATATTTCTCATTCCACTTTTTCTTAAATACCACTGGCAGAATTTTTATGACAAATGAATGYGTGGATGGGAATCTTTGCAGCTGAAAATGCATCCTGCCATCAAGTGAGCCCACACTATGCAATCATTTCGCTTCACAAAAAAAACCCACAGTCTGAATTTTCATTGCTGATTACCTGAACTGGGCCGCACAGGAAAGCTTACAAATAGGTCCCAGCAAATATTTGCCTAGTAATTTTAATTAAAGGACGCAGTCAAGGAAAACAGGACTGTTTGTAAACACTCGGAGGAGGCGACAATTTGCTGAATAAATTTGTGAGTGTGAACGAGCGCCTCGGCTCCGCTGCRGAATCTCCGCCTTCCTCCTCCTGGCACCGCTTAAATGTCAGATCTGGGAGCTGTCCCGGTACCAGCTGACTCACCACAAACTGACAACTCCTGGCCCRTCAGAAAAACACAAAACCTGTCAGTTTGTGGCACAGCAGGAGCTCTGATCCCCCTCCGGGTGTCGGTGCATCTCAGCTCAGCCGGGAGATGCGCACCGAGCCCGGCTCCTGCATCCTCGGCTCTGGATGGAGTAAAGAGCACTGAGGGACCCTKGGCAGCTGCTCCTTCATTCCCTTGTTCAGTTTAGACTCTCACAGAGCCCTACTTTGTGATATCTATAAATATATATAAACATATATATTTCTATTTGAGCTTCGTTCCCCAGCTCAGCGTCACAGCAAAGCCAGCGATGGAGTTGAACAGAACATCTCTGTCACCTTTGCTATCAGGGTTTGCTTTACTCAAAGCCTAAAAATAAAACAYGCTCATTAAGTTCTTACATGAACCTGCCCACAATTGTCATGCTCAGATATGAGACTTTAATTTCCTTGAAGGATCACTTCTGAGTGGCACGGTTTCCTGAACATAGGGCCTTGCTCTCCTTCTTGATCAAAAATACATTTCACACACAAGTGTATCTCCTTTTTTCCCCCCATCCTTTAAAAATAYGTGTGCTCTTTAAAAGCATAAATCAAGGATTCTTCCCTGGCTGGCTCACCAGGGTTTTGCAACTGAATTATAGTAATTTGCAGCTAACCCCAGCATAAAACTTTCCTCTGATTTTACTATTAACAACTCCACTGTGTGTGACCTTTTTCACAACAAGAAGCAGACCAATGATTAAGAGCCACTCATCCCACTTTCCCTTGGAGAGATTAAAGMCTGGCTATGAGGCAGGTGGAGTTTGGAAAGCTCATTAGAAAATACCTGAAGTTTAATCAGACTTTGATTAGAAGCCAGAATGGAGAAAGGAGTGACTCAGGTCTCCCACATGGCTAATACCCCTCTGATTTTGTTCTAGTCTCTTAGAGCAAACCAATTAAGCAAGTGTGTAATTGAAAAATCACTGCTCTAAAGGATGTAGAGTAGCACCAGGAATGAAGATTACTCACTGCAGTTCACAAACTTGACTAATTCTTGAAAAAACAGGCTGGCATCTAAGTTTAAATACACAAAATGTTTCTCACAGTCCTTTTTCTGATTGCTGGGGGAGAGATCACATGGAAAGAGTCCCCAGGAGGAGTAAAGTGGTGCTGTGCTACACTAAGGAAGGTGTGTCCAGCATTTCTTAGCTGCTGGCTTTGTCCAATTTTGTCCAACTCACCGTGAACACCCTCTCTGGCTCGCCCTTGGCYCKCATGTTGGTGTCRTGGACTTGCTTCAGGATCATCCAGGCTTCGTCGTGTTTWCCAATCTGAAACACCAAAGGAAAGGAGTGAAGTGTTCGAGCTCCCAGCTCTGTAATTTATCAAAGCCCAGAGAGAAACCCATTCTAGAGGCCCAGCATAGAGGAGAAGCACACAGCCAGCCCAGRCTGCAGGAAACCTGAAGAGCTGAAAGCATGGTTGCTATTCACAGAGTGAATCTCCATCTCTGTGCTGGAGAAGGGAGCTGTCCTAAAACTGCCTGAGGCAGAAAAGGGGTCAGGARTAGAGCTTTAAAAACAGATGAAAGAAGAGGAGATGGATGATGAGACCTGAACTCTCATCCCAACTCTGCTAAAGGCTTGCAGCTTAACTTGAACTAGGTATTGCTACATTCCCCATCTGTGAAGTGGAAATACAGAATACTTGCTTAAAATTTCTGAGGTTTTAGTATTTTACTCAGTAAAATGTACTTTGTCCTTTGCTTTCCCACCAGGATTTAGTAGTTCCATGCCCAAACTCTGTGAGATGTTTTCAAAGTGCCTTTGTCAGACTTACAAAATTCCCATCTCTCTCTACCTTCCCTCTGTACCCCTTCTGGCAGTGACACACTCATCACCAGTGGCTGACCCCACAGTCTGTAATCTTTGGGATTTCAGCAGTCTGTGGAGCTGCTCTAGACACATAGGAGTGGCTTTGCCTCTGAGCCCTGTGCTCTGTGAGTTTGATGGGACAAAGAMAGACAGTGACACACGAGGGACCTGCTATCCTCTGCTGAAATCAGACTGAGACGTTGGAGATGAATCACCTTACCTCCAGCAAAAACCGTGGGCTTTCAGGCATGAATTTCAGCGCCACCAGGGAGGCGATACAGGGCAGAGAGCACACGAGCACAAAGACCCTCCAGCTGTGGAAGTGGTACTTGGTTCCCATACTGAACCCCCAGCCTGGAAACAGCAAGAGCCAACAAGTGAAAACACTGACCAGGCATTCTGAGTCCTTCTCTGCCAAAGCAGCCCTGAACTTTGCAGCTCTGTGTGACACGAGGAGAGGTTGAAAGTTTGCTATTCTTGGTGCCGATGGCTCTTGGAGGCTCCACAGTGTGCTTGGTGGAGAGCAGAGAGTGAGTTCATGTTCGTTACAGAMACTGGAACATGCTCAGGCTCTGCCTTTTAAAAACCTCCTTTTATCTTGGAGTTTAGAAATCACCCAGTGACAGGAGCAGCTCTGTGCAGCTGCAGGCAAGTAAGGCTGGGAAATGGTACAGGAATAGGGGCCATCATTGATTACTTTCCAGTGATGTTTTTGGAAGTTTACGAAGGTTAAATCTCTGATCTGAGAGGCACAGCAGAGACGGCTGTGCCTTCTTTCCATCTCCTACATCACTTATGCACTTCACATCTCATGGAAGTGAGCTAGAAAAGCAAGTTTATTTTTTTTCCAGACCTGCAAAACCTGAGCTGGGGTTCAGACTTAGACATATCAAAATCCTAATCCTGCATTTGAGGTACTCCCTCTCCTCCTTTTTTCCTGGTGTTTGACCAAATCTGCTAAGAMCTGGAAAGGACACCCTCATTCTTAYATTGCTTCATTTACTCTGCCTAGCCTCAAATCTCGTAAGGAATGTTTAATTCCTTTTTCTTTCTCTAAACATTTTTATTCACATAATAAGGAAATCATCAAGCGATGGGTTTTGCAAAAGTCTCACCTGAGCCAGTCATGGTGTTCTAATGACTTCACAAAGTTCCAAAATAGTAGGTGGAACATTGGAAATCAAAAAGAGAAGCTACAAAAACACAACATCAAAAAGTCATCTGAAAAATAATTGTAATGTAAATAGCTAAGGGCTTTTTAAAGCAAATGTTGTTGCAGATAATAGAATTATTTCTGCAGTGACACCACTGCAGTAAGTTTGCCTATTTCTTCCAACAGTCTCTGTCATGTCAATCAAAAGCATTAACATTTCTTTATACTGAATGTGCTTTAAATGTGCTAAAAATGGATTGATAATAGGTAAATATTAGTGMTTTTCTTCCTGGGTTTTGTGAACTGTCCACTTTCCTCAGACAGGATCAGCTGGTGTTGCTGAATACTGGGGGAATTAATCTTTTCCAGTAGATATTTGCTTCCGGTGTTCTCCTAAGTTATATACACTGAATGCAGAATTTTTCTCCTCAGAGCATGTTACAGCCATCTACTTTTTCATTCCCACTTCCAGCTGAGGGCAGGGAACCCATTCCATCTCTCCAGCACCCATTTARGTGAAGTCAGAAGTCACTTCAGCCCATCACATTCTGGGCAGTTGTGTCCCCAGGGACACAGCCCTGGCAGTGTGGACACTTGGCTAAAGGAAAGCACATGTGCTGTCCTTGCTGCTATCATTCATAGCATCCAGTAATTCCCTGATTAAAGTTCCTTATTTTTGATAACTGGATCAATTTTTGCAATTTAATCTCRGTCCATTTCCTCTCCGAATGAGATGACATTTAGATTAAGAGCTCAGGCTCCAGCAGTGCAATTCAAGGGATGTATCTGAGGCTTTGGATGGAAAGCAGCCCTCATCAGCCCTATTTACTACCAATCAGTCATGCAGGCAATTTATGAGACTTTCTGTGAGCACTTCAGTTACCCATAATTTTCAATTATCCATAATTTTCAGTGGTGTTTATGCTGGGATGTGTAAGAGCTGTCTCTACCTGTGCAGGGTTTGGGATTGTGTGCTGGTGTGGTGGTGTGGAAAGTCAAAAAGCACAAATTACCGTAATGTGGGATGATGCTCCAAGCCATTGCTGAAGCATAAATGCCACCAATCATCCAGAACATGCAAAGCCAGCTCAGGTGTTCCCCTCTCTTCTCACGAGACAGGAATTCAGAGAAATAGGCAAACACGATGGGGAGGGTGCCCCCGATACTGAGGAGAAAAACACAGCACRTGGGAAAAAAATGAGAGTCTTCCTCAATGTCTTTGTGGTTAGGAATTTAAAATGAGGGAAGGTCACACTCACAGATGGGCTGCTCACAAGTGAAACTTGGAGGAAAAATACAAACCCCTCATTTGCTGAATTGGTCTTAGACATCAAAGATGAACAAGATTCTTCTCATGCTCTAAAAGCTGAATTTCCTGTACAGTTTGTACAAAGCCAGTGCAATGCCCTGCTCTTCACCCAGACACCTCCTGTTGTGATTYTGTGATCATTCATTTTAGGGAGGCAAATCACAGGCAGGCAATGGGAACAGCTGAGGGTCTCACTGAAGGCTGAATTTTTCAGCCTCCCCCACCTTTCTGCACCATTTGGGCAGTACCAGAAGAAAATCAACGACCAAACTTTCCCATCATTGCAGCTCTAAGGGTCAAGAGTGAGGTGACACAGCCACACGTCCTGAACAGCAATGCAATCCTGGCTGGGTATCAGGGATGCTCCTCACCCCACACACCCAAACTCTCTGCTCCAGGACAGAGTCACCAGGTACCCACCCGAGGCCTGAGATAAGGCGGCAGAAGAGGAAGAATCCGTATCCCTGGACGAAGGAGGAGAGGAACGCGAAGGCAGCGTTGATTGCGAGTGATATGATGAGGCATTGCTTTCTTCCCAGTTTGTCAGCCAGGCCGCCCAGCAGGACAGCCCCCACCATCATTCCCAAGTAGACTATCAAGCCTGGAAGTGAGAGAGACAGTCAGATTGTTAACAGGGTGGAAATAGTAATGTAGGAACAGGTTTTGATGTGCCCGTATGGCAGCTGATGTCATCCCTGCACACTGTGCAATAAAGCAGAGATATCCCTACCCAACCCAAATCTCAGATGTCAAAAACTCTGTCCAMTTGGCAGGATGGTAATTTTCCCATCTCGTGCCTGTGAGTTTGCAGCAATTCGGGCAATATGGACCTACCCTGATTTGACCAGACCCACATCTTTCCTTCCCGGCCTCGCTGCTCGCGTATCCCCCGCACGTAAGCAATGGCCAGGCATAAGCAGCTTAGGATGCACGTGTCCCAGCTGTGTGCCACCAACARTACAACACAATTCTGATGTCTTAACTCCTCTAACCCCCCTGAGTGCAGCAGGGTGGAGGGTGTGCAGGGAGAGGCTGCTGTTTTTGCTCGGGAAGCCGTGAGAGCAGACAGACCAGTAAAGCGTGGCTAAATCTCTTTGCAGTGCTCCATCTCTTTCAYTCTCTGCTTTTCCTTTTCCAGCTGCATCTGAAAGGATCAGTCTGTTACCCAGACTCACCTCGGACAGCTCAGCTGCTTCCTTCCTTGCTGAGCCAAGATCTGGTGTCTAACTAAAGGACAGCTTACTCAAGAGTGCAGTCTTGATCTGAAAATTTCAGAAGGGACAACCTAAGGCTTGTCCAGACAGTTTGCTCTGTAGTTATCTCTCTGATATTGTTAAGGAAAATGGATTCTTCCTTTAATGTGACTTCACTAGATCTTCTGCTGTGGGATCCTCAAAAGACAGACTCAATAACTCATTTAGTGGCAGGCTGGATAGGAGAGGATGGGTTTTCTCTCCAAACAGTCTCCCTGWRCCCTGCTCACTTTGTGCTTGCTGCWCTCCTGGACAATGTGGCARTTATCTTTGGCTCTTCTACTGCCACTGCTGCAGGAAAGACACAGATTTTATTGCCTTTTCCTTTGTGCAGGTACCMCTGTAAATAGCACAAATTAATAATGAGCAACAGTTCCCAAATGTTTTCTTTCGTTTATTTTATCTACTTTCCAGATGTAGCTCAGAAGAAACTGGTGGCAATTTCTGAGTTTCCTGGGGAGCCCAGAGGTGCGAGAGGCTGCTCCCAAGAACCCCTCCTGCATCACATCAAACCCCACTGACAGAATTGTGGTCTGTGCCTGCTGTGGGGATCCTGATGGGGCTTGGATGGGATCCAGAGGAGCTGAGCTATTTCAGGATGGAGAACATCTGCTTGCTGGGAAGCAGAACTTGCAGTRCAGGGAGTTGTTGAAGGGGAAAAATAAAAGATGGTTGAGGATGTTTGGAGTCTGGGGCCATRTCAGGTTCAAGACCCAGGGGTGGAAGGGAAACAGCAGTGCTCCCTGCATCCCTCGAGTGAAGGCAATGGATGCTGAGCAAGGAAATGCCTTAATAGGAAACATTCCTATTCACTGACTGAAGAAGTGTAACTAAAAGAAAAACTTTTCAGGCATGGTTGACAYTTTGGAGGTTCACTCCTCACCCTGAACAAAGCTTGGTTTCTCTTGAGAGCCAACACCTTCCCCAGGTCCTGTGCTGTCAAACAAATCTCTTATAAAACACAGTGGCGATGAATGTTTTTGTAATTCATTAATGTTTAAACAAAACAATCAGTCTGAAGGCAGCTCTGTGCCATCCAGCACRGCCAGCTAAGGGCTAATGCAGAGTTATCTGGCAGCTGATCCTGTCTTCCTTTTGATTGCAAATGCCTGCACTTGATTTAAAATGCATTACTAAATTAAAAGCTATGCAGCAGAGATCCATTGCAGCATTTGAAGGACACTTCATCAGATGTGGAAAAGTTTGGGTTTCTTGAATCTCCCTATTCCACTGTGAGGTCACCTCTCTGTGTACAATGTTTTCTTTTTGATCCACACAATGTCTGATGAGCAGAATTTGTGTGCCAAAGGCAAAAAAAAAATCTGTTCTTGCCTACTAAAAGCCTTTGTACCAGGACTGTGGAGAAGAATTTTGCCATTTGTACCTCCACCATGACCATGTGGCTCCATGGAGCCAATCCTTACCCTCCCTCCCCTCCCTCCTTTCCTGAGCTATCCTGATCTGAAGGTGTGTAAAGKTTTCAGGTGCTGAAAGATTCAGACACATCTCAGAGTCTGGGGTTTGTATTTCTATTAATTTTGACCTCCAGTTTGTTCACTGAAGCGCAAACTACRAGGGTGAGCCAAAGTAAAAACAGCTTCAGTCCAAAACCTTTCTGGAGGAAGAATCTTGGCAAAGTGCTGGATGGYTTAATGCTTTTACCCCGATCCTGAGCCACTTTTAATGGAGCAGGAAGGAAGTGATGATGAGCCCTGCCTTTACTCACTGTGCATCACAGCCACCCATCTGACAGTGAGCCCTGTTACTGCCAGCACTGCCAGACCCTGATGAGGAAGGAAAAATGATCTGCCAGACTAATTTTTTTTTTTTTTGAGAAAATCCCTGGATGGCAGATGTTCATCCAAATCCTCTTAGTAACAGAAAACATCCCAGGTCAGGAGGAGGTGGATGAGATTTTTTCTGTCTTCTGGACTGTGTTTTCCTGCAGTGACTGGTGAGGGGCAGCCAGGAGAAGATGGGGCTCAGCATGGGATGTGGCAGTGCTCAAACCTGACATGAAGGAGAGGAGTGGAGCTGATTTTGTAGACAAACCCCTGCAGATTCTGACAAAGGAACCCAAACTTGTGATGGAAGAGAAGATTTTGTCTCTACAACACAGCATMCATCAAACAGCATAAACCACAGCAGAGCTGTTAATGTCACAAACTCATCTGGAGGAGATGGCTCTAATTAGTTATTGTATGTRATAAATGAATTGATGCACAGTCCCCTAGAAATTTAAAACAATGAAAATYTGTAGTAAAAAGAAAAAACTACAGCCACTTGGCTAAGTTCTGAGGGGAAGGATCCTGCTTATGGAAATATGTGCTTCAGGGTTGAAACAAAATCAACAGAACACTTCATTATCATGGAGAGGACTTTTTTTTTTTGGTGAAGACTGCGTGTTCTGGCCAATATAATTAAAATTTTGGGGTAGCTGCTATGGAACACCCTGTCAGCTGATGGATCTCGGGACCCAGGGTGCAGAACGATGTCTGCTTGGCAGATTTTTGTGTCCTGGATTAACAACAARGTGGCAGGGACCCAGGGAGGAGGGGAACTCAGAGGAGCTACTCAAAAAACCCCTTTGCAGGGAAACAATCTTCCAGAGAACATGGTGGTGGTTGCTACCTCTGAAAAAGATCCAGCTCATACYAAGGAAACTCGGATTTTAGGGAGAGTTGGACCAAGAAAAGTGATGGCAAAATGATTATTTCTTTTACTGGGTTAGYTCTGTCCATCAAAAATCCTACAGTGCGACATCACAAAGGTCTGCACCAGAATCTTGACTTCTAAACTTGGCTTGAAACCACACAGACTTTGTGCTAGGAGGGATCAGCTTCCAGATGGACACATAAGGTGCTCAGATGAAATTAAGGGTGGCTCTGAATGAGCCATTATTTGCAGACTATTCCACCAGTCCTGGGGTATAACGAATGCCTGTGGGAAAGTCTGCAAAGCCTCCCATAAAAGCGGTGGAAAAACCGAAGAGCTGAAATTCTATGAATAAATTCTGGGTTGTGACTCATCCATTGCTGAAGTTACAGGGAAAATATGTGACCACTGACTGGGCTTATTCCCACTAGAAAAGAGGTAACATATTTAGCATTTTCACACTGAGAAATTTATTGGCCTTTACTGAAGTTGTGTGCTCTGTGTTAGACAGGAATTTGGAGTTAAAAGCTGAAGTTCTAGGAAWAAGGAAAGGAAAATACTGCAGATAACAGTATATGGCTCTGTGTGTATTAAACTGTAGCTTTACTGCTTCAATATGGTTAAAAGTAGTCTTCTAAGGGTTTCAGAAAGAAAAAAAAAAWGAGGTTTACCTAAATCTGCATCACAAGCATGAATTTTTCCCATTGTTAGTTAATGGGATTAAAATTCTTAAAAAARAGGCACATCCAAAAATAATCCTTTTTAAGAAAGGGCAAGGACTTGTGGAATAAATAGAAAATTTGTGTAGAAAAAACCAAGAAGAATTATTYCCAGAGTCTTGGGGCTGTCAGGGAGGTTGAGGAGGCTGCCTGGGCCCAGGGTTGTCTCTGTTTTATATTGATCCAGTGACCACAGCAATGGGAAAGCTCCTGCCTGCCTTCAGTGCCAATACCAGCACAGCCCTAGGATAAAAATGAGATTCTTGAAGAGAAAAAGCTCTTGGACAACAAAAAATTATTAAGACCTTATATATCTTGCTGTTCAAACTATAATAAAACCAAAACTCAAATACTGTTACTGGTGTAGAATCTGCCATGGACGCACCTTCTGGTCATAAATAAAACTTTGTGAGTCAGGTCTGGACAATTTGGGASATGGATGTGGCAAGGCACAGGATCCAGCTGTAACTGGAAGAGGGGAATAAAGGAGTGATAATCCTCTCTTGTGCCACTTATGGTGAACAGGGGAGGGTCCCGACAGAGGATGAGCTGAGAGCTGATGGCCTTTTTCCCCTTTTTTCCTCAAATTTTTAATCTGCTCTTCCTTGTAGGCTCATTGGTGCTTTCCCCATGAATCAGCCTGATGTTTTCAGTGGAAGGCAGAGGAAAGGCTCATCCCACTGCCCTGTCCTTGCTGATTTATACAGGCAGGGACACTCCTTCCACAGCCCATGGCTCCGGCACTGAGAAGGGAATCCACCATGGGACAGGAATGTCCCCATCCACCTTTCCCTTTTGGGAGATGAGTGTGATTTGGGCTCTTGGGCAGCTCTGGCTGCTGGGATGGTGCAGCTGGAGCCAGGGAGGGTGGGTGAGCACAAGCTGTGGGCTGTTCCCAAATCACAAAAACTTTTTTTTTTTTTTTC
>NW_026623290.1:564827-588760 GCF_030028575.1 Malurus melanocephalus
AGGGGGAAAAAAAAAAAAAAGAAAAAGAAATGGAAAAAAGCCATTGAGCTCTGCGGAGGGGATTAGGATTTACTGTCATATCAGGTGAATTCAGGTCAATGAGAAGCTGYGACCAGATTTTATCTCAGCTGATAATAAAACATCCTCTTCACAGGGCTAAAAGCAGGGATGTTATTACACATCCTATTTAAACTGACTCACACAGCCAGGCTTGAATTGCTACATAGAAGCATAATTACTTACAGGATCTTTCTTTTCTAGGTTTTTTTTTTTTTATCCAACATCGTGAGGTTAAGAGTCTGTAATATGATGTTCTCCTTAAAAAAATATTATTAAATCATATAAAGGAAAAAGGAGCCTGAGAAAGCAATTTTATTCTCAGCTTTGGTCTAGCTCTTTTACAGTTAYGGGCAAAGCCCTTAAAAATTTCCTTGTCTCAGTTTACTGAACTGTGAAATGACAATAACACAACTGCAGCTCTGGGATCTGGGAGGGCTGATGCTTTAACTGTGCCATGAGTTTTTTATATGCAGGATGTGAAGAAGTTTAAAACATTATTATGCCATTATCTTTTATACTTGTTGTATACTTACTGCTTGCAAATGCATTATTTAGTCCTCCAAGAAGTGATTTATAGCATGTAATAATATATATTTCTATTTCTCAAAATAATGACACTGTGTGCCTTTCAGCAAATAAGTAAATACAAATTTTATGACCCTTTTGATTATCCTTAGGAAGTAAAAAAAATTACATTTCCGATAGCTGTATCATACTGACAAGAAATATTCCGTTTCAGTAGATTTAAGAACTGAATTATATTTTTACTACTGCTGATGAAAGTTCAGCAAAGCAGATCTATCAAATAAATATGTGAAAATAATGTTGTTGTATGTTACAAAACTTATTCTTAACAACTTGTATTATAAGTTGATTAAATCAAACTGCTAAAATAGATATACTGATTTTTTTTCCCCTGGGTTTTATTTTTGTAACACCCCTGAAATAATTTTTAAAATAGCATTTCTCAYAGCTGAAAAACTCCAAATATGTGTTTTGTCCCACTTGGGATATTTAGGGCTAAAATAGCTGTTAATTTGCATCTGATGGTGAGATGTTTATTTTCAGAATGAAATGTAAACGTTTTCTAAGATGTGTCATATCCATTTCACACATTTCATGAAACACTGTGGGCATCTGTTTATTTGCAATTTTTGCATAATTTGGCCGTAGTTTGCTTGCTATTTTCCCATGAATGCTTTCCAAGGGAGGAAAAATACGCAATATGCAGAGTGTTTAATGCAAAATGTCCTTTTAACAGAAGCTGAWCTTCACTAAATTGGTCTTTAGGAGGCATTTGCTTTATATCTCTCAATTATCCCTTCCTATTTCTGCTGGAGTATGATCACGCACCTGATTTATTATTATTTATTCCCAGTTTTTTTTCCCTCCTGGCCTCTCCTGTGGCTGAGCCCTTGTTTAAATGTTAGCAGCTGYCTGGAAGTGACCTTAACTCCAGCTGGGAAAACCTGGTTGTGTTTCCTTAGCAAAAATGTGGGGAGATGAATGTTTCCTTGGGAATAACCACGARGKTATAACCATAATCTGTGTTTTGTTYGTGGGGAYAAGGCATGTGTGGATAACATCCCTGCTTCCCTGAAACCTTGGGATAACTTGAAGAAAAGCTGTGCCTGCTCATCCTGTGCAAACACACTCGTGCAAGACTGACCCTGCACGTTAGAAATTGAGGTTGGCTCGATTTGTTGAGAAATTGGCACTTTGATTGCCACCAAACCAAGCCCTGAGTGTGATTGAACACTGAATATTAACGAGATCAACGTGCATTGCCACAGACCACAGAAATGAGCTTGTCTTGGAGGCTCTGAGCTTTGTGGGAAATGCCTTATTTCCTGGTTTCAGGTGGATGGGAGCTGAAACTATTCTAAAGAAGATTTTGCTGATTCTGTTCTTGTCTCCATCAGTAGCATCTCCTCAGCTCATCCCTTGAGAAGCTGATATCTGCCTGTCCTTATCACRCCACAGCTGCTCAGGAAAGAGGTGAAATCTCCTTGCAGAGGGCACAGGGCTGTTCTGGAGGCAGCTCTGAACCCACCCCTCGTGTCCCTGCACTGCCCTGCTGCCTGTCCAACCTCCAGCACCCTGCTGCTGCCACCTTTCACTCTGCAGAAAGGTTTCTGTCCCCTCTCCAGACCCAGAGATCAGCGCTGTTCCCTTGCTGTGCCCTCCAGCACCCCTGTACCCCCTCCCAGGCTCTTCACACCCTCTCTTCTTGATGCCCTGAGTGCTCATTTCTCACATCAGAGCCCTTCTGTGCAGTGCAAGGCTTTCCAAGTCACACCTAATTCCTTTTCACAAAGAGCCATCTCACAAACCTCATCTCCAGCAGCAGAGAAATGTGGAGCAGACAAGAAAAGGTGTTCAACTCATCTGCACAGGACCAGTCAGTAACAACTSCTCCCTGTCCCAAACTAAGATGAACCAGCTTTTATTGATTTTTAGCAAAAATCTTTTTCTCCCCACCTCATGCTGAAGTCACGAAATCGTRTGAACACAAGCTTTGACAGCAGATCCCCCAAACGAGCGAGCTAAGGACAGCAGAAATTGCTCTGCAAAATCAGCTTCTCACAAGCTGTGTTGGAAAGTGGGCAGGGRAGGCAGCAAGAAGGGTTCTCTTCCCCTCATTAGCAGTCCCAGATTAGCTCTGTTGGTGTGCAGGMGGCTGGAGCTGGGATTGGATACGGACCCAAATGTCTCCTTGCTTATTCAGAGCTTATCAGAACAGCCTGAACTTTCAGCCCTGCAAATAGTGAGCTGGAAAAAGCAGAACGAGCTCTCTGGGGAAGATTTCGTGTTCATTTTTACCTGTGGYTGGGCCAGAAATACTTCAAAGATAGATTTCCTTGTGACATTTGAAGTTTTCTCATTCAAGTGCCTGCCAGAGCTCGAGCTCTACAGAGGTGGATATTTRTGGGGCCAGAGTTTCAGAAAAGCTCAGCTTTCACAGAGTCACCAAAATAAATGACCTGCTTTTCAAAAAAAGGTCTCATCACTGAAAAGACACCAGGCCTTGTGTCCCACAGGGAGCTGRTGAATTCCAAAGTCCCTTTGAAATCAGGATCTAATTGTGACAGGTTTGCTTTTAGATATCTGACCGGAGATATTTCGAGCTAGAATTTTTCAGGGGTTTGTGACGCAAAAAAAGTTACTGAACTCTTTAAGGCACAAAAGTAAGTACAAAGGTAGCTAACTACAGAGAGAAATATCTTGATCCTCAAGTTCAAACAAAAAARGGAGAAACAGAAAAGTGAATATGACCTCAGTACACCAAGGGGAGAGGTTTGTACAGGGATAATTACCTACTGCCTTTATCACAGGAAAGTAATGTTAATAGGATGGAGTCAAGGGCCGGGGTCTAGTCCCAAATCTGTATTTATTTTGCATCAGGCAGGGCTTCTGGGCCAGCATGTGTGACCTGCAGCCCCCGATGGCTCCCTGTGACCCCAGAATTTGTCAATCAAGTTCTCTCTCCCTCCTCAAGCAGCTACTCCAAGAGCTGCTTTATATCCCTTCCAGATGCACTGTCCTTTTGCGTGGCTGGCTCTCACTGCGGGCCACACTGGATCCTCTCCTGATTCCTGGAGATCTGGGAGTCTTTGCTGTCTTTGGCTCATGGAATTTGGCTGGCCTATTGTTCAAGGGAAAAAGTTGTTCATCTGAACTTTTCCACCCAGTCTCGCTCTCGTAACTAAGCCTTGTATTTTGACCTCAGGGAGATGTCAGTGGTGATGCAAAAGGGATGCTGCCAGTAGCCTCAGCTTTAATCTGCCTGCTGYACTTGAATTGCATTCCACAGACCTAAAAAGAAACCTCCATTGACTGCATCTGATCCAGGACATATGGGCTAGCTGAGAAGTTAGCAGGCAGAAGGAACTGACTGCACAGTTGATTTGTCAGTTGGGACTTTGGGCTGATGAAAAGGAAAATTTGTAGTCACTAGACTCTCCTTTAACTTCTCACCTATTTTTTTCCTTGAACAACCTTTTGAGCTCTTCCCTGTGGACCTGCAGAGTATGAGATGCTTTGCCCAGATCCAGTCCACAGTGACCAACACTGGGGCCACAGCACATTCTGACACAATTGTGCTGCTTTTGGGGAGCTGCCTTCTCAGCAGCTCAAGTGTGAACCCCTCTTGAGTCAAATCCACCCAGATCCATCCATGCACGACTATGCATGACATACAACACAAGAAGAAAGCCATGAGAAGATCCTGAAACCARGATCTGAAACCTGGAGCTGCTCAGTGCATTAGAAGAGCTGATCGCCAGCGGCACTTACCCAACATCCCTTTGTTGGAACTGGACAAGCACATATCCTTCTCAGCACTGGGGAGAACAAATCCAACCACAAACACCTCCACCCCATCTGCCATCAGTGCCAACCCTAAAACAAAGAAGAGAGTCCACTGGAAGCGTCCGTGGCCGCACTCCTCGATGATGTTCTCGTACTGGTGGGCGAGCTGCTCCTCGTCCTCCATCCTCTCGGCCATGAGGTCAGCACGGTCTCTGTACTCATCAGCTGCAGCAGGGGCTCGTTTCTTCTGCTTCTCTTTGAGGTCATCKGGGTGTGGGATCCCTTGGTACTCCCCCTCATAGACCTCATCATCCTCATCGTGGCCTTCTGTCACGTCACTCTGCGCGTCCTCGTCCTGCGCGGGCTCGCCCCCGCCCCGGTAGTAACCATCGTTGGGAGCGTCGTAATTGCCATCCTGGTACCTGTAATCATCTGAGACCTGGTTTGTGTTCCTGTACCCATCATCCATCCTGAACAGAGGGTTCTAAGCGCCGCAGATCGCTGCKTGTAGGTGCTCTGGAAATGCGTGTGGATTTGTGCAATTTCTGGGCGCTGGTTACATGAACATCTCTTCTCTCCTTCCTTTGGAACTGATGGGATGCAAAGCTTCCCGGGCTCAGAAGGAGAATTTATATATAAAGGTTCTCTTTGACAGAGTCTCACGCAGCTTTTGGTAATGCTTCACTTTTCAGCTGTCATTTGTGACTTGCTGGCTTCTGTGCTTTGCTGAGAAAAGCTGCTGTCTGGGGAACAGCGAGGGAGCAGCAAATTGCACAGCCGGGGAGCTAGGAGGATTTGCCAGGTTTTTCCTGATTCATTGTGGTGGTGAAGGTCACGTCCTAAGAAGAAAAAACAATAGCAGTGAGACAGCAGCAAGCTTGCAAGCACACATGCACTGAGTTTAATGCCAAACATTTCGAATTCATGATTTTCCTTTGAAAAAAAAAAAATGGCGACAGAGGAATGCTTTTGCATCATCAAAACCCAAAGCCTCAGGGAAAAAACAGCATTAAAATGTTCCGAATTCAGTGGGAACCCAAAGCAGAATGTAAAGGGCCATGTGGTCCCAGTTTCTGTCGTTCCTGGAAATCCTTCCTCCCATAGAAAGCAGAGCAGCACCTGGTCCCTACAACTGGCTAGCGTCATGATGAGACAAAATGTGATCTTGGTTTTCTTTTTCATCCAGATCCCAAAATTAATTTTGTTTATTGGTTTCTTTCTTTTCCCCCTAGCGTCTCTCCATCTGTATGCCAGATGTACAACTGGCACGCAGTGTCTGCCAAGATAAAGTCACCAAAAGTCACACTGAGCTCTGTTCTCCCCATATCTAAACATCAACAGGGGATGACTTTCACAGAGAACAAAAAAAACCCAAAGCTAATACAGAATCACTGCTGTCTGCAGGGAAAACYGAGGGAAGTCGAGACACATCTAAACACATACTCATTCTGGACACCTGATTTCCATTATTTTCCAGCCAGTTGGCTCTCCAGAGTTCCCCTGCCTCCCACAGCTGCAGACACGGAGTTTGGAAGGAGAAGCACACRGGGAAGGGAGTGGAGTCACCCCAGAGCAGCCAGCACAGCGTAGGCATGCACAGAACGTGGACTTTGCTTCAAGCTTGGAGCTCCTCGCCTAAATAAAGTGTGACAGAGCTCTGGATTGACACGGGCAGGCACAAACTGGGGAAATGTGGGCGCTGTTACCTACACAGCCAATCGACCTAAGGAAACGCACACTCTGTAAATAACAGTGCTATTTGCAGCTGAAATGACTTCAGAGCACAAATTCAGTAGCACTCTCTGTAACAAAATGCTCAGAAGGGCGTCACTCCTGCTGCAAATGCTGTCATTTTCTGGCAGCCCAAATGCTCAGGGTAAGGAAGGAGCAGAGGTTTGATTCCTCTGCGTGGATTAATGACCATGACTTGCCTGTGCTGCTCATGGAGCTGCTCCAAGGAGCTCCATAAAARCTTCCTCTGCATTTCTGCTTATCTMCCTTTATATTTGTGACCTGTAATTACAGCACAGCCTCTGCTGAGCCTGCCAGAACCTCTTTCTTTTCTCCTGCTCTGCTATTTGTCACGACGTTCAACGTGTTTCCTCTYCCCTTTCTTTATGCTGAATCACACCATACATTTTGCATGAAGAGCAAAAGGCAGCAGGGCATTCTTCCAGGCCTCAAAAAGAGCAATCAATGAAGTCATAGAAAAAAAAAAAATTAAAAAATCCCAGAGGCATTCTGGTTAAGTTATAATGATCAGGAGCAGTAAAGAGAAGTATTTGCATTGGCACTGGAGCTGTTAATGTGCAGGGGAGTTAATGCATCTGACAGCCTTCAGAAGCACTTCAGTGAGTTCTACAGCTCTGGTTTCAATGCTGGAGAGTTACCTTTAATGGTTAAAAAAAATTCCAAAATTATTTTAGAGTCTCAAAACCTCCTGGGCCTGAAGTAACTTTCTTGATTACACRAAGATTTGTGTCATGCCTGAACATCATGTTCTCCAAGGCAGTAAAATGCAKTTCCACAGAGACATGTTTTCTTTAGAAAAGTAAGGGAAAAAGCCTTTCATTCAAAGAGAAAAAAACAAAAGAACAATATGTGCAAAAGAACATTAGGCCTTGCTTGGGRAAGTCTTTAAGACTCATCTGCTGGCAGGTCATGCTTCAAAGCGACCTCAAATGTTGGAGCAGGAAGCCCAGTGACCTCACCGTGTTTGTCTCTCTCTGGCTGCTGCAGAACTGAATTGAAAACTCGTTTTAGGAAAGGAATKAACAATAACACTAATGATCAATAGCAGAACTGATTGGATTCTGAGCCTCCACAGACCCGATCTCTCTTTTTAAAAGGTAGAAGTGTGTTCTTAAAAACCAAGTGTTGGAAATCTTTTTTTTTTGTTCTCTATTAAAAAACTACTGAGGCTTGAAGTTGGGCTCTTCACCTCCCACAACAAGAGGAACAAAGATCTCAAACTTAGAAAAGACCTATTGAAGCATCCGTGCTCTTTCACTGGCACACAAAGATTGGCATTTAGCAGATGGAATCACAACTCGGGCAGCCTAAGAAATAATGACATGAGCTGATGAGTCTGACAGACCAGTGACAGTCACCTGTGTGGGGAAAAACTGAATTCAGGGAAAAGGTCACAGCAGAAAATAGTGCCTGGGTTCCCATTCAGTTTGTGGGATGGGTATTTTCTGGGATCACCCTGGGAAAAGGGGCAGCGCACAGAGGCAGGCTGCAGCTTTAGAATGCCACACTTTCCATATTTCACACCACTTGTTTTCTTTCCCTGTCACATATGCACAGGCTGATTCACTCTAGACCTGATTCTTCAACACCCTTTCACTCAAGCTGAGCTGCACTCGCTCATGAACAGCCCCACTTAGCACTGAGATGCCAAATCATGATGTGTCATAAAGAAGGCAGGCTCGGGCTGCTATAATTACCCTTCCCAGTGATGCRTGAGAGCTTGAGACAAATATACATCACACCAAGGCTGGTGGGGCAGGGTGGGTGTCAGCCTCTTCTCCCARAGAACAAGCAACAGCACAAGGGGGAAGGGCCCCAAGCTGTGGCAGGGAAGTTTCAGGCAGGATTTCAGGAAAAGTGCATCATCTGAAGGGTTGTCAGGAGTTAAAACTGCTGCCCAGGGMAGTGGTGGAATCACCATCCCCGGAGGGATTTGGGAGATGTGCAGATGTGGCACTTGGGGACAGGGTTTAGCTTGGCACTGCTGGGTTAATGGTTGGGTTTAATGATCTTAGAGTTCTTTTCCAATTTAAATTATTCTAATTGCAACCTTTGGYCATTTTAAACTGGCAGTTCCCTTTCTGAGATACACAAGTGATGTTTAAACACACAACAAATGTCTGTAGGGGCAGAGTCTGCAGGGGTGGGAAGGCAGAGGCAGGAAAGCCTTATTTTGGGTGTCCCCAAAACAGCCCATTAAACTGAGTGTTGGACACAAAAACCTGGAATAAATCSGAATTCAGCTCCTTTCCTCCTTTCTGTAAAACACACCATCCACCTTGCAGTTTTCTTGTACTTTCCAGGTCTTTATTTAGCTCAGATTTCGTTTACTTAACCAGGAATTCAGTCATTCGAGCTCTCCAACTTAAAATAGTATCCTAAAGGTTTGAATATCGTCATAAAAGAAATGGCACCTGCTCTAGGAAAAAAGGATGTTTAGGAAAAGCAGATTAACACCTGCATTTGCCTYTGTGAGAGGGCACACAGGGAGATCTGGGATGCTGGGGAGAGAAACTGGGAACTGGGGAGGATGCAGAGAAGGATGAGTGTCTTGTGTCTGGTACTAAATGAAGAGAGCCCTGAGCTTGTCAGAGAGCTGAGCTCCAGCAGAGAGCAGAAATTACATCAAATTAGAGAGCAGGGCAGACGTGAGGAGGGTTTGCTAATGAAATATTGCACTTGGGACGTGATGGAGTTTCTGGAAGAGCCAAGGGAGCGAGGATGTTGCTTTGTGGAGCCACGAGCAGTGGGTGCACACACAGAAATGCAAAATGCAGGGACAGAGCCAACCAAAGGCTGGGAGCTGCCAACCAGAGCCTTCCTTTCTGCTCAGAAAGGGACAGCACCCAAAATCCACAGTGGGACAGAGAGGTTGTTTGAGCACTGAGGAGAAGGACAGGGGCACCATAAAAATGCTTTCAAGGGATCTTCAGCGTTCACCAGAATAATCCCTGTGAAACAGATGGCAGAGCACTTTAATATTCTGCCTGAAGGGCAACTCCTCCTGTAAAACACCCTCACCTCCAGAGCTGTTTCTGCTGACAGCAATGGGAAGGTGCCCAGATCCTACAGTGACCATAAGGACGTTCTGCAGTCACGAAGCTGACTGTAAAAAAAAAAAAAAAAAAAAAAAAAAATTCTTGAGAGGAAATTTTCCTCGCTGAAAGGAGGAAGATAATTATGCAGATAGGTTTGTGTGAAGCTTCAGTCTCAGGTTCTTAATGAGGTTGCAATTAACGGATTGTACACATGCAGGGATAGGTTTTTGGGGTGCCTAACAAGCCACAGCTCCCAGGGGAGCCAGAAATGACACCAAAATTATCAGGCAGGATGAGCAGTGTGGCAGTGAGTGATTATTGTGCTGCTGGACTGAAGTGTGGCTGGCTGAGCTTCCTGGGCTCTGTCCCTTGGCTTTTTGGCAGCTCTGTGTCCCTCCAGGCTGCACATCAGGACAGCACAGCCTTCCTCTGCTGGGAATTGCACATCCCATGCAGCTGTGTTATATGAATATAAAGATATCAACATAGGAATAGATGGCAACTCTTGTCCCCAAAACCTTAAACCTTAAATAACCCAGAATTTGGGGGTAAGAGCTCTTTGTGCTCCCTACCTCACAGCTGAGGACCAGAAAAAGTGCTCCCAAGTCTTTGTCAGGTTTTCAATGAAGCCTTGCAATCTAGTATTTTTTTTTTTTTTTAACTAAGAAAACTGCTGTTTTCCCTCAGGAGAATTTTGGGAATTTCCCTTTCTCCAACTCGTGTAATTAATAAAACCAGTTCTTTTAAAAATCTAAAAATTAGGCTGCAACCCCGTAATTCACAACAAAAACGCTTTCATTACAGGTCCATTATAAATTCTCCATCTTATACTGTGCAAGGTTGCCCTTTTCATTGGAATAAAAAAAAAAGGAAAAGCAGGTGCATGGAGATTTGTTTCAAACCGAAACAAAAGATTTCATTTAAGAAATGCCATTGTGACAGATGCTTGATCCATTTTTTATTAGATACATTTGATGAAACTGACTGTTTTCCCCCCTAAATAATTCAAATTTGGAAGAATGGCATTTTTTTATCWACAAAAATTGTAGCAGGACCTCTGATTATGCTCTCATGGATGTAAAATTATCWCAGGTGCACATTTAAGAAGATAAATAGGGAAAAATTAGGGAAAAAATATAGGAAACTAATACAATATAATTAAACAATATAAACAATATAGGGAAAATAATCCTGCTGTTCCTAAGCATGTGAGTAAAAGTATCTGACCTCTGTGAGGCAGAAAAGGGCTTTTCTTCCACAGGATTCTGATTATTGCTGGGGTTCTTTGGTTTTTGTGGTTTTTTTTTTTTTTTTTTTTTTTTTTTTTTTTTTTTTTTTTGCTAAGGTTAGAATTGCTGCTGCAGCCACACAATTCAACATCCAGAAGAGGGCTGAGCAGTATCATCATTCTCCTGGACAGATGGCAAGGCTGAGTTCTTGGCARGGATCCTGCAGAGGGAAAAGCAGCAGGATCTGGAGAGAATTTAAATGTGAGGGAAGTTAGGCAAAGGAAATGAGGAGGCTTCAAATGCAAAAAGCTAGAAATGAAGCAAAATCAAAAATCAAGGAGCCAGAGCAGGGKTGAATGGTCCAAACTATGCCCAGAATAAATGGGGAAATGGCCAGGGAAAGATGGAAGCCCTGATACATTATTGATCCACAACCTGTGGAAAAAAATGCTTTGTAATAACAGTAGCTCTTGCTTTCATATCCAAGGATTATAAATACATCTGGTGCCATCTCTGCTASAGCTCAGCTCTAAGCCTCATTAATTCTTGCTTGACTTTTTGCATCCCTCTTTCACTGCCAAAATTACTGGAGAAAAGTCTCAGAGCACACAGRAAGGAGTTGGCTGTGGAGGACATCACTCAGTCAAAAAAAAAATCCAACCTAACCCAAACCAAACCAATTATTGACCATTATTTTAGGGGGTGATTGTATCAAAATAGATCACATCTCTTGAAGGTCCTCAGCAGTCAYTTTCCTTCAAACATCCTAATCAATGGTGGTGATGAGCAGTGAGCCCCAGGGGAATGTCCTGGAGGATATTCTCAGATCTGAACACCTGAGAGTGAATCAGGGGGATTTAATCAGCTGAAAACATGGTCTGCTTTTCTTTGAAATACAGGTCAGACCTTTGGATGCAAGTTTCTGTAGGATTTTAGACAGGTAAAGGARCACCACAGATATCACTGGGRAAAAAAAAMAAAMCTGATTTCTCTCCAGTCTGACAAGATCAGAAGTAAAATTTGTCCTTGTAATTAATGTCCAAAAGAAACCATGGTCATAAAGCATTCTTGAAAGAGGACTGTACCACAGTCCCAGGCTGAAAATCTGTTGTAATTGAGCAATATCAGATTCAGATAACATTTCTGAGGTCTCTTTTCTGCTCTTATTCAGGAAAATCAAGGAGGGTGCATGAGTTTCCCAGTTCTCTTATTCAGTGAGGTGGTAGCTGGAAGCAAAAAGGAGCTACTTTTCCAGCAAAGACATCAAGATTCCATGGAAGGGCATGTCAACATGTGTTTTTCTGGTTTAAAATTACGTGTTAATGGCTACAATAATCAACTGTGGCTGCAGACACAGGAGGCTAACTGGGTCTGGGTGACAAGGGATTTAAAAATCAAAGTCTGCAGCAAAGCCAGCCTTTAAAAAGAATTTGCTTTGAACTCTGGAAAAAAAGTTGTCTTTTGTTGTAGCTTCAGAGGAGAGCACTGTATTAAGTGAAAACTAAGGAAAAAACTAGTTTCTCCTGATTTTTTTTTTATCATTGAGAGATTATTTGATAGATACATAACATGGGTTCAAAAACTCTCCATGGAGCTTGTTAAGCAAGCTATCTGAGCCACAGATTCTGTGAAGAAGAGCAAGATTTTTTGAAAGTCATTGATTTGAAATCATCAGGTTCAAAGAACCGACTTTCAGCAGCACAGATGGCACCTGCTGATCGCTCCCCTACAGCACAGGGGTAAAAATCCTCTGCTCAATGTAAAAAAAAAAAATTGATTTGCTCAGAGATTGCTGCTGGGCTCTCTGGGATCATTGATTCACTGCTACCATGGTGTAGGGTGGAATAGATTGGTGCTGATGCAGTCCTGGTATATCGAGAAATGCAGGGAAAAACCAGAGCTGGAGTAATTTAATGTGYTACCAGCAGACCTGATTAATTATTTAGAGAAAGCATTTTAGTTCGAAAATCCTCTGCTACAGAGTCTATTGAACTGGAGTTGTCCTGGATAATCTCTATTGATCTGTGGTGGGTTTCACACATTTCTGGGCTGGTGCACGCCTGTGTTTGTTTGTTCCACCAGGAGAAAATACTTCTTGCATTGTTTGATCCCACAGTCCCACAYTGAACAATCTTCTGTGAGGAGGAACTGTTGTGTTTGAAGTTTACAGCAGCCCTTGGRTTTGGAAGGGATTTTGTTGAAATTTGTAAAATTTGAACATTTGTAATTGTAAGTTTGAAATTGTAAACTTGAAAATTGTACSTGGCAGTGTAAACCAACAGGAAATTGGATGTTTATTCAGAAACAACAGTGCTCTGGTGCTCTTTCATTAATTTGAGCATTTCTGTATGTGTTTACCCTTGCCAACTTATTTGGTTTAACCTTCCTGGGCTGGGAGGCCCTGACAATCTCCCAGAGAGGAGTGTAAATTTGGAAGAATTTGGAAGAATTTGGAAGAATTTGGAAGAAGCAGAAACAGACAGGGTTTGAGCATGAACAGTTCAGTTGGGTTTGATTCATGCTGAGTAAGAACCTGCCTGCACTGCTCCAATGCCTTCACATTTTTTTATTCTCACCCATCCCACCGGGGGAGATTTCTGGTTTCCAGCACATTGCACACAAAAATGCCTTCTGTGGTGGTGGTGGTGGTGGTGGCTCTCACAGCAAAGTGGCTGTGGGCTGAATTCAGCTTGTAATTCACTATGTGATTTTATGAACCAAGGGACAGAAAGTCCCCCAGACTGTTAGGGGGAGATTACATCTCAAAGTCTGACACTCTGTGGGTGCAGATGCTTTAAAGGTCATGCCTGAGACAGTGTGTGCTSCAGCAAGCTGGAGATGAAACAAGGAAAAAGCATCAGCCAAGCAGAATAAACAGCTTTTCTGAAGTTAGGGGTGCAGAGGAGAGAGCTGGGTGCTCATGAGAGAGATGCACAGAGAGGAATGTTTGACAGTAGGAGTTGGGAAGCAAGCGCTTAGCAACACAGAGCTATATAAGGAGGGACAGACTACACATTAGGATTCCAGAGAAAGGCCATAAAAGGTCGATTTGACAAGCTGAATATGGATAATGAGTTGAGACAGATGGTGTAAGAGCATGGTAGCTAATAAATAATGAACAGGCTTGCTTCAAGGAGCAAAAGGCGAGAGCTGAGTCAGAAGGGAGGTGGTGAAGGGGGAAAGAACAAAACCACGAAGATGGAGGAGAAWCACAGCAGGAGGGGTGGTGGGAGAGGAGTGTCTTCTTTTAAGTGCCAGAGTTTTGTGGAAATGATAATTTACCCAAAGAAAACTTGGGAAAGCATATGCCAGAACTGGAATTTGGCCATCTTAATGAGATTAACAATGTTTTCTCTGAGGAATTACTCATGGTCTCTAAATTTCTCTGAGATATCCATTTCCTCTTCTCCTCCTCTCCTATTATCACRGTGCCTAAGCAGCCTGCAGTGGTCACAGCTCCCATCAAAGGTTGGGAAAAGTTCTCAGGTTTGTTTTGCACATCCTGACTGGAGGAAGAGAGAGACCAGAACTGTGTCAGAGCACTGAAATGGAAATGCTGTGTGCTGTCCCCCGTGGACCAGCAAGGCAAGGCTTCATTCCAACTTYCACACCCAGCTGTTCTCCATGTGGTGACCAAGATGAAGGTGAGCTTTGCTGCCCCMAAAATATTTTCCTTAATGTGGAGCTGAGGCACAAACCCCAAACTGGACACCAGTTAACACTCAGAGGCATCCCCGTGTAGATACAAATAAAAGAGTTTTCCCAAAATCACCTGAGGGAGCCATATCAGTGCCAAACAASCAGCACATTTCTGTTATTTTCTTGTCTTTTTAAATATCATAATGAGCGAGGAACTTTGAGGCTTTACTGCTTATTAATARACCAGACTCTCTATCAGCATTGCACCTGGCAGCACAAACCAACAGGAAATTTGATGTTTATTCAGAAACAACAGTACCCTGGTGCCCTTTCATGAATTTAAGCATTTCTACGTGTGTTTGCCCTTGGACAGCTTGTTAGGTTTAACCTTCCTGGGCTTGGAGGCCCTGACAAGCTCCCAGAGAGGAGTGTAAGCAATAACCTTGGAAATAAAGTGCTTGCAATTCAGCAGATTCTGCCGGTGTCAGACAGCAAACATCCCTGATTAACTATAAACTGCTTAGCTTATTGGCAAAGATGTGCCTCTGGCTACAAAGGGGATTTCTATTTCATCACACTTGCAACCTGAGTTATTAAATAATGAGCYGCTTAATTAGCTAATTCATTAATACATGGCTGTGATGAATAGATTCGCTCCAGTGACGGAGCCATGAAAGCAGAAAAAACCCTGAGTGATTTCTAAGTACTGCTTTCTTTCAGGCTGGGATTTCATTTGAGCAAGTGTCCTTATTTTTTTTAAATTTTTCCTTCTTTTTTATCTTTCTTTTTTTATCTTTTTCCTGCCTCTGCCTAACAGAGGTCTGCAGTGCCTGTTTTCCCCCCAGCACTCCCTGCTCTGGTCCTTTCCTCCTTTCTGCCTTATTCCCCCTTTCCTTTGGATCCGTGCAGCCAAAGTGCCTTCAGAGTGTTGTTTTACACAATGACCCTTTGCCCTGTGCTCCCACAAAATCTGTGGCCAGGATGTCTCATCACCCCAATCTTAGCTGGGGGGTGACTGTGCTGTGTCAGGGACTGATARAAACATCAATTATTGCCCCTGATCACCTCCCCATTGCTGGGGGCCAACCAAACCCCCACTAATGGAGACAAAATAATTTCCTGCACCTCACAGCAGCCTTTGCAGGGCTGTTATCTCCTGCTTTCTGTGGATTTGGAGTGTGTTGAGAGAGCTCCAGCAGAGGCATTTCCACATGGAAACCGTTCCTGCCATCAGGAAGAGCTCTTTCCCAGCCCAGGATGCTCWGGCATCATTCTCTGGGGACAGCTGCTGCCAGCTCCAGTGAAGTGTACAAACACTCTGGCCRTGCCAGAATTGCCTCTCAGAAATCCCCCACAGCCTGTCACAGACACAGCCAGCCTTATGCTTCCATCCTGCCCTTTAACAGGCTTGATCTCAGGCCTGAAAGGGCACAGAAATTATG
Source organism: Malurus melanocephalus (assembly GCF_030028575.1). NCBI lineage: Eukaryota > Metazoa > Chordata > Aves > Passeriformes > Maluridae > Malurus > Malurus melanocephalus. The sequence goes on from NW_026623290.1 coordinate 580,299, forward strand.
GGATCAGATCAAAGGGGTGGGTCTCAAACTGAACCCACCTCTTCCTTTTCTACATAAGACCTCCAACACCATTTTATTGTGGCCTCAAGGGCTTTCAAAACTGCAAATGTGCTGTTCATTATGCACCTTGCCCRTGGAGAAACACAAGTGCAAGCAGAAGCAAATTTAAAGAGACTCTTTTCAAGGTTAAGTGGCAGGGAAAATACTGCAGCTATCGCTTTTTCTTCATTCATGTTCATGGCATTTTGATTAGTTTGACCTTTTTTTTTTTTAATATGAAACACTTCTGAGGAGTCCTGAACCTTGTACCAACCATGATCAGTCAACAGATTCCATTATCTAGCYATCAAAATCACTATGTGCCCCACACATATCACTGCAGCACAACCAAAACACAGCACAAAGTGATGCCTTCTTCTCTAAGGAGGGGATTTGCAAAGCCTGTCTCAGCTCTACCTTGAMTATCTCAGACTCTCAGATCTTTGAAGAACCTGCTTTTGAAACCAGCATTTTGAAGAAAGTCATAAAAATAGATTTTTTTTCCATTTCATTGACTAAATGCACAAACTAAAATTGCCATAGGGCTGGAATATGGTGGTATCAATTTACCAGCAACGTAAGAACTTACACATAGCAACCCTGCATTTGTACTTGTGTTTTATACTTATGAAGGATTTCTACTCAGAAGAGCCCCCAGAAGTATTTTTGTACCTAGAGAAGAGGAGTATGGATAATTTGAGCACATGTAATAGGCCCTTAAAAGAAAAGAAAGTTGGATTGCTTGGCAGAGGTTTTTCCTGAGCATCCCTCATTCCTTTTTTTGCTCCTGCAGGAGTTTTAGGACAGCTCTGAGCCTTACACAGACCCTTAGGCCTGGCCAGTGTTCTCACAACACAAATTCTTGTGGTTTTCAGCTGTGCCATGGGGCATTTTCTGTCTCACAGTCTCCTGTAATGAATTTGTGCCTCMGTGGAATAGGGCAGGAAAGGAGAAAACCACCAGAACAAGGAGAAGATACTGCAGGAGGGAAAAAATGAGAGGAAACAACAGCAGAGGAAAGGAGGYAGGGCAAGGGTGGTGAAATCAGAATCAGGGAGGGGAAAAAAGCTGAATAATACCAGTCTTGGAAAATAATATTGCCTTGAGCCAGTAAAAAGAAGACAAACAACAACAACAACAACAAAAGAAAGAAACAAAACAAAACAAAACAAAAACCAAAAAAAAAAAAACCAAACAAAAAAAAAATCCCAGTTAGGCTCAGCACTTCATAGTGGTGAGAAGATTCTGCATTTGCTTCCCAAAGAGAATAATAAATTCCTGCATTCAGGTTGGACACCAACGATGAAAAAGCTTCATCTCCCCAAATTAATAGCCACAATACATCATCAGGCAGCAGAGCTACAGCTCCGTGTGTACGCAGAGAGAAAATCCTCAGCATCACCTGGCGGGGCAGAAGAAGGATTTGGCTGTTATTTATTGCTCAGAGTGACTCATGCTGGTGGGCAGGGGCGCGACAGTACAGATGGGAGATAAAATCAGACTGCCAGCAAGGGGATTGGTGCCAGGAGAGTTGAATTCAGGCAACTTCTGCTTGTGTTTTACCTGGAATTTCTCTGCAAAATATGAAAAGAGTGAAAAAAGGAACCTTTTGGAAAAGGCATGTCTGTGCAGACATTTGTTAGGGCTCAGGTTTGAGGGAGGAAAGATGGTTTAGTGACTTGAGCAACATCAAGAGCTCTGTGCAGTTGTCTCTAATGCCACAAATGGCTYGATTAAGATAAGACAAGACATTTAGTTACTCTTAGGTTTAGTTCTTTGTCTGCAAAATAACTGTAATATCTTATTTTCTGATAAGATTGTGTGGGGCAAACATGGCATAAATGAAAAGAGAATCGTGTAACCACTGATGGAGAGCTCAAAAGTTCACCTTTCTGGACTTCAGATTGTCCTTGCCAAGAGCACTGGGATGTTGAATTTATCCTCCCAAGGACAGTCTCCTGTGAATGGCCTTCACTGGGCTGTTTCTGATCAGAATCAATAATATTTCCAGCGTGAAAATATATGAATATATTCATAAAATATTATGAAAATAATATTTTCATAGCTCTCCTTCTGTTCCTCTCACTTCAGCTCTAGCTAAAGAAGACATGTAAGGACACTAATAGTCATCAGAGTCCCTAAAAATGAGAAGGCAGCTGAGAGGGATCCTGAAACTCGAGCATTCCCATGTGAAGAAGGCTTTTAGAGAAAGAGGGAGGACAGGTTTCTTTAACTGTCCCTGGTCCCAGTGTCCTCCTTCCCAGACCCTGAATAAGGGGAATCCCTCTAGCTGCCCCCAAAACCCAGACTCTCTGACCCAGCTCGGGCGGCAGAAATTCCCTGGAAGTGAGTTCAGTGGAGGAACAGGGCTTTCAGCACAATTTAAGCAGCGAGGAATTTCATCATCTTCATTCCCCCTGGGAGTTTGGGACCAGCCTCATGCTGGCTGGTGTCCACTCGCCCTGAGCCTGCCTGCACAGCGTGGTTTGGCACAGGAACACCCTCTACACAGCTCTCTGTGTCAGCAGGAGCATCGATGATGAAGRTGGGCATTTTTTGTGGCCCCTTCTGAGGGTTTCCTCTGTCACTGTCACCGCCCAGCTTCCAGCCCAGGTCCTGAGCCCAAACCTTGCCAGGCTCCTTGGGGATGCTTTGGCTGCTCGTCCTTTTGGCTGTCACTGATAGTCCTGAGCTCCAGGAGAGCTGGCCCTGCTCTGTGTGTGCCTCAGAGAGCTGCTCCTGACGAGCATGAGAAGGACTGGCTGCCAGGATTTGGGCTTTGAGTGCCCCTCTTGCCAACCCTCCTGCAGCTGGCGAAGAGCAGATGATGGGATCAGAGAGCACGGGTTTTCCTGTCACTCCTGCTCTCCCAGGACTCGCAGGGGAGCTCCTGGATTTGGCAGCAGCTGCAGGGGAGCTCCTGGATTTGGCTGAGATGTGCTGTCACACTCACTGCTGCTGCTGCTGCCCACTGAGCTGCAGAGATCACGTCCTTACCCTGGCACAGAGCTCTGCTTTCCCTCCTCCCTTCAACCCCAATTCAGAGCTGGTGATGCTCCTGCAAGGCTCCTGGTCAGGCTCAGGGTGGTCACTCACTGGCCAATGGCTCTGGTGGCCACRTGGCTGCCAGGTCAGCACAATCCCAAAATCTGTGTGGGGTGGAAGGGAAGGTTGGACAAGAACAGCTTCTAAAGGATCAGCATGCAGGATCTGCCTTCCTCACCCCCTGGGATGTGGAAAATATCTCTTGCAATGGGGAAGGAAAGAAAAAGGAAATCAGTCTCTTTTTCCTCAAAATGTATGGGTGGGCTAAATCTCTTTATCCAAAAAATGTATGGATGGATAAAAGAGATGGACTTGCAGTCTTGAAATAGGACACAAAGGGATATTGAAGAAATTTGAAAGGCAAGAGGCTAAAATCTTGCATGAGGAAATCCCTGTTTACACAATAACATGTGGGGGTCTTGGGAATAAAAGGCGAGCTCTTGGCAGCATCAAAAAATAGACATTGGATGAATTTGAGGGAAAGAAGAAGGTGAGTTTAATTTGAGCTTCCACAACTTTTTTTTTTCAACTGGAAGAAAAAAGTTCTTCAAGAGACAAGGCAAACATCAAGAGAAATTCACTCTGTCCACCAAGAAGTTTTCTTGGATTTCTGGATTGCTGGTGCCAATTGCTCGAGAGGGGGTCCCAAACTCGGTGTTTCCCTGGGCAGAAATAACACAAAGGTTCTGCAATGTCCTTCCCTTCTCCTGCTATCCAGGGCTATTGACACAAAAACGACACCAGAAAATAAAGTGATATCTCAGCAAACAGCTTCTGCTCCCCACAGGGGACTGAGGAGTACAATCCATCACACCTGGAGCAAACCTAAGGMAAAATAAATTCAAGATTTCTGCTAGAAGCAGGAATCCTGGATGATGTATGGGAGAAGGCAGGAAGAAGTGGAGTGTGAGAGCAGGTGTCCTCCAGATGAAGAGCCTGGGGGGATCAGCTGGAAAATTTCAAGGGGGTAACAAATCCTTCAAGGCAGATCACGCCTGTGCCTCTCCAGGGGAAAGGGGATAGAATATCCCAGGTGAAGAAAGTGGCAAGGAGGTGATGATCAGRAGTTATTTATCAAAGTGTAACCTCACACTTCCCTGCCAGGAGCCAGGGAATGCCTGACAGACACGGGTGGATATCAAGGCTTTCAGCAAACCCCGACTGGAAAGGCGAGAAGCTGCTTTCTGATGGCACTTCAGGAGTGAATGTAAAGTCTGGTGGCTGCAAAACCTTTCTGGTTACCCAGGAATAAGCAGCCAGATCACAGAAACCCACAGTGCCAAGCCTGCAGGGACAGATCCTGCCTCTGCAAACCGGACAGGAGGGACAAGAGGTGCCCAGTCCCCCTTTTTCTCACATGAGATCCCTGCAGGGAGGTGATGATAGGAGACCATCATGGACCCAYGATGAATGTATCAATTTTGGACATTTTATATAGAAATGCTTTCTCTGTAAGGCTCTGTGTTTGTTGCAGAGTTGAGAAGATTGAAGAGGTTTTCTGTCTGCAAGCGATGTACTTTGGGATTTTAGAGAGATGAGCGGGATTTTCTCTAGGAAATAACTCCCCCTAATTGTTTAGACATCACTCTCCTCACTTGCTGCAAAYGAAGGAAATGTTTCTCTCTGAGGGTTCCCAATGTGCTGCTGTCTCTGACAGCTGTAAATTCTGGGGGAACACCCCTRTGGCCAGAGCTGGGTGACCAGCACAGCAGAGGATTGCAAACACAGCRGGGCTTTGTCACCCCAAATTCACCCCTGACTTTTGTCCCTATAACCCCACAGCTGCCTCAGTGCTGTTCCTACAGCCACCAGCCACTTCTTCCCTGCCCACTCAGGTCACCCACCTGTCCCTGAGAGCCAATTTGCGCCCCTGGCACAGGCAGGGAAGTTTTCCCTGATTTTTCTTTCTGCTTCTCCCCTTTGTGGCGCTTTGCAGGAGGGAARCACTGCCTGTGGTCCCTGCAGCGAGGGGTTCCCCTGCAGCGTGACATCATGCACAGAGCTCCCTTGGCTCATGGACAGCTTTGATTTCCTTCTGGTAGAGTAACCCTGGCTGCCAAGTGAAGGAGAAGCTGCTGATCCTTCTGCACAGCACCCTCAGCACCTGCCCCCAGCTCCTTCCCACACCAACCCTACAAATCGCCTGCTGCGCTGCCACAGATGGCTGAGGCACTGCTGGCTCTCTCTGCTCAAAGGTGGCCAAGCTTTCCAGCTTTCCCTTCCTCCCTGGATCCTCTCTAGTTCAGTCATTTATGGGATTTATCTTTTAACACGTTCCTTATTCTTTTTAGGAACTGAGCAGTGACGCTGGCTTGTGYTGCTGTGTTCACCCCGAAACTCTGGGATGGTGATGAGCACTTTCTCTATTCAAAGGGGGCTAAAAATCAACCCTGCTTTCCTTGCTGTAGGAGACCATGTGAAATCAAATCAGCCCCCTGAGCCAATCGACTCTGAGAAGGGTATGATCAGAGAATATTTAATTAGGATCCTAATTACAGCAGTTATTAACTACTACAAAATCACCTGTGTTCACATCCCAGAGCAGTGTGAAGATTTCAGAGATATGCACTGCCCAGATACACACAATTATTCCTTTGGCTTGATCCCAACTGCAAGGAAAGTGAGCTGYCCTATCAGTGACTGAAGATTTAACCCTAATGTGCCATTTATTCTGCATTTATTCTGACATCACACATGTGCACAGAAGGGTTAAAATGCCATCAAGACCCACGGTGTTTCAAACCTAAAGCAAAATCAAAATAATAAAAAAATGAATTACTATTGGAAAGCCCTTGTATTACTTGGGAGAAAACCACCTTACCTCTCTGCATCCTTTCTAAAAATATAAAATCAAAATAATAAAAAGATGGGATTGCTATTGGAAAGCCTTTGTGTTACTTGGGGGGAACCACCTTATCTCTATTTTCTGTATCCTTTCTAAAAATACAGCSCTGCTGAGAGGAACAGACATTGTTTCTTCCACATGGTTCTGACTAATTCAGAAAATGGCAAATCTACTAGAAATCAGGGGAATAACTTTGAAGGTTACAAAAAAAATCAATCTGAAGTGTTTTCCTCTCTTTGCTTGTCTGTTTCAACAGGCTGATAAAGAATGGAAAAGCATCAAAAAATAGACTGGTTCTCTAAGAAAACAGAGGTGTTAATAATGCTTTTTCTTCGTAGAAGTAATATTTTTCTTGAAAACTTGGCTGGTTTTCCCTGAGGATTCAAAGTTCTGCAGTGGGCTCAGTCAAAAGAAAACATTTGCTTCTCAAACGTTTCTAATTTCTCCAGAACTGATCTCTTTTCTTTTGAGAATAAAACTTTTGGATTAACATTCTTTGACCAGGGCGAAAGAACAGGTCATTCAAAGAGAGATGTGGAGTTTTTCTTTTCCATTAAGCCACTGATTTCACTGGACAGCAGGAACATTGCAGCAGATGCAAAAGCCTGAAACTCAAACCGATGCTGGAATTTCGACAAAACTTCCTGACTTCAACATTTCTGGGGCTGAAAGAYGGGATCTCGAGGGGATAAAAGGAAACATCACTTGTGGGGCTGCTGAAAATCAAATACAAACTGCTGGCAGTAACCTGTGAGCCTGCACTGACTGTCCTGCTGAGGCAGAAGTTTTAGGAGATTTTGCTTTAACCCTTCCATGAATTAAAGATGGAAAAGACACCCCAGATGGCAGGAGGGGGTCAGTGATGMTTCCAGCTTGCAAAGGGTGTGAGGAGCAGCTCATTCTCCACATCAGCCCCACGGCAGGTAGATCAAACATCAGCTGGTACCTGGCTGCTGAAAAGAGCATCCAAAAAAAAAAAAAAAAGAGCATCCAAATGCCACCCAGCGTTACGAGGATAAGGCCAAGGCTGCCAGGGCATGAAAATCCAGGGAACTTCATCTGTCTGTGCCTTTCTCTTGAGTCATTGCTGCTTTTGCAGGCAGAGCAAAGTGCTGCAAGCCTCGGGGAGGGTTGAGGCTGATGAAATATAGATGGGAGCCGGGCAGGCTGCTCGGGCTGGGTAAACACACACACGGTAATTGAGTCCAAGCGAGAAATGCTCTGCAGAAGGATGCAGAACAGGCTTGTTTGGTAAAGTGTGATGTGCACATTTGACTCAGCAAGAAAGAAAACCCTTCCTCTGYGATGAGGAGCTGAGCAGTAACCAACAGGAAACCCCATTTCCAGCCTTTCTCCTTTTTTTGCTCCACCTGTTTTCTGTCACCTGCTCAGATTTTATCCTGCAGAAGGAGCAGCCAATGAAAACAGACACAGCACAGGCACGATATCCCAACCCAAACCACTCACAGTCTCCATAAAACTCCCAAAGAAAAGTGTCTGCCTACCTGGGCAGGAAATSGAGCTGCTGAAGCACAGATTGTGCTGTGCTCAGTGCTCACTGTCCTAAGGGGCATTTGTTAAGGGTTCTTTTTCCAGCTGCAAGGACAGGAATTCTCACTGGGATGCTCCCAGTTAGTGCAGACCTGAACAGCTCCTCCCTGTGAAATTACAAAAGGCTTTGCCTTTCCTTTCCATGGCAGCGGAGCCCTGGCAGATCTCTGCCTTTATGAGCTTTATGGTGGGGCAGAGAGATCTGCTTTTGCAACCACAGGGAGTGAATTATTTCCAGGCTCCTCTCAGGAGTATCTGTGGGTGTCTCTGGGTGTCCCTGGGTATTTATGGGTAAATCTGAGTGTCTCTGGGTGTCTGTGGGTGTCCCTGGATATCTGTGCATGTCCCTGGGTATCTATGGGTTTCCCTAGATGTTTGTGGGCATCCCTGGGTGTCCCTGGGTATCTGTGGATGTCTCTGGGTGCTCCTGGGTATCTCTGGGTGCATCTCAGGAGCCTCTCACCCTTAACCAGATCTCCTTCAATCAGAGCAAGCAAGATTCCCTTTCTTGCTGAGAAGATGCAACCTGAATGACCACGCCTGTCAAGGGCAAGGCACAAATCCAGATGTGAGCAAAAACAGGGCAAGGTGGATGCAAAATGGAGCCACGTTGGAAGGCTCTGAATTGAAATCTTGGATGGATTGAATCTCGTGGTGGAACCTCACAGTGGGAACAGCAGCAGCATCCCCTGCTCAAACAGGAATTGCAAACATTTTCAAACAGATGCTGAAAATTATTTTTGCTCACAGCAAAAAATTCACCCCAAACCCACCCAGCTCCAAGCCACGTTTGTAGACAAATTCATAATGCCTGGCATCCCATATCTGCCCGCTAATTAACYKAGAGYCGCTGCCAGAGTTAATTAGGGAAGMTGCTCCATTATCCCAGCACGCCCAGGGCAGGGATCCACCAGCTGCCACCTCACCTGCTGTCCTGGCTGAGGAGCTGCTCAAAGGACACTGAGGATCCTGCCAGCTCCCC
>NW_026623290.1:589495-605697 GCF_030028575.1 Malurus melanocephalus
GTGGTTACCTGGCCCCGAGCCCTGCAGCAGGAAAGCTTTTCCCTTCCAAGGGAGATCCCTCACAGAGTCCCTCCCACACTTTGCACCGATGGAAAGGAGGGATTAAAGGGAAAATCCGAGCAAGAGCTACACTTATTAATTTAAAAAAAGACAAAGATTGTCTCCTGTGACTCAGAAGCCACAGATTCTCTATCCAGCCCTGGGGCTGCTGCCTTCCCAAAGCATAAAAAGTTGAAAAACCTCTGTTCAGGAGGATCACAACCCCTGGGGAGGGTCTGTTCCCAATTTACCTGCAGGGTTTAATTCCCCTGGGTTGGGCATTCCTTCCCACTCAGGGAAAACCTGCATAGCACAGGCAGAGCAGACTTTATTTGCTGCATTTCTGCTGAGCCACACGGGCTCAGGGCTGTAAACCTGCCAAAATCACGGCATTATTTATTTCATAGCACGTATGAGGGAAAAAAATAACAAACAAAAAACCAACCCTCAACAATGGTTAATTAAATAATTACAATCAGCTCCTGCRTTTTTCAGTGCACTGTTGGGAAATGGAAATTCTGGATGGTTTTTTAATCAAATGGCTTATCTAAATCTAGTAGGGATTAAAAACCATGGCAGAATTTGATTTTTAAAAGTCAAAGGAAATATTTTCTTTTGGAAGTGTTCCAGATGGAATGTTTCCCAGCACAAAAACATTTTTTGTAATTATGAAAGAATAATTGGAATTGAACAGCTACACTAGGTGCTCTGAAAGAATGAAAAAAGATTCCAAAATGATAGCAAATTACTTTCACCATGAACACACATCCCATACTAATAGCACCAGTCTTGATTTTTAATTTGATTTCAAATATGTTATGGATCACAACCTCAGGGCTACAGATTAATCCAGATTTGCTCAGATGAGAATCCATCCCTCAGCCTTGCTGTGACTATGTTCTTCTAATCAAATGCAATTAACATTTGTCACAAAACACTAAAAAAACCACTTGGGAACTGCTTAATGACTCCCATAAATTGATTCACGCAATTTTTGAAAATCAAGTTTCAATTAGGTCCAAAGAATAAAGAAAACAGAAATTCTCCTGTAGACATACTACCTTAGTCTGAGTAAGGAAGATAAATAAAATCACTTTTTCCTTAGCATTGGGGGAAAAAAAACCCAAAAAACCCTTAGCTGCTAAATTCCTTGTTTTATTTAGCAGGTGTTGGCCAGTTCACAGGCTGTGAGCAAAGCTTTGCTTTCATGTTTACTCACAGGCATTTCTACAGAGTTCTCCCCATAATATGCTACCATCRAAATGTAGAAATATTTATTAAAATTGGGACAAAATTTGACTTAATTTGTAGATTAAACACCCAGAAACCAATTCTCAGTGATGATYATATATTAAAATAAATGCAAAGACTAAATTCCCCTTGCAGGAGGGATGGAAATCCTGTCTCTCCTTCCTCTGTCTGAACCTCCACATGACCCAGAGGCAGCAGCAGCTCTTTACCCTGTCCTGYTCCTCCAGGCTGCATGGGTGGCCTGGTGCTTTCAGGGCAGATTATCCAGCATCTCTGCAGATTACAGCAGCATTTTAATCAAGTTGATATCTTTTCTCTGTTTATGCTTACCCTAACGAGATCAGAGACATTTTTCCCAAAGTTTGCCTTTGATCACAGGGCAGATTTGCATGGCTGTTTTGGACACTCAGACAATGAATTTTCCTGCTCAAAGGTGGTTTTTTTTGTGACACATGCAGTGACTGAGCTGTGCTGCTGTGACWCCCCCTGCAGCCACAGATCAACCCTCAATCTCTCACACTTTTGGCCCCTTCCTGTAATCCCAACAATCCCAACTCTCCTCCTGTCTCTGCCTTTATCCTGTAACTCATCACAAATCCCTTCCCTCTCCCCTCTCTCTGTCTGCACCTCCATCCATCACTCTCGGGGTTTTGGGGTGTTCTGTGTGAACACACAAAATCTCAGCTATTGGTTCCCATCAGAGCCAGCCTTTGAGCAGCTGCAACAGCCCCTAAATGCCCCAGGGGCTCTGAAAACCCAGCCTGACCCCCCTTCCRCAGCCTCCAAAAAGGAGGAGCCCAAGCCCAGGTCCTGATGGTGCCTTTTCAGTAAAACCCWCAAAGATCTTTTGGGTTTGTTGGCCTGGTAAGGCCAGATGTATTCAAACAGAGACTCATTTCACCAGCACAAACTTGTCCTCACATAACTTCATTTTCATCCAGACAGCAGCTTTTCAAGCAACAGCAACAAAACCCTCTCAATATTTAATCAGCTGCATGGCCTGGAAGAGTGGAGAGAGGCAGCAGCTGCCTGGAACAGAGCAGGAGAGGGGGGATGAAGGCTCTCATCCTCACCAAACCTCTCTCCATCCTCAGAACCTGCCTCCTCTACAACTCTCCTGTGCAGAAAGCCAAATGGGAGCCCTGTTTCAGCCTCCTGCTTCAGCTTTCAAACAGCAAGGCTTTGCAGCACTTTATTWTTCATTCCTCCCTTTCGAATTCCCYGATGTTTTCCAGGTGTAAATCTCAATTCTCTTTGCTCCTGGTGGCTGGGAAGGTGCTGTGCTCAGTGCCCTGTGAGTCAGCAGGACTTGAGCCCTCTCCTATTTCTTTCTGGTTTTAAGGCAGGCAAGGTGTAAGGATTTGGCTTTGCAGCACTTGCATGGAGTACGTGGGGGAAAAATCTGGGTTTTCCCAATTTTGCTCATTCCCTGAGTGTGTGTCAGAGGGATTACAGAGCTGAAAGGACATCACGTGCCTGTGGGTTGGATGTGCATCGTTCAGCACTGACTCTGCTGGCAGCCACCCTGCTTCAGGAAATCAAAGCTTGAGCAGACCCCAAAGTGACTCCCTTTAGCCACGTCTGATTTTCCAAAATCATGCCAAAACACCCAACGCCTTCTGGTCAGAAATGGTCCAGGAGTGTTCACGACCAGGGCCCCTGAGCCCTGCAGCCTCCCCAGCCCCCAGCAACCCAGCAATTTCTCCCTCCTCTGCTGCTGGGCACTCTGGGCTGGAGGTGTCTGTGCTCCCCAACCCAGGAACAGCCACAGGCAGCAGCTCTGGTGACTTTGCAGCATCTGATTTCYTCAGAACAAAGGATTCTCTCTTGCTAGAATGATAAAATAGATGCTAATAACCAGCCATAAACACTCTTATCTAAAAGAAGATGAAAAAAAAAAAAGCAGCAAAAGCATATCCAATTAGTGATAAATAATAAGCACAAGATTAATTAAATTTACTCTGTTCTTAATTCCCATCCTCTGRCTCTGAGGATGCAAAAGGCATTCCCCATCTTCCCAAGGGTGTCCCATCGTCAGAGCATTGCCACAGTCCCCAGAAAGGTGATGGTGACAGCAGGATTTGTCATTTCTGGCCCCACTGGAAATGAGCTCCCTGCTCCTTTTGGGTCACAGCCCACCTTGGCTCACCARGGAGGCTCAGCCTGCACCAAACCCTGCAATTTTGGGTTTGAATTCGGAGTGAAAAGACTCCTCAGCTCCTCCTCAATGCYGGGAAGTCTGACTGTTTCAGCAGTGGCCACACGTCAGGAGAAGAAACCACTGGGATTTCTCTATCTGGGTCTGCATATAAATCATTTACCACCTCATTTACACACGCTCATAATTAATGCACTCTGCATGGCTGCACTGAAACAGTTCTGCTAAAACATCTGAAATGCACGGGGCTGCAAGTGCATGAGTTTAGGGTGTAGAAGGACAGATGAACCCCCCCAAGAAATGGCTGATCCCACTGGTGCCCACTCTCCCTTTCAGTGGAAGCAGATGAGAGGAATTTGGGTCAGATTTCCTCCTTTGAAGTGGGCTGAAAGCCTTTGAGMATCAGTTGCCATTTTGTAAAAAGCCTGCACCTCTTGGCCCCAATTAGCCATGMGCCCAAATCACATCCCATTCTTCCACCTCCCATCCATCAGACCAGAGAGAGCCCARGACTGTGTGTGCAGAGCAGAATTGTCACTTTTTGTGTTTACTGCATTATCAGGTGCCATATCTCTCATAGCCCCCATCTATCCAKTATTCTGGTGTAAGTCCAGAGGAATTTTGCTTGTTTTACTGGAYTTACAGCCCTGGGAAGAGCATCAGAACAGTGTGTAAATCTAAAAGAACCTTTTTAGAGCCTTGCCCATCAGTAGGAGTGTCCGGTGTGACACACCCTCTGTGCCAAGCACAGCTGGAGAGGAATTCTGCTACTCTCATTCTTTCCCCCAAACCCTCCATCATCCTCAGGGAGGCAATCAGAGGTTCAATCTGCCTCTAACCYCATCCCCAGGGGAATGGGAGCTGCAGAAGAAGGTAAACTGGGCTGGATGGAGRGCCAGCACTGCTTACAGGACTGAAACATGAAAGGTTCCTCAAAGAAATCACCTCCTCTGTGGGGATCTCGAGTGTTGAGGCAGAGGAGAGACACCAGGAGAGTCCTGCAAGCCTGAAAAGGGCTTGGAGATAAGTTCAGGAGGTCAGGAAGCTGTAARCTGCAATAATGAGAGCAGTTAATCTGCAGCAGCCTGACCACCTGGCACAAAGGAGTGTCCCYTGGAGGAGGCAGGTTTGTCCCTGGAGGGAGCAATCCCCGAGACACCAATGTGTCCTGACACAGGACCTGCCCTCCGTTAACCCTGCAATACCCCAAGGGGTACAAATCACATCATGTGCAGTGCAGACTGCTCCCAGAGCACTTTCCCCATAGTCAAAAATACCCTGCAGGGGTTCCATTCACCCTCTTKCATTCCACAGAGATTATCTCCTGGCCAGGACTGAAAAATATCCTGCARGGGTTCCATTCACCCTCTTTGATTTCCACTCGCCCTCTTGCATTTTAGAGAGCACCCCCAGGGATTATGTCCTGTCGAGGACTGAAAAATATCCTGCARGGSCTCTATTCACCTTCTTGCATTTTCATTCACCTCTTGCATTTTAGAGAGCATCCTCAGGGATTATCTCCTGGCCATGACTGGGAAGTCTCAATGTGTTCATGGTGCTCAGAGGACACCACAGCTCTCACTCAGTGTCACCCTGGGAAGGTGGCAGGCCAAGGAGGTCCCTGCTGTGCTGRCAGCACGGAGGGAACCAGGGCTGGAACAAACCCATCCATCACCCAGTCAGGAGCTGCTGAATTCCAGCTCCCTGCAGGCACATCCTCCTCAAGGGCTGCTGTGAAGTTTGACTGGAAACACCGAATCAGGGAGGGCTGAGCACTCACAGTCCTGCAGCATCTCCTGGGRGAGCCTGCCCAGCATCATTCCTGACWCAATCCTCATGCCAAGAGGATCTCRGAGCTGTACCTGGCTCCTCTTAGTTCTGATGCTGCCTGAATCTCAGATTTGAACAGATAGTCAGCAGCCCTACCSAGTGTCTCCTCCACATCACACCTCTGCACATCCCCACCACATCCTTCTCTGTCTGAAGCCAGACCTCCAGGTCTGTCTCACTTAGGTGAGCAGAAAATATCTCTGAAAACCTGTGGCCCCTCCACCTTTAATGAGGGAGATTAGAATAMCTTAAAGCACTCTCATACTTCAACCATCTCCAAGCAAGAAATGCTGCAATTTCTTCTTCCTCCTTGGCATTAGGTCAGTCAAAACCATGCCCAGGTGAGATTGGAGACTCTCAGACATCTATTTGTAAAGATTCCCTGGAGTGGTACTAGAAGAAGAGACTTGTCCTCAAAGCAGCCTGAGCTTCCCACCTCCCTTTCCCTGCCTTAAATCCCATTCATAAGAGGCTCCTCCCTCAATTTCAACCCAGCTCCTCTTTGGAATTYAACACAGCTGAGARAATCTGCCAGGCCACCCCAATMAATCCCATCAATTCCCTCTYCCCCCACCAGCAGTGAGTTTCCTCTGCCATAACYGTGATCACAAAGTCGTGACTGCACGGGAAGAACAAACAGGAGGAGCAGATGGGGCGTGAGGGAGTCAGCCCTCATTCGTGGTAATTTAGCAGATGTGGTAAGGGAAATCTGGAGAGACAAGCATGAGGTGACAGGATTCCAATTTCAATCAAATAATTGGGAAGTCTCCCTGGCAGGGAAAGGTTTCATCTTCCATCTTCTTGATTACCTTGTCTTGAGGACATGATGACTGATGCCAAGTGCCACCWCAGGGATGATCTGGAGTATTCTTCATTTAAGATCCCATGTGACTCCTTGCCCTCACCAAATGGATTTTTTTTTTCTCACAAGGGAAATCCATTCTTTATAACCCAAATGTCCATGARAAAAGACTAAAATTCAATTAAAGTAATAATATTCATTAATTCTGCAGCACATTCAATTCTGCTTCTGTCCAGAGACAAAGACTTTRGGATCAGTCCTTCCCTTCCCCATTATCAAATCAGGATGGCTCAGGAAATTGGGGACATTATAAACATCTCTACATMCAGCATATTGTAATATTCATTTGGCCCTAGAATTTCATCTTGGCAGAAGCACCAAAGTTATCACAGATGGAGACGAGGTTTTTCTCTTTATAAATATTACAGAGCCATTAATTAAACAGGGGAAATTAACTGTGCCAGGCAGCACTGCAGAGGGACAGGAAAGCACAGTCACCACTGGCCAGCATCTCAGACTGAATGTGGGAGAAGTGCAGACGACATCAAACYGACAGCAGAGATATTCTGGCATCAACATCACTGCAGGTTTTAGAAAATAATTCAGCAAGAAAAATAATTTATAGGCATTTCTGATGCTCAGGAGCAATATTCCAGGAAAGGTGGAATGAAGGACTTTCAACCTTTTGAAACAAACCATGGTGTTTTGGTTAAAGGACACAAAAGATGTCCTCTCTAAGATGATTTCATCACAAATGCAATAATCAGCCCCCCAAAGACAACAAACTGGGCAATTTCTGCATTCTCTCCTTGCACAGTGCTGGGGTTCAGTCACACAAAGCCCCTTCCAGTTCCCCGTGTTCTCTGCACCCCCTGTTTACCACACAAAAGATTGTACAAAAAATTGTCTCCCTGACACCCATTTGAAAAAAAACTCCAAGGAAAAACCTGCTGCTGAAGAGAGGAGGATCTTTTTCTTTAGTTTTGATACAAATGGTGCTTGAAACGTCTAGGTTTCTCTAGAATAATCACAAAGCCCAAAGTGCCCTGCTCTCAGTGTCTCAGTATCTAACATCAAAGAGTAGGAAATGTGTGAGTTTTTAGCAAGTGSAGGATTCTGCATGAATACATCATGAGAGGGATATTTTTATAAACAACTCATCTCTGTAACGTTCTCCAGAACTAGTTTTTAATTCTGCCTGCCATAAATAAATCTAGGGGAAAAAAATTGTTCTGGTATCTTCAATCCAAATTTTGCACCAATTTTTGTGTGAAACATGGGTCTGTCAAGAAGGTCATATCTGAATCTGTTGGAAAAATTGCCAAAGCTTCACCACTGTAATTCTTTGGGGTTTTTTTTTGTTGTGTACAGACCTTTGCAGATTCAATACAGACAGATTGCAGAGGCTGCTCTTAGGTTTATTATTCCCTGATCCTCTTTAAACAAGGGCCCTAAATTCATCCTGGTATAAGAGCTCTGCTGTCACTCGGCTAAGATGCAGGACACCTATTTTGAGAGCCCTGTGAGACACTGACTTGCAAACCTGTCATTTGGAGTAATCCCATGTCCAGGACACCAGACAGCTCATGGTCCCAACAGAATGTCCAGTGAGACCCTCTTCCTTCCAAACACCTTCATCTGCACCTCTCTATCAGCTACTGGCAGAACTTAGGGGACTGSTTTCAGTGAAAAAAGCAGTTAGATTTTGGGATGGAGATAATTTATCTGCTAGGAAAGTTGAGAGGGTTTATGCATCAACCCGGGGGCAGGAATTTATGAATGAGTTCCCACAGCTCCTGCAGTCACAAGCACAGGGCAGAAAAAGCAGCATTCGAGTAGGAACTTACACAGGACTACCCCATGGAAAATAACAGCCCAAGCAGGAAATCACAGATGGAAAAAGATACAGGGTGGGCAATGAATCTGCCTGAGAGCTGGTCCGAGTGYCCAGGCACACACATCGATCTGCTTGATTCCCAGCCTCTCACTTAACAGYAATTAAATTGCTTTGATGAGCACTGACCCCTGAAAAGCTTCATTACAAACCAATCCAGCTTCACTGGTTATTCTCCTGTCTCTTTTTCATCTCCCTCCTTTTGCTYCCCTACCCCGTTAAGCCCTGTTGTTACTTTTCCATCTGGAACCGATTGCCCGGAAAGGGACTGAAAAAAGAGAAAAGCATCATTGCTTACCAGAACTAGGAAATATCTCATCCCAGCCGCTCACCAGCCATTTCCCCTCTTTCCAGCCCGTGGAGCTGCTCCTGCAAGGGCTGCCCCTTTCTGCTGGGATGTCACAAGGCGGAGATTAGGAGTAAATGCTCTGCAAGCCAAGCCGATCATCCCGCTGCSACCGCATCCAGGTAGAGGAGCAGGAGCGATGGAAAAGTCCATCAGGCAGCAGAAAACACCATCTCCCGAACAAACACACCCCAGGCACGGAGAAATKGGAGTGCAGGCAGGAGGGAGAGCAGATGGGAGGGGGGTGGCTTGGGGAAACCAGGAAGCGAGCGATGCGAGCATGACAGATGTGTTGACTTTAAGTTAAACAGGAAATTGAGGATGTTCGACGCAGGGAGGAAAGACATTAGCTCACATTAAAGGCAAAGACTTTCTCTGGTCTTTTCCCTTCTCTGCTTTCCCTCTTCCATCCAGGCTTTCTCTAGTGATTTTTGGCTCTGTCTTCACTGGCARAAACGAGCCAGGGTTGACACTGAGTCTGTGAGTCTGGGAGAATTCTCACTGAATTCTGCAGGGCCAGCCCCAGAATTCTCCATCCCAGCAGTGAGTTGGGAGAATGTTCTTTATTCCCTCATCAACTCAGACTCCCCTGACAGTATTTAAACAGCATCCTCTAGATGATGTGAGTAAAAGAGGGAATGCTGAGCAGCAGAACAAGGCTTTCAGTTTGTCCCAGTTCTGGGCAGGGGAAAACACAGCAGGGTCAAAATCCTGATTTAGGTTATGTAGGATAAGCAGCAGAGAATAGAATGAATTGATTTAAATGCAGGGGAAATAAAGTGCCTTGGTGCACTCGATTTCTCCATGAATAAACCTGATTTTTTCATAGTCCAGACAAGGGTGACCAGGGTGAGTCTGGGGGATGTGAGGGTGCAGTGGGATGTAACTCCAGGACAAGGTGGCTGGATGTCCAGGCAGCAGCAAAATGTGAAGAGAATTGGGGAAATCAAAGCCCTGCATGTACTGATTTCTGAGTTACAGCCTGGAAATCTGAGTGAAGAAAGGCCAACCATATCACTTTGAGCTGGACCCCAGCTCACAGAGATGAGGGGAGGAAGATAGTGACCCCACCACAAACCCACGGACAGAAAATCAGCTGGGACACAAGGACTCTGGTCCTGTTTCACAGGCTGATCCTCCCTGCTGGCTTTTTCCACTGCCTTTGGCACAAGGAGGAAGAGTCCCCTTGTCATCCTTGCAGAGCTGGGTGTCAGCCACAGCCCAGCAGGAACACCCAAGACTTTTTGTTCATCTTCCCACCAAAGCTTTGTCCCACACRTAGAGGTGACAAGAATGTCTCCTCTCTGACATGAAGGCCCTCAGGGTGAGATTAGTGACAGGATTCTTTTTTAATTCTAGCTGTGCATTAGGCAAAGAACAGAAATCTGCTAACAGAGTGAAATATTCAGGTTTTGGTGCAATCGAGCCTGCCTCCCTCCTCACACCCCGCTCCTCCCCACCCCCTCACTGTCCCTGAGCTGTGCTTTTGGCCTCCCTTCAACATTTTAATGGAGTATTGACAGTGATCCATTCGCACTCCAAACAGATGAACCTGACTCGCATGCCCAGGATCTCATTTGCAGAGCCAGCCCGAGCAGGTGGGTTTGGAGCATCTCCTCGGATGTCTCAGCTGCAGTTCCAAAAGAATCCCTTCTCCAGGCTGGAGAAACAGCTTGGAAAAGTCTAGCGAGGATATGACACTCTGGGAAGCCGCTGYTTCGGGTCTCTTGTCCCTCCTCCTACCTGCTGCCACGCTCTGCAATTATTTATAAAGCTCCATGTTCTTTCCTAATTGGGATGTTCCCTTCCCCTCCTCGCACGTCACTCGTGTGTCACTCTGTGTCTGGATCCCAGGTGACCTCTGGGAGTGCTGGGCAAGGCTGGAATCAGCCAAGTGAGTCATCAGCAACCTGTGGGCATCTCCCTCCCTGCACCACTGCCCCCCKGGCTCCACTGCCTGGGCGACTTTAGAGCTGTCTAATCCCCTGGATAATTCATGGAAAGAGGATTACCCATTCTGTGCAGAGCCCTTAACCTAAATATAGCCCAGCCTTCCCCTTGCATTGCAGCTCCCGTGGCGTGGAGGCGTTTTCCCTGCTTCCCCATCCCATCTCGGGGGTTAATTCTGCTCCTGCTCCAATCTGGGACAGCCTGGCTCTGACCCACGTGAAATAAAACCGGGGTTTGTAAAGCAGAGCTGCTCTGTGAACGCCAGCAGGATCAATGCAGACTCACACCCAGGAGTGCATTTCCGCCCTAATAAATGGCAAAATCCTTCTGTGGGGGGTGTCAGGGAATATGCTTTCTTATAAATAAATAATATAAATATAAAAATGTAAATATAAAGAAATAAATATAAATATAAATATAAATATAAATATAAATATAAATATAAATATAAATATAAATATAAATATAAATATAAATATAAAATAATATAACTATAACTATAACGATAACAATAAATATAAATATAAATATAAATATAGATATAAATATAAATATAAATATAAATATAAATATAAATATAAATATAAATATAATACTGTATATTTGGAAACCAGGTGCTGAACTACAGAGCCTGACAGTAACACATCAGGAGGGAAGTGCTAGAATTGGATAATCCCGTGGGAGTTGCAGCAGCCTGCCCCAGGACCTGGCTCTGCTGCTCAGCCTGGGTTATCCCTGCTGCCAGAGGGATGGTGGAAGGGGAAAAGTTAACGTTACCTTCCCTGACTATACTTGGAGATGGGGGRATGAACTGGGGAGCTGCAGCAGGGATTCCTGATGGATTCAGCTGGGAGATGACAGAAAGCCTCACATCTCTCCTCATTTTCTCTCTCCTCATTTACCTGAGCTTCTCTCCTCACCCTCCTCTCATTTTCCTCCTCCCCTCTTCCCCAGATGCTGAAATGAGGCCTGACACAGCCACCACAGGCTCCCCTCTCCTACAGTGCCTTTTTTTTTTGGCAGTTAAACTCCTTATGGGACTTTAGTCACCGTAACATTAAAGCATTCATTAGCACAGGAGTAATTCCATAATCTCTTCAGAAGAGAACAATTTCAGAGGTTCAGCTCATGATCTGGAAAATCAATTTGCTGGCTTGACGATGCAGGAAGAGGATTTTCAGGGCTGGCTTTGGCTTTCCCAGCAGGACTGCTACCAGCCCTGGGACTCGGTGGCCAGGGAGAGCCCACCCACGAGAGATCTGAGGGGTGGTGACAGGACCTGGGGGCTGTCACTGGGCTCAGAAAAGGAAGGGAGCTCTGGCAATGGCAGGAGAAGCCTCAAAACCCAGCCTGACTCACCAAGTTTCACCCAGCACAGGTGGGACAGCATCGCTGTGTGTAACAGGGGATTTTCCTCCCTTTTTCATCTCTACACCAAAAGCAGCGCTCAGAGGTTGTGATTATCATGAAGAGATRCATCTTCAGCATCCTGTCTTTTCCCTGCAGGTCCAGGGTAAACTAAACTCTGGCACCCCCTGCACTAAGCACCAGCCCAAGTGCTCCTCCTCTCTTTGTGGAATTTTTCACACTCTGTGGWATCAGAAGCTGGGGCCCACACTTTGCCTGCAGACACAGCCAGATGGGTAGAAATCATCTGCAGGTGAAGGGCTGACTTTTGGGAAGCACTCAACTCTGCCTCAGAACCTGAGTGGGCTTCCACCTCCAGCTCAGCTCCTTCAATCAGAAGTTGCCAGTTACTGAGACTTTAAATTATAAAGATGTTCCAGAACATAAATAGGTACAAAAAGCTGCTTCATGGGACAGAGCTCTCAGAATTTGGCAAGCTGAGGTGGAAGGMTGTCTCCTGGCAGCTGCTTTCTGGTTCTGGCCTTGATGCTCCCAAAGCACCCACATTATGCACTCACAAAACTGTGTTAAGGAAGCCTAAGATGTCCTTGATCAGATCTGGTCTGATCTCCAAAGGTGGATGTGCCTTTCACAGCCTGACCATGAGGAAGAGAAGCACCAGGAGCTGATGAGGACCTCTTGGAGCTCTGGAGACACAGGGTCCCAGTGTAGGTGCTGCTGATAGCTCTCACAGTGAAAGGAGATGCTCCCCTCCTCTTTCTGCTGGAGGGTGGAAAAGGGCTTTTCCATCGTGAAGCAGAAKCAGAAGAAACCCTGAATGCTGCCTGGGCTCCCACTCCTTCCTGCAGCTTGTCCTGTAGGGTCTGACCATGGCCATCCCACTGCATGGAGTGTCAGGGCCCCGTGTCATTAAGGGCAGAGGCACTAAAATGTGATCCCAAACGAGCAGCAGTACCTGGGATGAGCAGTGAGGCATTGCTGTACATGCAATATCTGCCTGAATAACTCACAGAATTAACGCTGCTCCTCTCCCTTCCCTCAAAGGACAACACCAGGGACACAGAGAAGACATGAAACAGCAATTTTCATGCCATGTCAGAACATGACTTCTCTCATCCTACTAGAAATTTCTCTTCATAAGCTCTAGCATGTGCTTACAAGTGTCCAGCCTGAACACAGCCAGGGATCCCCTCAGCACACATGGAGCACTGCGTGCTCCTCCCCTGTCCATTATTACCACCAGGCTGTTACTCTTTTCCTTTTCTTTGAGAACGAGGTCATCCCTGACAATTAATACCCTTGCAGAGCCCCTTTTTACCCGTTATTTTAATGGGATCTTGGCGTCATGGATCATATTGCTGCAGTTTGACACCTGTAATGAAATTTTCCCCTGAAYAACACTTTCTAAAAGAAAAAGAATCCCTGCAGAGAAGAGTGCCTGGTTACAGGATGCGCTGTGGGCACGCACACATCACGGGAACTTGTCACCTTGTCACCACAGCACCCGCATCCCGCCACAGCCCTGCCAGCTCCCAGATCGCTGCTTTCACTCTGTGGCTTCGTTTAACCCTTCCCCAGAGGGGGCACAAACTGCAGGTTTGAGTTTTGGCTGCGGTTCATCTCTCGTGGAGAGGATGATGAAGGAGGGCGGTGTCAGTGGGTGCCGGCTGYGCAGGACAGCTCGGGTGGGTGCGCACATCACCGGCACCCCCGCACCGTCCCGGGTGCCACCATCCCCTCGGCTCCATGGTGGCCCCCAAACGAACCCCTTTTCCTTCCCCGAGCCGCTCCACCCCGAGCGGAGCACGCACCAGGAGCGCTCAGCCCYGAATTGCTCCAGCCCAAGTTTAAACTCCACTGCAGCAGCTCCCGGGCTCCCAGCAGCGAGCGAAAGCAACAAAACGGGGCTGGTTTAAATTCCTCACAACTGCCCTGACCCCTTAAACCTCATCRCACCGACTCACCCTACAGAACCCTCCAATTCGCAACGATCCATCCCAACTCAGCCGCCCGCTCTGCGCCTGTGAGCATCTTCATTTTCAGCAGCATCTTTTGTTTTAATTCCTTCTCCCTCCCCGGCAGCGATCCCCCCGGGCTGGCAGATGTCCCCGCCGTTCCGAGGAGCGCAGGGAGAGCTCGGTTCTTACCTGGMAGAGGCGCGGGGGATGCGGGCGGTGCGGCGCAGCGCGGCGGTGCGCTCCTCTCGCATCTCCTCTAGCGCTGATGCAGTCCTGCCGGGCGCCGCATGCCAATGATGCAGCCCCGGGGATCCCAGCCCAGGATCCCCAGCGCTGGGAGGGAGCCCAGAGCGTCCCACCTGCTTTCCTGCCGCCCCCAGCCCGGCTGCGGAGCCAGCGGGGAGGGAGGGAGGGAGCGGGCGGAGGCAGCGAGAGAAGGGGAGACAGCGAGAAGCTGCAGAGAGAGGCAATGCTTGTGTAATTTCATCACGGTAATAAAATCCAACCCAGAGTCTAAGTGTTGCGGCTCTCTAGCAGAGTTCTTCATTGCACGGCTTTTTTTTTTTTTTTTTTTTTTTTTTTTTTTTAATAATTACTGGCACATAGGGATGTTTCTAGCTGCAAGCAGAGGGAATCCCAGCATGACTGAGCATCCTTCATCTCTCCACTTCATCCATTGCTACATTGGAGACCCCTCTCCCCAGGATGGCTTGGGAAGGGGCATGTTTCAGGCACAACCTTGGGAAAAGCCTGTTCTGTTTAATATTCCCTTGTGTTTATAATTTGTGAGTTCATTGCCAGGAGAGCAGCAGGAAATMCCCCACTGTCCATGCAATTTGGTGCTGGAAGGAGACCATGGAAATCCAACCCCATCATTCTGTGTTTAAAAGAGACAAGCAGTAACATGAGGAGGTGTTTTACAGAGGAACAAAGCATGCAGCTCCTCAGAAAACCCTCTGAGCACACACGGGGGGCATGTCCACRCCCTGCAGCATCTCTCCATGCAGGGGTGCCCAAATCAGTCCAGATAATGAGAGCAATATTTTCACTGATAGATTCCCACTGCTGCTTCTGCTAAGCTCAAACTAAAGAGCAGCTTGGATCCACAGGCTCCTCAGAAACAGGGACAGATTYACAGGGCAGCAACAATTCCTTGTGCTTGAGCAAAGAAGTGGCAGTGAAAACCCTGCCACCCACCCTGCCTCTGTCAGCAGGTGACAAAAAAATCTAGTTTCCCACTCTGTGCCTCAGTTTCCCCACCTTTATGCCAGCACTGGTACTGCTGGCCCCCCAGGCTGTACAAGCACAGGAGATGTCACTCATTTGGCTGTTTCCAGGGTTCCTCCAGACACAAATCCCACCTTTCCTCCCTGTCCTGTACATTGCTGCTCCCCCTCAGCTCTCCTGATTTCAATCTCCAGCTCAGGTGGGCTTGTACTAATTGACAGCATTCCAAATTGGGCCTTTAAATTCTCTCTTTACCCGATGGCTTGCTGATACAGTTCCTGTGACTGCACTGGTGGCATCACTGCCATACGGAAAACGCAGTAGGTGATTAATTCAGAGCTTTTTTTTTTTCTTTTTTTTTTACGCCCACTCATAAAAATTGGAACTCCAATCCGAGGTTCAGCTTTATTCTCCCTTGCACAGTACATTAGCTTAATTGAATTTTGTATTTGGTACAGTGCACCGATCACTTTGATGTGGGAGCACTTCAGAAGTCAAATTATTACCAGAACTCCTGCACTTTGCAGGCCAAATACAAAGGCCTTGGCAAAGCAAAAAAGAGCCAGCCTAAAAAGTGCCACTGAGCACTGCTTGCTTGTCCATCCTCCTGCTCATTAATACCTCAAATCCCCCTAATCCCAGGAGCTCTGTCTGCAGGTGTCAAATGCTTAGGCCGGGCTCAGGAAGAACAGAACCCCCCACGCTCAGGGCTTGGGGCTGTCCCAGCTCCATCCCAGCTGCTGCTCTGCCTCATGTCACCTTCCTCTTGCAGGAGGGATTGGAAGAGAGGAGAGGCATGGCCAAACGAGCACCCCCAGTGTCCCTGCTGGGCTTGTCTCCATTCCCAGAAAAGTCCCTGCATCCACTTAACCATTTCCCACGCAGCAGAGATTGGATTTGGTTAAACTCGCATTAAACCTTGCAGCAGAATGAACAGAGAGGGAGGCCATAAATCCACGTTCTTTGCCATTGCACTGTGATTACCAGAGCTTCTAATTACCCCTGCACCCTCCTGTGCTSTCTCTGTAATCACTGCTCTCCAGATCCAGGTAGCTCAGCCCTTTTTCCGTGGTGCCATATGGYGCCGGCGGGGAGCCCGAGCCTCGCGGGCTGCCTGGATCCAGAGCGGCGAGGAYGAACATCTTCCTGCTCAAAAGAGCACATTAATGAAATCTGCAGCCACCCAAATGCCTCAGAGAGACAAGGAGCAAACGGCAAACAAAGCAGAGCTGCGATGAGTAAGGACCTGGCGTGGAGATGGGTGAAATGATATCAGCTCTTATATCGCAGGGAAATAGGAGTCTGTGCACAGGCTGATCATGGAGGTGTGCTTATCAACACCATTACATGGGCAAAGAGGGCTTGTTCTAACCCCACAA
>NW_026623290.1:605845-608088 GCF_030028575.1 Malurus melanocephalus
CTTGATCTAACCCCATAAGCTCACTGAGCTCCGTGGAAAGCTCACAGACCTATGAAGCAGGGTGGGATGAGAGATCTGGCCCATCCATATGAGCTCCACAGTCAAAATCGAGCCATTTTCMTCTTTTATCCCACCTCAGTGGTTTCTCTTTCACCTCCTTGCATGAAGCAGACACCAGTGACCCTTGCACTGAGGTGCAGGGCTCAGGGGAAGGTGTACAAAGCAAAACAAGGAGTCAAGTGGTGAAGGAGCAGCCTCTGGGATGSCTCACAGGCTTTGGAGTGAAAGGAAGGCAATTAGAGGGAAAGCACGGCTCTAAAAATACACAAACAATGCATATTTCATGGCTCTGCTGGAGCCCAGGCTGACAGAGAGGCACCCTGAACTACTTGCAACCCACACGACACCACTGATGCTGAGATTTCAGGGCAAAAGTGCAGTCACCGTGRTGATATCAACTTACCTGAGCTGGAAAGGTGAGCTGGAGAGGCTGCACYGCTCTAGAAAAACAGAAAATTATCATCAAGGTAAACTCTTTGCTGAAAACTGTTTGTGGCATAAAAACTTCAGCTTTCCAAAGAGCCACTGCTCYCAAAAGGTGCCACTGGTGACACCACAAAGGTGGCAGGCTAGGGGATGTGACATCAGCTGCCACCCATCAGCAGCATCGTGGCCTGTAAGTGGTTCAATGTGAAGAGAAGAGGGTGCTTCAGTGTCTCTAATCCAGCAAAAAYCTTTCTGTGAGATGTTCCTGAGTGAAAAAAAACATGGGGATGCTGGTGTGAGGGCCAAACTAGCGAGCAGAGCATGATCTGTGCTGACAGCACTGGGCAAAGTGCATTACCTAAGAGCTGCATMCTCCAGGTTCACCTAAACATTACATTTTTTTTTGGGTATTTTGTCCCCCTGTTTCCCTCTCTTTCTCTAATGGTTCTGTCAGCCCGGGTTGAAAACCCCAAGTGCAAGCACAGTGAACCATTAAAGAGCAGCTCACACATCCCTTTCTTTCCCCTATTTTCCTCTTTGGSAATGAAGGAATATATTGTCAGGTTAACTCTGACTTTGCAGAGCTCTAATGAGTCAGTCAGAGTTTATTTATGTGGAAAGGATGAATGGTTCCCTACATGTTAATAGCACAATCAGCAGCAAACCCCTCAGCATTAATATTTAACGTCCTTTGTTATGTGCATGCCTGGCTGTTATTCAGAGAGGGCTGAGTCAGGAGAGCAGAAGCTGCTGGGAATTGAATAAGCATTATTTGTGGGATTTCTCTGAGTGGAAAATGGAAAGCAGAAAAGACATTTTTTTCCATRTGTGGCAGCCCAATTGTCAAGAAACTGCATTTCTGGACAGAGAACATACATGGAAGAAACTGCTGCAATGGAGCTCTGTGGCTTTTTGCACCACCTGATTTCTTTAATGCTGTTGCCTCCTTACTTTGGCCTTGTACATGTACACAGGTGTTTATTTTATGAAACATGAGGGAGAAAATCTGACAGACGAAAGCCAGCACGCATCCCCTGCAAAATCATGATTATTCATGTAACAGTAGGACAGAGAAATCACAGAGAAAGAGCCAACCTTGCACATCCAGAGCCTGTCTCCCATCTTTTATCCAGATTTCCTACAAGTCAGGCAACTAAGTAAAATAAGAATGTGAATCCTACATCATCTTCTCTTTTATATACACAGACAAATATATTAAATCTATATATAATATTATATAAATATKAATCTTRAATCTGTCTTCCCCTGCACCCACTGTGATACAGCTGCCAGTTACAGACAGTTCCAGCCTGCTCCCCTGTACAGAACAGATATCAGCAGTGTTTTAACAGATAGCAGAGCCATGGCTGTTTTTCAGTTTAAATTGCCCATAAATGTTATACTTGCAAAGCCTTTGCATATTTCTGTGATTATTCTGTAACTATAGCAAATGGCCTAAGCCTGGTGTACAATACTCATTTCATCTGAGTGATTTTTAGGAACTCTCTGTTAGATGTGGGCATCTAAGGGATAAGAAAATGTGCTATATTGCATTACAGGGGAATTAAATACGAAGCTGTAATTTCAGATGCAAAGGCTCAGGTTTCAGCTTTTTTTTTTTTTTTTTCTCACCTTGTCTGGCAGAGCCTTTATCCTTGAAGCTGTGCTTTCTGGGGAATTTCCTTGAGGGAAGCAGAGGGGCCTCTCCCTCCTTCGATAAAAGGCAGAGTCTAAAAGGAGCTTTGGTATTTACAAAG
>NW_026623290.1:609433-702433 GCF_030028575.1 Malurus melanocephalus
GATGCATGGATGGGTGCATGGACAGGATGCTGCCATGGCCAGGGCAGCCAGAACTCCACCCAGGCCTCAGGAAATTCATCAGCCTCCCAATAACTCCTGCCTACCTACCAGCAAAAAGGTAAAAGGAATACAAAGAGCAAATAAAGTCACAAAATGTGCAGATGACTCAGCGTKAAAAAATGGGACAGCAGCTGGCTGAAGTGCTGGAAACATCACACTRTTGGTGCAGCAGGCAGGCACCAGTGGTTATTTTTTATTCTGTAGTTATTTCAGTAATTCTGTCCTAGCACCTGGGTGTCACAGTCCCCTGGGCTCATCCTGAGGAGCTGTATTTGCCTTYACAAAGCTGCCTAGAGCTCATCTGCAAGCATGGACCAGCACATGAACTGCTTTGACAAAGAAAAGGGAGATTTGCTTTCTTACTTTCAGCCGATTTTGGTATTATATCCATGCTCTATAACATCAATGTTACATTTAAACAAACATCGTGATGATATGTCTATATTCATTTCTGCATTGCTGTTACCTGCGGGTCCTTCAGGAAGTCACAGATGCAACTCTGCATTTGCTGATCTCTAAAACCCCACGATTAACTGGCCATTCCCCAATCTATGCTTCCCCTTCCTTGGGATCGAGCTGAATSCCCCTTTCATATAGCTCCTAGAGAAAGACAAAAAGGAAACCTTCAAGCTTTTGGTTTTGCCAAGTGTGTGATGGCTCTTTATTGCAGTTAATGAAGAAAACGCCAAGTCTGGGAGCTGCTGCACTGGTGTTACTGTCCTGTGCAGCTCCATGTAACACCACAGCGTGCCAGGGTGTCACCAGGCAGTGTGACAGGTCAGCATGTGACCACAATCAGGACATTCTCAGTAGGGATGGGCACACAGGCTTGCTTGATGCTCTAATAAAGGTGCTTTTGTCTTGTCCAGCTGGAAGCAGGAGTGACAGGATACCCCATGAGGAAGCTGGCTCTCATGTGATTTCCAGATCATGTTTTTCATAGCCCATAATCTGAAAACATTGCAGATAGGGCCCAGTCCTGCTCTGAGCTTCTGGGACATCCACTGGCTCACTGCTCCTGSCCMAACTCACACAGATGGCTTCTCTGGACACAGCTGGGCAGCACCACTGCAGAACAAACACCAAGAATCTGTGTTCAGAGGGAAACACAGAGCTGGAATTGTTAAGCAATTCTGCAAAAAGAGAGTATCTGACAAACACCTGAGCACCAGCTGAGTGTGGTGGGATYGCCAAGGCACTGCAGATTCAATTCCTTTGAGAATTCTTCTTGCAGCTTCAAGCAATTCCGTGCATGAGTGCCCAGAGAGGTGGAAATGGTGCTGCAGAGTGGAACAGGGGACACAGAAGAGGTGGTGACACTGTCCACCATGGGCAGTGCCCACTGTACTGTTGCTGCTCCGTGGGCACAGTGTGAGAGAAGACACAAGTGAAGCAAATGTAAACTCAACTATTTTCATTTTTCTTTCCTTCTGTAAGCATCTAAGCACCAGTTAACTTCCTGGGACTGCTGGGTCCTTGGATCTGCTCCTCCTGYTGCCAGGAGCAGCTGCCTGCTGAGAGCTGAGACTTTTCCATGCTACACAGCCCCAACCCTCACCAGAAGGAAGCAGCTCATGCTCCTCTCTAGCAGGGATGAGGTGCCAGCCACCCASCAGCCTCATTTTCTGGAGTCCAGCCTTGTCCCTGCTTTGTTTGCTTCTTCTCATGGCAACAGACAAGCTCCAGAGAAAGTTTTTCACCCACTCATTTTACCTGATAACAGCCTTGAACCAGCATCTGTTTGCCTGCAGGCACAACTTCTCCTGCTAGTTGGGACCTATTTCTTCTGAATTGTTGCTAAATGATGTCACTTTGGAATGAGCTCCCAGCAAGCTGTGTCTRTGCTACCTGAACTCCAAAACTGCTRAAACTTGCTGCTGCTGGTGTCTGAAGGGAACAGGGACAATCAGAGATGTCAAACACACCGGGTTCATCCCTAACTTTGATCCAATGGCACCAGGCAAGCTTTTCTTGTTTGAAAATTTCCTCTTCCTGGGGGATGAGGAATGCARGTACAGGTCTGTGCTATCTGCCCACCCCGGTATCCCTGAGCCTGCCCTTCTCCTGCCCATGGGAACCCTCCTGGTCTGCTCCCTACTGTGGCTGTGTGTGCTCCTGGGGACCCCTGGGACTTCCAGTTTGGGGTTAGTTYTTAATGACAATCAGAACATCTTTTTAGATTTCATCTTCTCTGGCTGGTGATCAGATGCTACAGGGGACCAAAGGAGCTCAAACACAATATGGCAAAAAAGGGGACAGTGAACAACAGGATTAAAGTGGGGTTGGGTCAGAGCAGTGGCCTGRTCACCTGGGCTGAGCTGCAGATGTGGGGCAGGTGTGGGGTTGCCTTTTGTGCTTGCCCACAAAAATGTCACATGGATGTTGCCAGGAAAGGGCAAGGGGACCTCAGCCTGCCTGGAGGAAGCGGGCAGCAGGAGGAGAAACATCAAGAGTGATTTTTTTTAAGGTTATGTTATTTTTTTTAAATTGGCACAGAGACCAGTTAGACACCACMGAACATCGCTGGGGTGTTCAAGGCCAGGTTGGATGGAGCTCTAGAGAAGGTGTCCCTGCCCATGGCAGGGGGTTGGAATCAGATGATCCTTGGGGTCCCTTCCAACCCAATCCCTTCTGTCATTCTGTGATCTGTGCTGTGGCTGGATGCAGTTCATCCAAGTAMTGAAGGTCCCAGCTCTGCTCACACCCGCCTTATCTCCAATTTTCAGCACGACAACCTTTGAACTCTTGGTTGGAGCAGCAGGCAGCCATTCCCTCACACTGGAGTTATTGTAAAGGAATAATCTAAACCCCAATATCATTTTTGAACCCTTCTCTGACATGTTTTGGACCTGAGCATGCCGGGTGTGGGACCAAAGACAAACACAGACACACACTGCAGCGTTCAGACCCTTCCCGTGCTCCGTGATGAACAAGGCACCAAATGATCTGGGGGAATGTAACTCAGCACCAGGGCCCAGTGTGGCACAAAATCCCACTTGGTGCCAAGGACTTGTGATTTACGCTTTTGTTTCTGCAACAACAGACAGAGGCATAAATTTTTTTCCTTTAAAAAGGAGCTTTGCTGGATTTTCCATCCCCTGCTGAGACACAAAGCCGAATGGCAGCCAGTACTCCCAGCAACACCCACGGTTAAGCACCAGTGCTGTTGCCAATTCCTGCAATCTTATCACAAGCACCACAGCGTTTGCTTTCCTTTCTTAAAGCCCCAACTCCTGGAGTCATGGGATTAAGCAGGCAACTCAGCTTTTGATTTTAATAGCGGTTTTTATCCCTCGCTGTTAAGAAGAAAAGCTTTTGAGCGGGACAGGTTCAAACCTACAGAGAAAGTGAATTGGTGTATCTACTTCAAATCTGGTATTTTTTAAGCCAATTTTATTYGGAGAAAGAGTTCTAAAAATTTTGGAAAGCGGAACTTGTTACCTGATAAAGGAGTCCCTTAAAGAGCTAACAAAATTAGTCTCAGCTGAGAAGATGCTGCAGGAGGAAAGTAGATTTGGGTTTTCATCTGAATATCCTGTCAGAAAGACCAGCAAAGGGAGAACATGTGGGTTCGCTCGCTCAGGCAAAGCACGTTTTGTGTCAAGAAGCAAACAACGAATTTCAAAATGTGAAGACTGAAACTCCCTAAAAAAGGAAATAAGCTCAGGAGATAAGCCTGTCTTTGACAGGGACAAAGTTTTCTAGAGTCCTACAAAACAGAGGGATGGACAGATGGGGGACCCAAGACCCACACGGGTGATCTGCTCTGCCTCTCCTGCTTCTGTTGCAACTTCCTTGGATCTGGGGCTGCTTCAGYTCTTTTGTCCTATCAAATGCCAGAAGCAACTTCAGTGCAAAGCAAGTAATTAGGAGCAATAATTATGCAGATGCCCTCAGAGTGGGGCCATGCARTTTTTAATAATTTTAAGTTGAAAATGCTTGTATGATCCTTGAACATATCTATGGCTTTAAAGTACAAAATGGGGCGCCTTAATAGACCATGGTGAAAATTGTTCCCATAAATGATAAGAAATGTTTAAATCAATAAAACGTTTGTTTAGATGTCCATATGGAGGAAAGAKCCAGTCTGCTGCTCCTCACATTGGATTGATCCCACTGTGTTAAATTACAGCTGGCTACAGCCCCTCATCATTTACTGCACAGCTTGACAAGCATGTAAAATATTCACACTGAGCGCAGAAATTCTGAGTGTCTGATCTCTGCATTGTCCTTGTCACTTCCTCCCAGCCAGGGCCAAATTAGAGGCTGCTCAATACGGGGGGAAGCTTGGCTGCAGCTCTCCACAAACCTTCAGCCACGTTACTCAACATCCTCCYGGCTGGCCTGGGGGAGCCAGCAGCTGGGGAACAGATGCAGGCAGCTTTCCACACTTGAGAACACAGCCATGGCTACATTTGGGGTTTATCAGCAGCTCTGGGCTGTTGGTCATAAATATATGAATGCAACAAATCTGGTGTTTAAAGGGTAGCTGCTGTCTGTGCTCCTGAGAGGGTGACAGCAGTGGTGGTGGGTGGTGGGAGGAGCAGCCAAGGTTTTAAAGGGGATCTGGGAGATTTTAGGAGATTTTGGGAGATTTGCTCCCAGCCAACCTGGGGGATGCAGCTGGCACCTGCCTGCCTGTACCTCTCCTCAAAACACAGCACAGTGTGGGCTGCTCCTTGTGAGGACACGGAAAGAGGCCACCAAGGTCAGGGATGGCAGATTTTAAAGCCATCTGAAATTCATCACCCAAAGGACCTGCGAATCGGAGTAATAATTCTGGGTGCAAATGAGTCTTGAAATCGAAGATGTGACCGTGAAAACACCTGCCTGGCAGGGATATGATGTGACCAGCCAGGGAAGGCAGCTCCTGAAAGCCYCATCCCTCAGTGGAGGAAGGAGGACAGTCCTTGTGTTCCACTCCACTCCATTCCAGCCTCTCTCGTAGCAGGAATGGGCTGGGGGGCATTAAAGAAGGGGYCCTGGCACCCTAAAACTGCCCTGTGGCACAGTGCTGTTCCTGGGCTCACTGGAGAGGCTCCAAGGGGAGCTCAGGATGGSCTCAGACACGGGGACACTGCACAGCCACAGCCCCCAAAGGCAGCACATCGCAGGCTCTGCTCAGGAACTACTGAACCTTCCCAAAACCCCTTCTCAGTCCCATTTTGGGATCCTAACGMGTGCTACTGTGCATCCTGCAAACTCACTTTATTCGGGCTCTTGCTTTTCCTTTGGRGATCTGTGCCCTGCAAAGCCTGGTCACTGAGGCATCCCTGTCAGAGCAGGAAAAGAAGCAGAAAAGGAAGCAGAGCTGATGTCCTGAGCAGAACCGGCAGAGGCCACTGCTGTATGCTCAAAAATAACTCCAGGCTGAGGTCTCTGTGCRGGCTTCACTCCCAGGCATCCTCCTCAGTGCAGAGTGTGTTTTTCTCTCCTCTGTGGTGTCATGTCTTGGCTGCAGGATTCCCAGGCGTGTTGCAAAGCTCTGGGTCAGAGCCACGCTCTGCTCTRTGCTCAGGGTGATGTCAGTGTCTGTGTCCCTCCCTTCCTCACCCCCAAACTCTCCATCGTCACCAGACGAGCTGTCAGAAACCACTGCTAGGAAATGTGGGTCCCCGAGGGGCTACTGCCCTCCAAACCAGACATCTTCGAGGCTGTGGGATATAAAGACTATTTTTTTTTATGAGAAAGAAAGCAAAATTAAATTTGGAGGCTGTCAAAAACGTGGCCACCTCTTCTGCCTGTGCCCTCTGTAGTAGCTGGCAMCTGCCTTTTCAGCTGGGATAATGCTGCTTTGGGGGGTCACCCTGTCAAAGCTTTTAACCCTCTGTGTTTTTACTAAGATGATATAAA
Source organism: Malurus melanocephalus (assembly GCF_030028575.1). NCBI lineage: Eukaryota > Metazoa > Chordata > Aves > Passeriformes > Maluridae > Malurus > Malurus melanocephalus. The sequence goes on from NW_026623290.1 coordinate 615,347, forward strand.
AATTACACAAACTGGCCYGACTGAAATCCATAAAATCATTGTAAAATTTGTAAAAATTACTTGTAAAAATTATTTGTAAAAATTATTTGTCAAAATTATTTGTAAAAAATTTACAAATTTGTAAAATTTGTGAAAATTATTTGTAAAATGATTTGTAAAAAAAACCCCTGCTGCCTTGCTGCAGTCCCATAGCTCAGGTCTGTACGTACCCAGCGATGATGGAGCAATATGTGAGGTGCCTTTGATGCTTGAAATGGCTTGGAGCTGTGAAAAGGAAGCTGAGCCGTGCCTTTCCTCAAGTGGAATGAACAGAGAGGTGGCTATAAATTCCAGTAACTACTCTTAAAAAAGGCAGCAATGTGAAAAATAAGTAGGGCACCATCAGTAAAGTCAACAGTTCTTTCTAAAATAGCTTAATTTCTTTAAATAACTTTCAATACATTCAAGAATAGTTAAAAAAAGTTTATTTTTTATGAGACAGAGGGCCTTTTTCATTAGAGGATGAAAGAGGGTGTTAATTTTTCAGAAATCTGGCATTTTTTCAAGGTGTGCCTTTCAGATTTATGAAGACAAACTTGSTCCTTGTGCCTGTGTTTTATCATCTCATTACTCCCAGTACCAGGGGGAACAGTGTGCTCTCTCGTAGTGTGCTCATGTGGAAATGCTGTGCCCCAGTCAGTCCTGGCCATAATGAAATGAGGCTGAGCACATTCAGCTCCTTCCAGCTGATGTTACACCTCTTTTTTCTCTCCAAGTGGAAATGCAATCATCACAGGGTGTGTTTGTGTGGGGGAGATGCCTTCCCAACRGGCCCTCTGGGATCCAGACACTCAATTAGCAGCGTTGCCTAATGAAGGAGCTGTCAGATGTGGGTGTAGATTCAGAACAGACTCGAGTGTTCTCAGTTTTCTGACCAAACTTGCAGGATACTCAGAGTCAGAATCTAAACGAGGATAAGCTCTACGACTTTCTGCCTCAGTTTACCAATCTGTTCAGTAATTCCGACTTTGAATAGCTATTCCAACATTTCTGAATGCGTTAATTAACTGTTATTAACATAGATGGGTCAGTGTTCATTTCCCATCTATGACTCTGCATCGTCTCGTTCCCAGTTTGACAACTCAAAGTGTGACTTCTCAACCTTCTGCCAAGGTGCTGCCAAGCACAGAAGCTAACCAGCCCCAATTATCACTTTCCCTTCCATCCCTAAATRGAAAGGACATGTGCAGCAGCACAAGCATTATCTGCTGGATTGTTTTKCTGTAAGCAGCTCATTTCTGGAAGAGGTGTCTAGCTTGCTTATCCCCAGTTATTTGCTGTATTGCAAATAAGGCCAAACTGTCAGYCCCCTGCCACAGAAAATTAGGTCCAGAGGGGACTGGCAACACTCTTCTCCTTGTGAATATTTGCATATTTGCTTTTCCAGTTTRAGCCAAGGAGCAGTGTGGGTGTGCTGGGTGAAGAATTCACGTTAATCACCAATGCCACACCATCAGAGCTGTGCCCGAATCACTCTGACAATTTTAAAATGCTGCTTCCAACCCATAAAACTGAATTGGGTCTGGCTGTTGTTTCTGTTGAATCAAAGCAACAGAGGTGATAATCCTTCTGCCTCTGCAGACTCAGCCAGAGCAGGTTCATTGYCAGGGTGCCCCTGCCCAGCACTGCTAAAAGCATAGCACAAGGGTGGGGTGTAAGCTTGGTTTAGAGAATSTTCGAGGGTAAGTGGCAAGGGGAGACACTGGCTGGTTGGGCAGGAGTCCAGGGGTCAAGAGGTAATTAATGGGAAAAGTGCAGAAAATATTGGAACCCTTAGGACAGCAGGACGAGAAAAAAGCAACAGCAGCAAGATCTGCTCTAAGAGCTTTAGGAATTAGTGCATCAGGAGGCAACAGAAYCCCTGGGGGCTAATAGCACTTCATGATACCCTCTTTTTTAATTCCTTGTACTTGTTTCAACCATTGAGTTAAGCAGCTGGTRCTGAGTAAAAGTGGGAATTGCCCAGGGAAGGCATGGGGTGTGCACGTGCACGGAGGTAATGGCTTTATCGTGGCTGGCCCTGGGGGGCTCAGAGCCAAACAAGAGCCCAATAATGGCTGCAAAGAATATAAAGTGCTGCTCTCCATCTAGGGAGTGTGGGTCACGTGCAGATGGCTGTCAAAGAAAAGGGTTTCAGGCGTGAGAGACAGGCACAGCTCTGCAAGGTKTTAGATGGCAGAAATCTCCAAGGGGAAAAGAGGATGGATGCTTCATTGTTTGAGATACTTCAAGTTCAACTGATAAAACACTAAAAATAGACTCTGGGGAACTGACTGAAGCAGCAGAAGGGGTGTGAGGGTGTGGGGAAGCCTGATCTGTGATCTAATGGATGTAAACTCCTGTGATCCTACAGAGCCATAGTAATGAGAAACATCGGGTGCCTCTCCCTGCCAAACACAACCGTGTCCCTTCCTCCTCAGCCTTTCAGAACCCATCTGCCACATTGCACAATGAACCACTGAAAACAACCAACACCTTCATTCTGATTGTCTACATCTTCATTTTCACTTTTATAGTAACCAYCCCAGAGCCCTGTTCCAATGCACAGCAAAGCATTATGTACACTATGAACCCTAGGGTTTTTTTCTAGGGTCCTGATGAATTATATCAGAGTGGGTAGTTAGATGTTTGCTGTTCATGGGAAAACCCCTCAGGGGCCTGCAGGGCATTGAGTTTCCAGGTTCTTGCTGCCTGTGCTGGAAGAGAGGGGTGTTGAAAGCAGCACACTCAGGGCTGAGGAGCAGGGAATGCTGCAGATTATTCCCAGAATGATGGGACAATGGCAGTAGCTGAGAGGATGCAATTGTCATAGAAGAGGGGATTGTTTTGATTCACCTGAAACCAAGGAGATATGAAAAGCTGCCACCCTGCAAAAATGCAGATATCAGCAAAAGCCCTGATATTTGGAAGCGATCGCTCTTCCATCATTCGCTGTCGCATCTTGCACAATTAAATTGTGTGTGAGAACAAACATATTTAAACAAACATTTRCAGAAGTAATTATCAGATGGAGTATGCAGTCACAGTAAACGAGCAGGCAAATTCTGCTTTAACGCTGTTTTAAAACTACGGATTTTTTCCAAATAGCCTCATATATGCACAGCAAGATGTCTTCATGCACAGCTGTAAACTTCTGACCCCAGGCTATTTTCTTTGCCCGGTGACTTCAGCACAAGCTGCAATGTTTTCTTTATTCTTCTGCCCACTACAACAGCTGAAAGAGTAAGTCAGTTCCTTTTTTTTTATTTTAGAGATGCTCAGAAAAGGAACCGAATGTGATTACAGGAGTAACCTGCTGGGGCCATACATTGGCACAGAGACACGAGCCTCCTGTTTCATTTTTGGAATGAGACACTTCGTGTGGCAGGAGTGTCTGTGGTTTTAATAAATACAAAGAAGGCTTTGATTTCCTTTACAGTTGTAAAGGAATCGCAAATAGTTTTATTGATATTTAGATTAGTGAGTAAATCAGATTAATGATAGAGAGACCTGTTTGTCTATGTTCATATAGGCTTTTAATACTCTTTATGAGCCAATCAAATAAAATGTTCCTGATTTTCAAAAAGTGTCATTTCACTACCTTCAATGGGAAACAGTCATGTTAACACCATCCCAAGACAATTACTGCTTTGCAGGAAAAAGTTTGCCATGGGCAYCTTTATTCCTGTCTTGGTGCAATAAACGGGCTCTTTTCCAGGGATGTTAACTTGATTCTCTGCCCATGTAACACTAATCCCTCAGACGTGGTTAGCAGTCGAATATATACATACAYCAATGCTTTTGGCTTGTGTCAAACATGAGAAAATGGATCCCAACATTTGGAAACTTAGTGCAAAAGAGAGAGTCAAAATCAAAGCAAAGCATTCTGAAGGACATAGTTATGGAAGAGAACCAAATCCTATGTCTATCCGCATAGCATCAAAGGGTTGGGTTTTTTTTTAATATTTGAGACCTTAATTATGTGAGGCATTTAATCTCCTGTTTTGTTAAACGATCTTGCTTGATGAGGTGCCTCTCAACTTTCTGATCTGTTACTGTAAGCACACAAGTGACTCTCTGCTAACCCAGGCAGGCAGAGGGAGGAGGGAGAAGTTAATARAAAGAGAAACACAGCTTTTGCTGAAGTTCTCAGATGTCATGGCCATTTAACCAGTCCCAAATTCTCCAGACTGGCAGGTTAGCCTGAGACTGCCACAGCCCCTTCCCACGGGGCTACCCAGGGCAGGTAACTCATAACACACTACATCAGCTTCACTGACAGCAAACTCAGATATGTCTATGGATGGGTTAACTGCTCTGTGCTGACAAAAAATTAATAAAATAATTGTGAAGACAAAGGCCTCATTAGCTGAAGTTGTCTGCCGAATGTAATGACATCCTGGACACCTGTCAGTGAAGAGCTGCAGGGACGGAGGACGCTGTTTGATCCTAATCTCTTTCTTGCCAGTCTGGATCASTTGTGTCTCTGTTTGATCTATCAGAGGTTTAAATGACCAGTGCAGTGGCCTGTTCTGCAGCCTGCAAGGCTGGAGATAAGTCTGCAGAAATACCCAGCTGACCTTGGAATGAGCTTTGCTTGGATTTGCTTACAGGTGGCGATCCAAAATACCGAGGGACGGCTGCTCGGTGTGAAAGAGATCCCCTGCACAAAAAAACCACGTCAGGGTTGGCAAACACAGCTTGCTCAGCTGGGGATGCCACACATGCCGTACCCCATTCTTGACATGGGAGCTGCTGAGAAATAATTGGGAGGCAATCTAGCATTACAGAGTGTGGGGAGACCCTGAGAGGCCAGAATGCCAACCCTGCAGTGTCCACCTCACGGCATGTCCCACACGGCTGCTGCTGCAAATAGCCAGCCAAGCCCCTGCTGWCCCAGCAGCCAGAGCCATTGCAACTGGAAGCAGAGAGGGGGATGGAGAAATGATGCTTTTATGGTGCTCTCCTGCTCTGGGGAATGTGGAGACATGAGCATCTGTGAGCCTGGTTTCTCCTTGAGAACCTCCTTTGGCACTAAGGACACCCACYCTACCAAAGCAAGGCACATATTCAGAATTAACACTTCAGAGCTTGCCATGCTGTACCATATTCCATCACCACGTGCATGCACAGCCTCCAGTGAATGTCCAACTCCCTCTTGTCCTTGCTGCCATTAGGATTTGTGGCAGCACACCTTTGAWTAGGACCCACACAGCATTTGTTTGCAGAACATGGTACAGCAGCTTCTTTTCCCCCTCTTTGATTTCCTGGGACCCACACAGGATTTGTTAACAGAATGTGGTAAAACAGCTTCCTTTTCCCCTCTTTGATTTCCTAGGACCCACACAGGATTTTTTTGCAGCACATGATACAGCAGCTTCCTTTTCCCCTCTTGAGAACTGAGGTTATTTCAACTTACTGACACAAGAACAGGCCAACTGTTTGTGCTGCTGGACAGAGATGCTCAATGTTTTTTTGTGCTGTTCTGTGACTGGGGAGTGTTGAGCTGAAGAAAACCACGGTGCCTTTTTGCTGACCCTGGTGCACATCAGCAGTTCTGGTGCAGAAGTACAAGGACCATCTGGTGGCTGCATGTCAGCTTGCAAAGCTGAGCTGGGTACAGAACTTGTGTGCAAGAAAATGTGGCTTTGTGAGAGGAGCAGAGGAATTTTCTGGCTTTCTAGCAGTGGAAATCTCTGTAAAAGGAGTCTATTTTGTTCTCAAGATATGAAGCCAACTACAACAATCTGCTACAGGTACAWGTTGTAACACACAGGTGTTGGCAAAACGGTTGGTGGGTGGCTGATGATGGAAATTCAGAGCAGTTTTTAAGAGTTCATGCTCAGCCCATAGATTTTGTACRTGTGCCTGAAATGGTCAGACTGCAATGGAAGCTTCCACACTGCCCTTGGATATCTGTGAAGCACACACACTCCTTCCTTGCCCTCCTGAGGAAGGCATCTCTTTTGGTAATTATTTTTGATTTGCCAGGTKGGTGAAGATCTGTAGGAAAAGTTTGTGCAGATATATTTATGAAACAATATGAGTGGGAGAAAACACTTACATATTTAGAAAAGCTGGAAATATTTGTCATCATCTATGGTTCTCAGCACCTGAAGGATTCTCCTCTCTCACATTCTGTAGCTTGGGAGGTCTCATCCATTCCACAGGCACCTGCAGAGAAAAATTTGAACAGCAGAAGTCAAAAATGGAGTGCCCARGTCCCAGACAGAGAAAAAGATACTGTTGCACCTCCACACTGTMCATACAATTTCAGCCTGCTTCACCCTTTGTAATATTTGCAAGACTCAAGCAAAYATTGCCAAGTGACCTAGATGTTGACAGTTTCTCCTACTGCCTCACAGACAAAGCAAACACACCATCAGCTCTGGAATGGATTCAAGAGGAGCCAGGGGTGCCATATGTGTTCACATTCTGGCCACACGTGGGGATGGCACAAAATAATTGTTTGCAAATGCACGTGTTACGTTCTTGATTTAGTTGCTTTGCTGTGCAATCGGCTGTATTGATAAACTTTAATCTACTTTGTTTGTTATTTAGATCTGAAATCGACTCAAGTACGGGACATGAGGAAACTGCTCTAATTTTTTGGGAGTATATTGCATTCGATTAATTTCATAACCTGTGTTGATAAAAGCTTTTATCCTCGTCTGCTATCAATTGAACTCTCTGTGTTTGTCATTTTTTACTCCTGGGGTCCCACATAATCCAGTTTCATATACAGATTTGATGGATGTTTTCTGATACTTCAATAAAGCCTTTTGGTATAGATCTGCCTGTCCCTTGCTTTGCACGTACAGAAGTAGAATTGTATTCAATTAAAAGGTGCATTGAAAAGAACAGGCTGGCCAGAGCAGATGATTGCAAACAGTTTCCTTTGACAAAACATGAAGTACAAAGGCCAAGTGAAAGAGAAAACTGTCCCAGGAGGATTAAAGATAGTTTTTGCAGCCTCCAAGTGCCCTTTCATCCCTCTTTCAGCTCTATCTACCATCTATCCCATGGGGCTGAATGGAGGGCAAGCCTGCAGTTGTACCTTGAACCTCTTCTGGGACAAGGAAACACTGTCTGATCTTCAAAGGTCTGGCARAGGCAGTGAGGGGCTGTGTGAGTTACTTGTGTGGTTGCTATTAGCATAGAATCACAGAACGGTTTGGGTTGGAAGGGRCCTTAAAGAGCATGGGGAGCTTCAGCCAATCTGGATGTTATTTCTTAGCCCAGGCAGGAGGGGATAAAATGTCACCTTTTTTGCAACACACCTGCACAGACATTATCCCTGTGGGATGGCAGAGGTGATTGCAGATCTCTTCTTCTTCGCTTTTATTTTTTGTTTCCGTGTCACAGTCCCAGGCCTGCCAGAGTTTAAGRAGTGTTTGGACAACACTCTCTGGCATGTGGTGGGATTTCTGGAGGGTCCTGCATAGGGCAGGGTGCAGGAYTCAATGATTCTGATGCGTTCCTTCCAACTGAGCATATTCTGTGATCCCATGAAGTACAGATAGACAGTGGCAAGGCAGAAGGAGCTTGTACCACATGGACTTCACCAGAAGATTTCTTTGGTCTGGAGGACATTAAAAGTGTGATGTGCAATAAGATGATTTGTACCTGTCACAAATTCACATTCTGCTGGGGCTGTCAGCAGGGATGCTCCCTTACCTGTTTTCATTTTCTTCAAACAATAGTAACTGGAAAGTTTTGACCAGCAGAATAAACAATATTTATATCAGGGCTTCCAGTGATATATGTGAGGGGGAGTTTTGAGAGGTTGGTGTTAGCACAGCTTATCAGCACATGGAGGGGCCCTGTGAGCTGCAGATTTGGACCTGCTGGATGTGCCCCACCAATTGAGCAACTAAAATGATATCTGCRTGAGCAACTGATAAGCACTGCCTCCCAGAATTGAGAAATCATCACAAAGAGCCATGATGAGCAGCTGGGTGGGTGGCACCTSGATGCCAGCCTGCACCACGTCTCCTCCCACCAGGGCCCCACAAAATTTCCACAGAGGGGCAGAAGAACCCAGGGTGCTTGCTTTGAATTCATTAGTTTAGTTTTGCAGGTCATTAAGTGTTTGAGTTTTGGGATAGGTTTTACTGCAGTTCACCCATTCCACATTGTTTCCTGTCCCAAGGGCGAACTCCACTGTCTAATGATTGTGACACACTAAGCATTTTTACATTTTAACTGTGACATATATAATGCACAGGAATGGGTTAATTTCTCCTGAAGGCTGCTTTCAGTCACAGTCCACAATTTTGCAGCAAAGRTTGTCCCTCTCACAGGACTTTAGAGATGGCCTTGGTAAAGTCTGAAGAATGAAAATGCTATTAAAATCTCTTCAGGTATAGCTGCTGTTATTCTCAGCAACCAGGCCATGGCYTCAAACAAGCAGGGACACAAAGAAAACACCACACACTGCTGTCAGCCACMCTAATGCTCAGTGTCTCACTTTTGTAGCTGCTTGGATATGATGAAAACAAATCTTTAATAGCTGCTGCTTCCATCATTGCACTGCACTCTGTTTTCTATTCAGTTGCAAGGACAGCTCATTTCCAGCAAACGGGAACAATGCGCTCATATTGCTAATTCATGCCACTACACACAAATGTTCAGATTATGTTGTGCAGAACCAAATTCCAGTCTCATTCACGAGTGCAACTCGCACTTCAATCCAGTCCCTTAGCAAGAAGCAGGGAGCCCTGCAGCAAAGCTTGTGACAAATTAAAAAGCTGGAAGAGGCAATGAAAGAACATGTGATATATTTTATTATTTTTTCTACAGGGGTTGAAAAGCAGACCTGGACATACAGCAGAGGGTGGCACCTAGGGGAACTGGTGTTAGAGATGATTTGAAGGCAAATAATTTGTCAGGAGGTTGGCATCCACAGAGTGCTGCACAAATTTCCCTTCATCTACTGCCTCCCTGTTTGGGTTTGTGGTGGTATGTGGGTGCAGACAGGATATTTTGATATAAAGAATTTGGGGGTGGATAATTTAAAGACTAAAGTGCAGACTAATCTTGGGGAAATGAGAGGTAAAAAGATGCGGTCACTGCTGCTGAGAACAAGGGCTGGGCACCTGAAGTGACAGATTCAGCATTTTCATGGCAGATGCTTGGTGATCTGCAGTCCTGGGGCATCAGGAGCTCACCCACAGACCAGGGGAACCAGGGCTCAAACCTAAACTGWGACCCTGTTCAACCCCTTGGCAGTCTGGGGAGCTGCCTACCCATCCCCCAGCGCTGTCTAGCTTTGCCAGTTCCCTTCCTGAGCTGCCACCAGCGCCTGGCACTCCAGGGATATGTGGGCAKCTGGAGAAGCCCGCTTTGGTGGGGATATTTCTCTTAGGAAAAATTGCACCATCTCTGCCTGTGTTTTGATTCTCCTTCCGTAATTGCACGGGCCAGAACGCCTTTCATGAGTGGGGCCAACCTGCTGATTCTCCTGCTTAGGTGCTAAGCTGATGCACTCCCTTTTCTCAAYATTTTCCATGCTAATCTCCTTGCCTCCCAGTTTGGAATTTTATTACTATGGTAAATGCTCCTGGGCAGCCCTGACAGCAGATGACCTCCACACTCCTCTGCTGAGAAGATTCCCCAAAAACATTTTTACACCGAGCCCATGTTCATTGCCATGTACATCTGGTACAGACTCAGGAACCTGCACTTTGGGATTTCTGACCCCCAYAATGTGACTGAGGGACACCTTCAGCAAAAATTAGGGCTGTGCCAGCTCCAGGTGAGGCAGCAGAAGAGATTGATTTGCCAGGAGCTGACAAGCAAATTCCATTGATGGACAACCAAAAGGGTAGAGCTAAAGATCTCGGTGGTGTTGTTGTGGAAAATTTGAGGCAGGCGTTACCTGTTACCAGGTTACCTCGCTGGGGATTGCTTCAGATAAGCTGAGGTAGGTGGGGCTGGGCTGGGCTGGGYTGTGTCAGTCATTGTGGGGTTGGTGCCTTGTAGGGGACAGTTTCGTCAAGACGTGGCCTTGCACTAGATGGTGCTCTTTGCTGAGCCATCGCTCCGTCTGACCCCTCTTCTTGGATCGGGGAACTGCCAAGTGATCTGCCGCAGAAGCCCTTCTTGTACAGACGGCAGGAAGGCAAAGGAAAATCTGTTTCCAGGGTCCCTGCTCTCATGCGCTGTATTTTATTCGGAGACATATAAGAAAAAGGTACTKCTTTATATCTGGTTGTAAAGGGTGGACAATGCTGGTATGTTCCAGTCTCCAAAATGACCAAAATGCATAARCGTTGAAACCATTTTTACTGTTTCAGYCCCTTTAAACTGAAACAACAGGGCATGTTTTGGAAGCCAATGTCAAGTTCACAGGCAGGGTTTTCAGCAGATAATCTGCACTGTACACAGYGCTGGTTTTTCTGTTCTACTTAAAAAGAACATGATGGATGGGAATTACCTGCAGCCTTCGCCCAGAGCTCTGGTCTCTTTGGAAAGTGCTGTGAAGTGTTTTTGGGGTGGTTCTCATGAGGTTAAGCTCAGTGCTGATGGACTTTGTGGACACGATCATCCAGCCACTGCCAAGGCTGGCGGGATCCACACGAGGAAATGTTGGGCCACCACACGTACACATTTCCAAAGAGCTTCCAAYAAAAACGGTAACTGAAGGCAAGTCACCACCACAAGAGATCAGGCATCTTCATTGTGCAGGGCCTCCTCCAGCCCAGCCGCACACGGACCACAGACCACATGARCTCATTTGGGTTGCTGTTTCCTCTGCTTTTCCAGGGCAAGGCGTGGGAACAGCCCAGGAGATGTTCTTCCCTCAAACCTACACAGCGCACACAACCATGGGAGAACTTGGAAAGAGGAAACATGAGCAGGACGAGGCCGCAGGTTGGGTTGGGGGGACTCCAGTGGAGCTGCTGGGTTTGTGTYGGGTACAGATGTGCAGCAGATCCCGTTCACAGCTGGACAGCTTGTGCTCTGGGCACTGGGAAAGGCTTTAACTGCTGGAAGTGGAGACACCAGAACCTCAGCAACCAGAGACCGAGCTCAGCACGTGGAAAAAATTCTAGAATTCTAGAACGGTTTGGGTTGGAATGGACCTTAAACATCACCCAATTCCAACCTTCCCRCYAWGGGCAGGGACACCTCCTACCAGCGCAAGYTGTTCAAAGCCCCATCCAGCCCGGCCTTGCACACTTCCAGGGACGAAGCAAAMCCCAGATCCCCCTCGGATAAAAACAAACGCGGAGCCCAAGGAGCTCACTGCGCGCTTTCACACCCGCACCACCACGTTACACGCACTCAGCCGCCTCTGCCCCGCCAGCCGGGCAAGCGGGGAAGGGGCGCGGGCGAGCGGGAAGGGGCACGGGCGAGCTCCCAGAGCAGGGAGCGGTGCTTTCCCAGCGCTGCGCAGGGCGGGCACGGCCGTAGCTCAGCCCGGGCCCCGCTCCCTCAGCCCCGCTCCCTCAGCCCCGCGTTCCCTCGGCCCCGCTCCCTCAGCCCCGCTCCCTCAGCCCCGCGTTCCCTCGGCCCCGCTCCCTCAGCCCGTTCCCCCGCGCTCGGCCCGGGGCGGCCCTGGCGGGGCGGCGCATGCGGGGTGGCCGGGCGGGCCGGGGCGGGCGCGGCGGCGGCGGCTCAGGTTGCGAGGCGGCAGCCCCCGGCCCTCCTCCCCTCCTTCCTCCCCGCCTCCCCGGGCGGAGAGCACCGGCCCGGCCGCCTCCTCCGCCCCCTCCCCGTCCCCGTCCCTCTCCCTTCCCTCCCGGCCCCGCTGCCAGGGGCGAAGCCGCCCGCCGGGCCCCGCGGTGAGTGCGCCCCGCCGGAGTTGGGCGAAGGGGTGGGGGAAAGTTTGGGGAGGCCGCCGGCGGGGGCGGAGGGGTGGGCGCTCCCCGGGGACGGGGGTGTGCGGAAGCCCCCCTCCCCTTCCCGCGCCTTCGCACGCTTCCCCCGCCCTTCCTTCTCCTCCTCGTCCTCGGTGGGTTTTTCTCCGCGCAACTTCGCGTGGAGCCGCTGCGGGCGGCCCCTCTGCTCCGCGTGGCTTTATTCCTTTTCGTTTTACGGGCTCTTGGTAGTTTCTCATTTATTTGGAGCGCGTTCTCGCGCGGCTGCTCCCCGCCGCTATTGTCTGCGGGCCGGGGCCGGGGCCGGGCGCGGTCCCCCCGCAGCCGGGCGGGGGTGGCGGCCCCGCTGCCCGGGGGACCCGCGGGGACGAGCCCCGGTGTGCCCGGGTGGYCCCCAGCCTCCCTCCCCGCTGGAATTACTGATATCCCGGTCGGAACTCCCCTCCAGGATCGCAGACACAACTTTGTGTCTCAGTTCATTGCACAGAAAGTCATCGTGGACTCGTATCGAGAGTCCCCCGCAGCACGCTGTTGTTGGGGTGTGTCACCTTTGGGTCTCGGTGGCCTTTGGTGTCACTCGGAGGGTCATTGCCATGGAGCTTCTTTCGTGCGTTCACTCTGTTTCTTGAAAATACGATTATTTTTCTTCCTTCCCGAGTGCAGACACTTCTGAAGCAAACGCAGRAGTTTCTGGATGAGGATTGCGAAATGGTAGTTTTTCTTAACCTGTAAAMTCTTGGGGTTTATTAATCCACCTTACGTGACTGTGTTGTTCCCGCAAGTCATATAGAGGGAGTTGGGATTTGCAGAGTCTGATTTTGCTGACCTCTGGAATTGGTTCTGCTCCAGTGTCCTTTACAGGGCTTCATGTTAGCTGGAGATTGGAAGTGGGAAAAACGTGATTTATAGAAAGTTTTTTGTTTGAAGAGTGTGCTGTACCAATTCTGCTGTGGGTGATCAGATAGGGATTCGATAAAGGGATTAGAAATCCTGTACTGCKGTAGGACAGTTGGTCACTGTGGCTCTCTGTAATCTCCGTGAGGCGTAAAACTTTAGGTACTCATGGAGATATGCGATGCAGTAGAAATATGTAAAGCATGTAGCTTCAGAGCTGAGTTTAGACAGTTGGTCTGAGATCCATGGATGTCTTGTGTGCTGGSAGTTTTGGCTAATGTAATCTAATCGGTTTTAAAGGGCCAAGCTACATTAATTCTGTTTGTGGTGACTCTCTTCAGTCCCTTGTCGGGTGTGTTGCTCATGTTTTGCACGCCCTTGCTGAGCTATTGTGGAATTGTWAGGGTGAACCAAGTTCCACACAGGTCCTCGAAGGTAAGATACCRAGGATTCGTTTATTTGGTGTTAGAGGAGGTGTATTTTTATCCATACCTTGGTAGTGGGAGTAGATTGTTGTTAACCTCTTAACATCCCCATTTGTGGATAGGAGCTGCTGCCTGTACCAGAGCAATATTTGGGATATGGTGACAGTGCCTTCTTCTCATGCTTCAAATTGGGTTTGTTTGGTTTTCTTGTTTTGCTTTTTTTTTTTTTTTTTCCCACAAGCCTGATAGCAGAGTAAGGGATGCATTAGGCAAGGTGAGGATCATCTGGGCATGTGCTTGCCCTTGGCACGAGTTCAGGTGCGTACCTGCCTTCTGTGCTCATGGGCTGAGCCGTCGCCCGTCTGTCCTTGCAGAGSTGCCCAGCGCTGGGCAGACGGGCTAGCCTGGGGCTGTTGCTAGAAGGGCACGGATGTTGAGTTGTGCCAGGCAGACAGGTTTTGTAGACAGCCTGAATGACGAGTCYCCCGCAGGTAGTGTGGATGAGCTGTGCTGCGTGACGGAGTTSCAGCCTGGATCTCCTGCCCGGCTCCGGCAGCCACGGATGGCCGGCATAGCCCGAGAGGTGAGGACACGACGTGTTCGAAGGAACAGGGGCCAGCCAGGGACTGCAGCCAGAGAGAAAGGCAGGAGCTYGATGTTCCTGATTTACAGCTTCACTGCATCAAAGGAGGGAAATGCAGTTAAGAACTCAAAGCTTCTCGTAGGAACAGAGCTCTGCCAGGTACTGTGCGATGATGGATGTTTTTAAACACAGTCTGTGCAGCGCAGCTTTGAGACTCAGGCATATGCAGAACTCACTAATCTCTCAGCAGGATATACTTGTGAGTAAGCTGTGTTCTGGTCTAGGGTACACTCCTGTGCTTAGAGGAGGATTAAGTACTGTTAAAGGAATCTGGTTATTCTATCCAAASCATGAATTAAGAACAGCAGTCAATAAATTAGACTAGAAGAAAAAAAAAAAAACTTGGTAGGTTTATTGGTGGTGTTCACATGCTCCTGTGTTACAAGGGTGGTGGGGTTCTTTCATATAACTTTCTGCTGGAATAATAAGTTTTAATAAATAACTATTTAACAAAAAAAATCATTACTAGAAGCTTCAGTGCCTGCTGTACCTACTTCTTTTCCACTCTGTTTCCAGGACACCAAGGTATCGGTTTTCTCTGCCAGGTATTTGGTGGTGATCCACTCGCCAATAAAACCGACCTTGAAACAGCTTGGAAGCTTTTCTGCTTATTACTGTAGCTGGTTATCTCTGCAATCTACTTGAGTGCTATTAAATGCTATTTCTATAGGGGTTCCCCACACAGGCAATAAATAGCCTGAAGTCAGCTAAACCACACAGCTGATTAGTATGGAGGAACTACTTGGTTTTGGCTTTGCTSTACTGGTGGAAGGCTCTGCTAAGGAGTTAAAAACTTGAGCAAAAGGCTAGATAGTCCAGGAGGCCATAAAGGCACRATACTTCCTCCCTGTGTGATTGTGRCCCCACGTTTTACCAGTCTGCTGGAAAGGGAGTTGGCACTTGGCATGGTTTCCAGCTGGAGGATAACTCCTATTTGCAGAGAGGCTGGATGTGGAAAGCTGGGGTGGAAAACACCTTGCAGCCTGCACCTTGTGATTACTGAGCGCTGTTTGGTGCCAAGTGCTCATGTGCGTGCTTGCATTGATCACCTGTAGGACAGATAAAGGTAATGAGTGACGTTCTGAAGCAGCTGATAGCTCTGGTGTAAATAGAGCATTTCTTTGCTGCCCTGGGGTTTGCCACAGGGGATGTAATTCAGTTGGGACCCTGGTTCAGGGCTGGCTTGCACCACCTGGTCAGTCATGTCCAGGAAGCCCTGCACCTTTGCTAAATCAAAACTTATTTTTAGGGTGTTGGATATAATGCGATTTTTATGAATAGCTTAGTCATGCTTCACTTTTTTTTTTTTTTTTCCTCTTCTAAAACAGCTGTCAACAATCTCTCTGTGGGGAGGGAGTCGGCCACTCCTTGTACTTACTGAACAGTCAGACACTTCAGCCTGGCATTGCACTTCTTAGTGGCTTTTGGAAACAAAGCCGTGGATGTGGCACAAYGGCTTCTTTTTATTTATTTATTTACTAAGCTTGTCTTTTTCCCTGTGCAAATGACCTTTATGCAGATCTAGAAGGCAAAGCCCATCACTGGGAGTTAGCTGTTTAGTTACTTCAGTTACTGATAAGAAAATATGATGGCAGTGCCCCAGGAAAAGCAGCTATGCTGGGAACTTGTTGCTGCAGTGAAGCTGTACAGATCTTTTTCAGAACAATATATCTCTATATATTTATAGTGCTTTGTCACAGAAACAGGGTGACTCCTCTCGTAATGTCTACGTGACAAATCAGCTGCGGCGCCACAAATCCTGTAAACAGTTTATTGTCCTTGAGATGGCTGGTGCAGACATGCAGTAGGTAGAAGTTTCAGTGTCATCCTAAACATGAGCTGCAGTTTTGTCATCTCATCTCAGTTTTGTCATCTCATCTCTTTTGAGTGTTGGTGTGGGCGTAAGCAGCCTCTTCCAGTTCCTCAGCTGGGCCATACTGGGGATTTTGGGTCTGTTCAGCAAACCAGACTGGGAAATGGATCCCACTTAAGAATACATTATTATTTTTAGTCTATACAATTTGTAACTTGCATCAATTAAGAAAAAAAAGTTCATTCTTTACTTCATCACTTACCTGACCGTGTTCCTTTGTATTATTGCAAGCAGCTGCTGTGGCAGAGGGTCCAATGCTTCCTCCAGGAGAAACCTAAACGCTTGGAAATGCTTTTCTGATTGCAAAGAAGGCATTTGACTTTGGTGCCCATCCCTGTTTTATAGCATGTGAAGACGGTATGGGAGATGTTTCCGAGATAAGCCAGTGAGTTAAAAGTCAAAGTGTTTAACTTCTAAGTTCTGTAAGGTGGCAGTTATTTCTGTCGGGAGGGAAGAKAAATCTTTCCTGCAAAGTAAGTTCTGCTGTTTTAATAATATTTTAAAAAGTTTTTTTTTTGTAACCATTTTAGGTAGGCTGCTAGGTTGTTGAGGAACAGGGGAAGAAAGTACGATTACAAATATTTTTAAGTAGTCAACAGTCCTTAAAAAGTGTGCAGTGTGACAYGTTGCAAAAAATAAGCTTTAATTCTGTTGTAGCCGTAATGAATCACATGTTGTGACATGGTCAGGCAGTCTAACAAGTCTGTTTTTATGTATTTAAAAGARCCATAAAAATCTGATGCTGAAGAGTTTATTGGGTGATTCTTTGCTGGCCTAGCAGTGTAGTTCTCACAGTCCAAATGCACAAATACRTAATCTAGGATTGGAGAAAACATAAAGAAAAATTACCCCTCCAACTACTGTCAGCACCCTCTAYAGCACTTGTGTTGAGGGCTTGAAATACAGGGTATTCCAAGCATGTTTTGGGTGTGAGGTTGGGTTTGGTGCCCTTGGGCAAGGACTGCTGCTGGTGTGGGCCTTAGAGGAGGCCATGGTTGGTGGAGGATTTTCATTGTGGCCTTGGCTGAATTATCCAGAATGGTGCTTCTTCACCACTGAACTTATAATTCTGTAGCACAGGTTCACTTGACAAAGTTAACTCTCCTAGAGCATTTGTATTTTTTTTTAATATCTTTCCCATTCATAAAGACCATACTTTCATATTTCTTCAAAGTGATCCAATCTCTTCCATCAATTTTTTCTTGTTTTTATTTTTGTGATTCCGTAAGTTGTTCATAATAAATAATTTTCCCATTTGGCTTCTCTTGTCTTTCCAAAGCTGGTCAATGTGGCAGCTGAACTCAGTGTTTTCTTGTAGGTTTGATCCTTTCATRGGGTCACCTTTTGATTTCCTTGAAAATCATGGGGCAGAGCCTGATTATTCACGGGATCCTGTGGAGCTGCTCTTCTGAGATACTGCTTAAAATAWATAAGTGCAGGTAGTTGCAAGTGATCTGTTGCATCTTTGTTTCAAGCACTTGTGAAATTTTCTAATAGACTGCAAAATGCTTAGCATTTGCCACAGCAACTTCTGACTCCTAATCTCTTTCGGTATTTTTTTGACTAGTTTCAGGTAGTTGATCTAACTTTCCCTTTAGTCTTGTTTCTGAACCGTTTTTCCTTTAATGCTACATTTGCAAAATACMCAGGGAGGGATCTCCCCAAATTGTTTTTTAATGTGAGATGTTATTTACAGTGTGGCAGCACCGSTGAGATGGGCCTGATCCACTGTAAAAGAAAGGATTTAAGGATTTTCTTCTGGTTTTATTTCTGAGTGCAAAGGAAAAGAAAATAAGTGATGGATTAATTAAATATGAGGCTGAATTTTGGTGAGACTTTTCCTCTGTGAGCATGATTTAATGTGGTCATCTTAAAGGTCATTTGATGATGGTGATCAAAACTTTCTGTGGAGAGAAAGTGCTCGATGTGTCATATTTGACTCCTCTATGCTTTTTATCACCCATGACTAATGCAAATTGGAGCAGTAAGTTACGTTAAAATCTGTGACATATTTGTATCTTCATCTAAACCGTATCTGAGGTTTCTGGCAAACTTACTTGGGAAAGTAAATCTTTTTCCCAGTGTGTCTCTGCCCTCAGTGGTGTAACTGTTCTGTAAATCTGAATGCTGCGCTTAATAAAACCATCACAAACAGAGATTTTGGCACGGAGCAGTTGCTCTAAACCGGACTGTCTTCACACTCAAACTTCTGACTCACCCATTCTTTTTCCGGGGGTTAACACGACTGGTCGTGTTCTTGCAGGTATCCCTCCCTGCTTTCAGCCTGGGGAAGGCTCAATTGGGGGTGTGACTCTGCACAGTGGCCTCCTGCAGTTAAAACCTCCTGGTGGAAGGTGATGCTGAGGATGGGTTTGTCCAAAAGCTCCTTTTGCCGTGCTCCTGATGTTGCTCTGCTCCTGCCCCCCTTTGAGTGGCTGCTTGTGTGAAGTCTGTCCCTTCAGGGCACCAAAGCAAAAAGCTGTGTTGGGTCAGGCCGTGGGTTGTCTGGCCTCGTTTCCTGCCCCACGGTGTTGGTTTTGGGTTCTTGTGGAGGTGTGAGAGCAGGAAAAGTGATTGTGGGCACAGTGGGGTTCAATACCAGGATGTGTGTCACATTCAGCTTCCCAGCATGTGTGATTATCAACACCCGGCCAAATCTTGAAATTTGCTGTCAATAGGAAAAGAGGGAAAATAAGGGATGCTGAGGGGTGAGATTGCTGAAGAGAATGAATCCTGGTTTCTTTACACACACTGTTTTCCCTCCTGAATTTCCTCTGGGATGCTGAAGTCTTTGGTCCCATAAYAGTGGTGGGACAATGAGTTGCTTGGATGGAGGAAGCAGGTGTTAAAGGAAGGGGGGAAGTGATTTATTTCTGGGGGGAAGGGRGGACAGGATGACCATATTTGACCCTTACACAGACTAATTTCTTCTGGCTCACAAGCTCGTGCACAGCATGCTTCCTAATCGTTGAACCCACAAGTAGTGGACAGCAAAACTGGGATTTGCTTTTTTTTTTGAGTTCATATCACTCGGTGAGTCAGCTGAGGAGTGAGGCTTACGTGATGTACCTCTGGTGTTACGTGATGAATTCTGGTGTTTTGTTCCCTGTTGCCATCAATCTTTTGCTGCAGCAGCGAGGCTGCGGTGCTGACGGCACTGGACATCTTCAGGTCTGCACTTTGTACTTGGGAGTGCTGGTTTTTAATTGTTTAAAACCAAACTGGAGATGATTGAGTTGATGTGTGAGCCAGACTAAAATGGTTTCTGTAGTCAGATCTGAAGGTCTTTGAGCTGGTGCAGAGGGTGGTTCTGAGATGAGGTAAAACAGGCTGCTTCACATGCTCTTAGCAGATGTGTTTGCATCCATATCCCAAAGACTTCCCATGCTGGGAGTAATGACAACACTCCATTTCACTGGGGTTTTCAGCCTCTGCAGGAACCTCTCTTCAACATGGRAGTCACTTTTTCCATCACTGAGTGTTTTGCAGCCACTCCACCCATTTTTATGATGAGTGATCATCGTCTGAGAGCACAGTGGAGCACAAGAGGTGGTGAGCAAAGCTTTTGTTGCATTAAATGTAAATGTTTATAGTTTCCCTTCTCCTAGCAGCTGCACAGAGGGTAGGTTGTCTCAGCTGGGCAGAGAAATAAAGACTAAACCCCTTTTATATGTACTGTCATAAAAGAAGGCCTTGAGTAATAAACATTCAWTTCACAAGATCCAGGTGTCCCTTTACACTTTTGTGTGATTCAAGGCGAAATGTTGCTGCACATGTTAACAGCAGGTTTYTCTCTATGGTAGTGCAGATGCCATCAGGAAAATAAATACACATTTGTCCTCAGACCCATTGTGGGAGGATGCCTGAGGTTCTGTTGGTACTTACTGTGTATTTAAGTGCTGGTGGCTCCTGCTGAGTTGGGCACAGGAGAGTGGATCCGTTTATGCAGTGGGGCTTTGGGAATCTCCAAAATTTGGAGCTGCTTTTCCATCCTGGCCAGAGCTATTAATTAATTTTTGAAGAGTCTTTTGGTTTTGTAGCYTGAAGAAGGGTGTGTGTAGCATGGAGTCTGAGATTGGAGCGCTTAACTATAAAATGMTTTTAACTAAAGTTAAAAGGTATTTTCTTGAGTGGGTGCCTTTCTTGTGTCTCTGCAAATGCTGATGGGAGTGGGGTGATGGGAGCAGATTTCTTGAGAGCTGTTGCACAGTTAAAGCAGGGCTTAGGTCCCTGTTTTCATGAGCAGTGTATTAAGCTAAAAAAAAGACCAGACCATCGCATGAAGAGCTTACAAGTTAAAACTGTGGCTAATAAATATGTTTGCATGGATCTTAAGAGGATTAATTTTTTGTGAAGTGCATTAAAAGTGAGAGAATTAAAGAAGTGCTCAAGTGGTGACTAGCTGTGTGTGACATAGGTCTGRTAAATTTGTTTCTCCTTCCTTCCAGTGAGTTTCAAGTTGTGTTTGTTGATGGTATGAAATTCACTTGCAATTTATCTGAAATTTACCCACGCGTGTTTTCCAGTGTTCTGGGAATTTTGCAGTTTACCTGTGGGCAGTGAGGTGGTGAAATGTTTTTTCAGATGGCCTTTCTGAAGAAGAGGTGCTCTGCTGGGTGTGATGTGCTTCCTTCTGCAGCTGGAATTGGCTCTACTTAAAATGTGGGGTTTAGTGCTTAGACCTCCTTGGTTTTTCCTTTATCAGATTAGCTCGGATTTTGGCAGGACTTTGTGCTGCTTTTTCTTAGCCAATCGACTTGCATGTGAGTGTTCAGTAACTTTCTTGCTTTATAATCTCAAAGTTCAGAAGTCATCGAGTTCTTCGAGACTATTAAGAGATCCTATCCCAGCAACAGCTTGGGGTGGGTGGAGAAAAGGAAAACACTTGAGTACATGGAGAGCAAGTTTTGAAATGAAAATTCAAAACTACTTGAGGAAGATGGAGGAACCGTGGCAAAGAAATTTGATAATGTATACATCTTCCTGAAGCTACAAAACATGATTGTGCTTTTACCCTTTCTTTCCTGGATTGTTTGCAGGACCCCTCCCCTCTGTAATATCATTAATCCTGTGAGATGGCAGATAAATGCCAAACAGTTACTGTACAATTGCATTATATAAATAATTAAGCCTTAYGATAAGATGTATCAAGTGCATCTAAACTTATCAGGCTTTTTAATACTTTGCTTAGAGGAGTCTCAATTTTCCCTCCTCCCTCAACCCCGGAACTAATTTGTAAAATCTTTGCTGATTTTTACTAAAAATCTAGTCAGATCAGTGCTACTGATATTATTTAAGAAAGAATAATATAATTTCCATAAATGCCTGTGTATATTTATGCCTCRAGCTTGTGATGTCTCAGTGCCAAGAGAAAACTTAGGCCATTTTGGAGGAAACATGCTCTGAGTCTTGTTGAAGTTTTTCTTTGGATAAGTACATCACCTGGTGTTTGCAGGGTTTTCTTTGATTCTTAGAGATGTCTGAATCTGAGCCACTGGATACCTTGAGGATGAAGGAGACTTGATTTAGTGTTTAATGGGAGCTGGACTGAGGAGCAGGAGCTGTTGCTGTGTGGTTGTGCAAATTTTAAATTTGCACACAAAGAGACGTAGAACTGTGCTTGGGCTGGGTGGGAAAAAAATGCCCACGATGGAGGGGAGAGAAAGAGCTTTTGGGATGCTGCTAGATGAAAGCCCAGCAGCAGGGGGGATTTGGGAATACGCCCAAGCTGGGGAATGCGGTGTCAGGCTTTGGGAGTGTCCCTTCCAGCCAGGGACAGTTGCAGGGTGATGGCAAGGACCACCCTGCACGCTGGGAACTAATTGTCACCTCTGCTTCGTGCTCAGCTTCCAGCTGTCCCTTGCTGAAGAGCAATTTTGGGTGTGCAYGGGGCACTGAGCAGCATCCTGTGATGATAGAGGAGTAATCCTGTTCCTGCCTTTTCTGTGACTTCAGCAAACTTGAATTCACTGCTTAGTGSAGGATGCTGAACCTCTGGTGCTGTGATGTGCCACGTTCTGGGTGTCCTTGTCCCACCAAGGAGCAGAGGCAGGATCAGAAAAACACTGATTTCCATTTGCCTCTTTAAATTATCTGTTTTAACCCCCGATATCTGTTATTCAGAAAATAAATTTTGCCTCATGCATCCAACCCAGRAAAGTGCTTATATATCCAGCAGCCAGGAAATTGTATGAGTCCTGATCTATTCTTAATTTCTTGTGTTTCCTGTGGTTTTATTGTTTGTATTACCAGCCCTAATATTTACATACTTTTGAATGAGCTTGTCTTTTTTTGGAAGATACTGCTTTGTTTGTRTGCCTTGCAAAACAGGTTCTTCCATTTTTTTTTTTTGAATAACCAAACAACTTACTTTCTCAAAGGAGTAGGAGAAAAAAAAAAAAGGGAAGATTATAGGAATCACCAAAGGGAGATATCTAAGAATAGAATTTCTTTTTTGGTTCATGATATGCTAAGACTCATTCTAAACTTGCATCTATCCTTCCAAATGTCCTTGGGCTCTTTGAGAGCTTTGTAAAACTTCTTGCATATGAAATTGAGTGCTTGTGGGTGCTTTATCTGAATAGGAGATGCATTTACAGTTGACATTTTAAATGCAAAGGTGCTACCATGAAAAATGCTTGTAAGAACAAAGCTGTAGTTCCCACTGAAATCCCAAAGATGTAGAAGACAAGTTGGTGGAGTCTACTGTGTTAAATGTGTAGAAGTAGTGGTGGTGAGTGTTTCATCCGTGTGACTCTGGAAACTGATGCACTTCTTTTTTTTCCCCTGTAAAGTAAGGAAGATTTCACAGTTTATATTTCCTGCCTTTCTTCTGGTTGTGGAGGGGTGATGGAGCTGRTGTTCTTCAGGAGCTCTGTCCTTTGGTACATCAGCTGGCTGCGTTTTCCATGGATGTTTGCTTTCCTTTAGTAATCCTTTAGGAAGTAATGTGAAATTGCCATTTTTTTAAAAAATGAAGCATTCTCCATAGAATTTGTGATCAGCCTTTATTGGCAGGTATTACTGCTCTGTGTTGAATTTCCAACTATATATTTCTTTCAAAAAATAAGACAGAACTTGAGGTCTTTTTCTTTCAAATCTCTTCTGCCTGCCATTAAATGAAACCTATTTGCACGTTGATGAATAGTGGCTGGGAAGCCTGTCTGGTTCTGCAACAGGATCCATAAATAGCATTAGTGTCTGGTTTACTTTGGGAAGGAAGGTGTCCYGTTGTGGCAGTGGCAGCAGGGGAGCCTTGCACTCCCTCCCAGTAAAGTTACCCTGTCTGGGCAGCSTTCACCAGCACGAAACTTGGAGAAACATGATACAGCGTCTCTGCTGAGATACAGAACCCCTTTGAAAGCTCCAGAAAGCACTGACATTTATAGAAATGGGTAATACTGGCCTTTTTATTTTCTCTATCCCTCTGCTGTGGGCTCGGAGAGAATTTGGATGATCATAATATGGTGTGAAAAAATGTTTCCCCATCACCCTTTCTGTGTCTTGGGCAGGGAGCACTTTGGGACGTGCAGAGCACATTGTTGCATGGGGTCCATGTCTAATGCTCTGGTGAGTTCTGGTGGATGGGCCAGCACTCAGAGTAGCTGTTCTGGTTGCCAAACCAGATCTGGCAGCTCATTATCAAACCTGTTGGGTCTCAGGATTGAGGTTTGGATGAATGCCTCTGAAACGCACCCTTCCACCGAGGATGTTTGCGGGTTTGGTCTTGGGAACGTTTGTGGCACAGTTGCTGAAGGAGAAGCTGTACTCTGCTGGATCAAAAATCAGTTTATTCTGGAAAATGGAATGAAAATGTCCAGGTGGTTCAGGGGTGGCACAGTTAACYATCTCTGATACCCCAGAAGCAATCATGTGTACAGAAGGGCAGTGCCTGGTAATTAGCTCAATGTGGATGAGGTTTGGGATGCTTTTGCCCTGTTTGGATGGTAGTGGGTAAAATGAAACGAGACAAAGTTTCAGAACTGGAATAAAAAAACAGTTTAATTTTCTGTCCTTTAATGAAAGTGATGGTAACACACTCCCTTGCTGGCCTGGTATTTTCATTTTCTAAACTGCTGGTGGCATGGCTATTTGCTGGAAAATGTAAATAACACCAAGATAGTGAACTTGGCATTCCCGGCTCCTTGGCAGTGTTGGAGAATAGAAACATCTGTGCAGCGCCTCTCTGGTTCCCTTCCCGAGCACAGTGTGGGGCTGAAMACGCTGCAAAGTCCTGCAAACCCTCTCCTTGACTTTTCCACAAAATGGAGRAAAATCTAGAGGGTCAAGTGAGTGATGAAATTTTTTTCCTTTCGTGGGTATTTTAGTGCAAGTCATGAAGATTTGTGGTGTTCTGATGCCCGCCTGTGACATGGGACAGATCTGAGCTCGTACTTTTGGCACAGTCCAGCTCTTCTGGTCTGTGCATCTCTGAATCTGTAATTCACTAGGAGTTTCCTCTTAGCTTGGCTGGGACATCTTGCTACTTCTTACTTAGTGAGCATAAAAAGCCCTAAACACAACCAAAACYAAACAAAACCCCAAAACCTCAATAACCATGCAAATGATGCAGGAAATACGTARTGAATGTTTTGTGATTGGGAGAGATAGTAACTGGGGCTTCAGAGCTTTAGGTTGGCTACAGGATGTAAATACTGCTTGTGGTGATATGGGTGGGTTTGTGTAGCAGCTTCATTGACAGTTTTGACTCTAAAACTGACTTGGTAAACTTCAGTCGCTGCTTTGAAGTTGTTTTTGTTACATTTCAGCTAGCGAAATTGTTGTGAATTTTGTCCTGTTGRTGGAACTTGAGATTGAGATGTTGTCTTTCAAAGGTGGTGGTGCTTTTTTTTCTCTTTTGTTTGGGTTTTTTTTTTTCCCCTTCAAATTTTTAATCAGAAATTGTGAAAAATGGATGGGAGAAGGAATGGGATGCTCTGGTTACTTTTTAAAGGTAGGAATATCAACTGTTTTTCTCTCCTTCCACCCCTTGTGTGTGTGGTGAAAAAAAAWGTCAATTTTTAAACAGATCGGACATCTTTCTAGCACGGCATTGGTTTGAAAGTGAGGCTGCATGGGAAGGTTTTGATGAGTTAGGGATATATTAGGTGAATTAATACAACYGTCTGTGATGCATTTATGAAACTTTTGCATGTTTTAAAACTTACAGTGTTTTTTCCTTTGCTGTCAATATGTAAAAAATAATTTCTTTAAGGGAAACCTTAACAGTGGTAGCCAGGGACTTATTCTGCATGCAGCATATCCTGTTCTGAAAAAAGTGGGTTATTCTTAACATAAATTACATACTCAGAATTAAGTAAGATTAAAATTACAGTGAAGACAGGCTAATAAGGGTTTTACTCTGCTGAGGAATTTGACTTAAAGCCTGAAGTTGAATTTGAGCTGCCGATTGAGCTGAAGTGTAAAATGCCTCCCAGTCTCAGCTGGACTAAGCTAATGCAGAGTTTTAATTGAATTACATTTTCTCCCCTCTTTTTCATTGGACAGATTTATAAAGAATTGCTTAATGATTTTCTTTTCCCCTCTAAAAAGCTAATGGAGGGGTGGACAGCAGAATGCTTCTGTGATCTCCAGTGTCACTTCAAGGATTCCCAGCTCTGTAAATAATTGCTTAAGGTAAAGGTACACTAATATTATTAGATGAACAGGAAGTCTACAAATAGCCATGGTATTTTGCCATAATTACATTGGCAGTGGTGCAGGTGTTGAGCCTTCCCCATAGCCAGGAAAACCAGTGCTTCAAATACATAGATTTGGAAACACATGKGGATGAGGAGGTGGGATATAGGTTTGAAGGAAGGTAGGAACATCAGTAAATTTGAATGTAAGGGCTAAGAAAATAAAAAAAGTTTCAGGAGGTGTGTTGCTGATGGCACTGCTGCAATGGCTTGGCTTTGTGACAGCAAGACAACATCATCCAAACTCCCATTTTTTAAGAAATTGCAAGATGCCCTTAGTTTTTTGTTTTTTTTTTAAATGGATTATGATTGTCTTTGATATATTGCTGGTTCTGCTCAGGGCTCTGTGGTATTTGTTACTGTGGTAGTTTTGGCTGATGCTTCTCACACCCAATCTTCCCTTAGCTCGTGTGATGCAGAAATCCTTCCCTTGGTTGTGCTGGTGACCAGAGCAGCTGAGTTTGGATCTTGAGCAGCTGGTTAGGTGACACCCCACATCTCCTCCAGACAGTGACAGCGTTCAAGCACTTCATTAATACTTAACTTGAGCTCTCTCAATGAAGGAAATTAAATACTGTCATTGAAATAATGCTGCCAGAAATGCCTGAAACCAACTATATTGGGAGACTGACTCATCCTGCCCTTCTCTGGGAGCATGGCTGGGTGCAGTGGGAGGGTATCCTGCTTTTTTTTYCCCCCAACTTTGTGACCTTATATCAACCAGCCCATGAGTTTATTTGGGAACAGACTGATGAAGGAGAGGTGCTATGCAAATGGGAATGTTTTCCTGGGTGATGCTCATAGCTGAGATGGTCTTGGAGTTGTTATTTTGAGAGGAAATCTTGGCTCATGTTCATGGAGCTGAACTACTGAGAGCAGCCTGTGATGTGGAAGAAAGAGGGCGGGGGAGAAAGGAAGCAGGTGGTGAGAGGATGTGTGTACCAGAAAAGTGAAGCACCACTCACGTTATCTCTCCCAAGCCCCCTGTTTTTCCTCCCTTTAGAGATGGCCATTAATTCAAGAGGGCCCTGAGCTTTTGAAAGAAAGGTTTGGTATGTGTGCCYGAGCAGCAAGTGTTCAGAAAAATCGCTGTGCTATGTGTAGACTTRACATGGAAATTTATAACTGAGATGTGTGGTGATGTCTTCACTTGAGTTTGGCTGTGAAGCTTTGGGGGGCTGCAAGGGGCATAGAAAAATACTTGCTGCCAGTCCAAATGGTCTGGTATAAAAGTAAATAAATACTTATAAAAGATTGTCTCTGTCTTGCTTAGTACTGTTCCTGAGTGTTTCTCCCAACTTTGGATGGTGAAGAAATAACTCCTTCTTAGTCTAAAAAACAGTACTTAAGATATTTAGACAGAAGTGGTGCTGCCTCTCCAGAAAGGAATATTTGTATAAATAGTCCAAGTGCCCAGTTAATCTGGCAGGATTGTGACCAAGGCACGATACCMTGCCTGTGTGCATTTGCACTGTAATTATGAATGGTTTGTGCTGTGAGACTGTGTGGTGGCTTCAGTGCTGCCTTTTTGTTATAAATACAGCGTCTTCTGGGCTGTTGTTTAAAGACTCCTTTGGAAGTCTGATTTAATAGTGGAGCTGAGTGCATAATTCAAAACCTTTTTATCAAGTACTTGTTTAAATTCTTAAATGAGCTCACCATAACCTTTTTATGTACCCCTCCTGCATGTGTCATACAAATRCTAGAATAATTGAGTTTTACTAGTGCAAATGTTTCTGTGAAGCAAATTTTTAGAGCTTGATGTATGACTGTTTATGGAAAGGGGAATGTTAAAATCCCACACAGCAGTGTCTATGCCAGAAACTTACGCTGGCTTACTTAGGAAGAGGGTGGGGGGGCTGGACCCTCAGCTTTTTTGGAGCAATCCTAACTGAGCTGGTTTGTCAGATTGACTTGCTTGCAGTTTAAAAACTGAACACATGTATTTAAAGGAATTTCAGATATATCTCTCTTRCAGGCCATTCCACAAACAGTAGCAGTACTTAGTTTAAAATATTTGCTTTTTTTCAGATAAGTACTATTTCTGACTCTTTTTTCTCCCCCATTTACATGAGATGAAGCAGCACATTCAAAATGCATCTGCTTAGCATCACTGAGTAGCTTAACAAAGGGATGCAGACAAGAGAAAATCCATAGTTACCTTCCAGGTTTCATCATCCCTTGGCTTGAAGTCCAGTCCAGGCTGGAGGATAGGTAATTTGAGTAGATTTAGCATGCCTACTCACATGTATTAATGTTTGCAGCCTTGCTGGTGAAAGCTCATTAGTGTTAAGTCCCTTCTGAGTACTGATGGTCTTTAAAAGGCAAATGAAAGCCTTGCAACCAGGATGTGTGCAGAATTGGCAT
Organism: Malurus melanocephalus; assembly: GCF_030028575.1. NCBI lineage: Eukaryota > Metazoa > Chordata > Aves > Passeriformes > Maluridae > Malurus > Malurus melanocephalus. Next base: position 643,090 of record NW_026623290.1, read on the forward strand.
CCATTTGCCTTCTGCTTCTGAAGAAAAATGAAAGACTTAAAAATGGAAAGCCAGCTCAAGAAGCAGGAGTTGAGGATTAGGCAGAGAACTGGGAGATGCTGTTTTCTCAGTGGAGAATTGTTGCTTAATTGGTTACAAGAATTCAGTCAAGGCTGTTTATTCTGCTTGCAGACAAACCTTCTCCTGTGCATGCTCTGGCAGAACTCTGACCTTCCTGGCACTGCTAAGCGTGTGCTGCTGCTTTCCTTGGAGATGAGATKGAAAATCCTTACTCTTTCAGTGCATCATGAGTTTGCAAAGCCTGACTTGCATGTGCAGGGCTTGCTCTCTGAATTTTGAATTTCTTTGMTGATTTTCCTCTCTGAACTCTGCTGCAGCCACCTTTAACAGTCTAAATGTTGTTACTGCAGAGCTGCCCRGGAACGTGCTGAATTCCAGCCACTRAAAATGCCACACACCCCTTCAGTATATGCAGAAATCTGGAATTGCAAGCTTGTGTGGCAMAAAAAACTCCTACTGAAATCTTCCACTGCCTTCAGTCACAGCTAATCCAAATGTAACTACTGACAGTGCAGATTCTAGAAATGGGGCATCTGTGTATCCATACCCAGGCCTATGAAAAACATAATGTCGTATTTAGAAACAGGAACTTTTAGGTTTTGGGGTTATTTAAAAAACATAACTGACCTCCAAACCCTGGCATTGTKACAGCAACCAACCTTGAATTTGCAGAAGGGCCTCTGGTTGTGGTGTTCTTGTAGCATGTCAGCTTGAGTGGGTAGAGTGTTCAGGTTTGGTTTGATGCCCTTGCATCAGCTGTAGCTTTGCTGCACTTGGGTTTTTATCAGGCTGAAACAGAGCAAGGAACTTGTATTTTGCTTGTATTTACCTTATTCCTGCCTCTTCGTTTTCTTGTGATGCAGTATCAGCTCTGCCTTGCCACTGTGGGTTCCTCAGACCTGAAAACAAATGGGAAATTTTGGGTGGACTTKAGTTTGTTTTTAGTGAAATACTGGTGTAACAAGAGCTGTTTTGTGACAAGAAAGACCCAACAATCTTACCAAACATGCAGAACAAGCAGGCTATGTCTTGTCATTGCATTACGACATTCCCACTGTAGGAAACACCCTTTGTGCTTTGATAAATCTGTCTTTATTCATAGTGTGAAACTGCAAATCAACATGTAGAATTAYATTTGTGCATTGGAGAGGTGTAACAGTTCGTTGTCCTTTCAGATTTGTGTTGCAAAGTCTCTGTGAAGATAGGGGAGCAGTATTACCTTATTTATTATGAGGGAAATCTGAGACTTGGCAGCTTTTTCTGAGGTACCTATTAAATCTGAGCGTTTKCAGAGTTTGCTGTAGTTTGTGATTGAAGATTGTGTTTACAGCAGGCAAGATCCCACTGCAGCACCAAGTGGGGAGAGTGGGTGCCAGCTGAGCTTTGCCTGAAGTGATGTGTYTGGAGGGATGCAGGCTGGGGTGAGAATAGAAAGAGGCTGTTGTCTCCCTGTTCCCGGATTCTTTGTTCWCTGAGAAGAAATAATGTGGCCACTGAGCAGTTTGTGTACATTTGTGCTCAGGTTTTGTCTAGTATATGTAAAATAACTTAAAGGAGGAGCTGGATTGAAATAAGCTCTGGATTTTGTTGTAACTTGTTGCTTTTTTGTTTGCCTATGGGTATTCTGCAGAGCAGGAGTGGATTTGTCAGCTTTGTCCCCATTTATCTAAGTACCACTGATACTTCACCCTCCCTATAGTGACCTGTGAACCATYTCTGTTGGGTTTTCATGCTAATCTAGATGTGGTTATTCCCTCTTTCTGCCCAGCAGATATTTGCAGTCCGTCCTTGTCTAATTCAAACTGGTGTCTTTAAGTTTTCCCATTCACATAATAGTGTGTTAAAAAARGAAATGAATTATTTTTGCTTGTATTTGTCTCATTTAGCATTGTCAGAGGGGAAAATACGTAAAGGCTTGATGTGTATTTGGACTGGGTGGAATAGTGATGAGGTACAGCTGAATTATTTTCTTTCTTTTAAAGCTGCTTGTGATTTTCTGCTGTGGACATTCTGATTCTTGTTTATTTTGCTCCTTCATTTGGAGAAGAATAGTCTGGGAGAGGGGAAGGAAGAGGCAGGGTTTACCCCTGTAACCATCATTGTTAGCCCTAACTTCTGGTAGAGCTTTGCTGCTTTGGTTCGACCTTTTTAAACATGAGAAATGTGTTTTTGCTTGCATTTCCATCTTGTTGCATTTAAAAAGTATTCTAGCTTTACCAGATTGTTTGAACATTAATGGGGGAATGTTTTTCAGCRTCTTGATAGAGTTTCCAGGCAGCTTTTCATCCGCCAAGTACTGTACTGGGCTCTCACTGGTGAAGTTTTGCTTGGTTTGCTCTGAGAATCTGCAAAGCAACTGTTSAAAATTGCTGACACATGTTAAGTAATGTGGAAATCACCATCTTACTCCATTGAAGTCTGAGAGTGCTCATGCCGACAATAAGAACAAGATCTGACCCTGAAAATGATACATGCATGGTCTCAATCTGGAGATCATTTCTCRTGTCTTCCCTCTGACTCTGGCTAGTTTATCGTTTTGGTCTTAGATATTTTCTAAAAAATTATTTACTCAGTCTGTTAAAAAATACCATATTCTGCCTTGTCCATGTATTTTTGAATTATTCAACCYTATGTGCATATGGTGCTGCCAACTTGTGATGGAAATCTCAATTCTGTAGTTGAGTATCAGGAGAGTTAATGCTACTTCTAACAATAATGCTAGGGGTATAATGCTTATTTAATAAGAAATCCATCATCTTCCACYTCCCTCCTCCAAACCTCCAAAGTTTTCATCTTTGGAGCAGCTGTAATCAGCCTGTACAACTTCCCTTCCTCCTCTCATGAATAAATCCAGCTACCTTATCTTCTCTATCGGAAAGTCTTCCCTGGCTTTAGCAGCCTCTGGAGGAGGGTATAAAAGGGGCTTTCACTGGCTAACAGGAAGCGAAATGAATGGAGCAACTTTTGATAATGCCCCGTCTGTCTGAGCGGGGGATCAGCCCGACTAAATTGCAGCAGATTAGTGAATGATAGTGCTTCAGCCGGGGCCAGAATTATAAGTTTTTAATCTTGGAACAAGCAATGATTTCTTCCTTCTAAACAGTGGTCAACTCCCTCTTTGATTTGGAGGCTTGCAGTCATCCATATTCAGTTAGTTTGGGTGTGTGGTTTCTTTTCTTTTTTTTTTTTTTTCCAGTCTGCATTCATGAGTCTCAACAAGCTCTGAGGAGTTTTTTTGGTAGTGGTGATTTCGGTAAAACCTGTCGTGGCCACATGCCATTTTTGCCAATAACTTATACTTTGCTCTGGATTTTTTATGACTATAATGAAGTTTTGTATTTTCCCAGCTTTCTTAATATTGATGCATGTGCTGCCTCASTCTTTCGCAATTAGCCGTGGGGTGGTTTGGATATTTTTTTATAAGCAACATTTTTGTTTCTGGCCACCTCTTCAGCCTTTCTCTTTGTATCTGCACATGTGTGACTCCTCCTTGATTCCCACCCCACAACTTGGTCCAAACTTTCTGATAATCCAGCTCRGTGGGAGAGAGAGATGACTGAAAATCTAAATGGGGCAGCTTAGCTAATTGCCTTAGGCCTGACTCTGGATCTGTCTGCTGGATAACACTAGTTTTATTGCAGTCCAACTTGATTGACATTTGGGGAATTGCACTGGTATAATGCTGGCAGCAGCAGTGAAAAATCTGCCCTATTGTTTCTGATATGTTCCCTGTCTGAGGAGGATCTTTTWGTTACAAATAACTCTCTGAAAGGCAACTAATGGAGTGAATTTGCTTTTTCTTTAAATCACTGACTTTTCCCATTCCCAAGGAAAAAAAAGTGAATGAGAGTAATATCCTATGTACTAAAACTTTGCCTTGTTCTATATTTTTTTTCAGGCTTTTTTTTTCTTGGATTTTATTACTGGAAAACTCTCTAATGACAACTTTGCTTAGGTAAGTGAAGCAAGGTTTTTTCCTGTGGGTTTTTTTTTTTTTAAATCACTTCCCCTATCTTAACTTCTTTTGCATGTTGGGCTGTAAYGTTGTGCTGCCAGGCAGCTGTGCTGCGTGTGCTGTGGTTAAAGGCTAGAAAGATGTTGTAAACAAAAGTAAGGGATAATGCCTCTAGTATGACATAAGGACTTCATTTATTCATTTAATCAGATGAAGTGGACGTGGTACAGAATAATGATACAGGTTATAGCTGCATATTACTGCATAATCTCATTAATTTATAAATTTTTTTTCAAGACATGCTCTATGTTTATTTTTTCCACTGGAAAGTAAACTTGTTGCTATCACTTAGTGTCATTTTGTTATGAAACAAAGCCTTCATGCTTCCAGGTTTTAGATTGAGTTGTTTTTCTTCCATCCCTTTCTCTTCCCTGTTTCCCTCTGGCAGGAGCTTCTGACATGGAGAAATCTTAGAAAGCTTGAGAGTTTTATTCTTTTTTTAGCCCAAAATATGGGGCAACACAAACGTGAGCAAATTTAACCCCCCCTTTGATCCTCTGAACCCCATCTACCCCTCARAAATGCTAAATTCTACATAATTAGGGATTGATAGAATTTCTGAGTGTTGATTACAAGCACCTGATCTTRTCTACTTCTAAATATCTTTGGGGCATTCTCCTGGGCACAAATCCAGTGCCATGGATGATGGGTGGAGGAGCTRAATGTGCTGCTGTACCAAAATGTGCTCTAGTTTCCTCTGAGGTGGRGAGAAGACTCAGATGACCTGTGATGCAACACAAGAAGTTAATCCCTGGATATGCAGCTAATTTGATGTGTTAGTTGGAGTTGCTTGTTGATCCTGGATGAGGCCAAAAMCAACTGCAATATTCACATGGGAATAGAGTATCCTAACATCTCTCCTGACAGAAGTGCTGCTACTCTTTGTGAAGTGTCTGTGAAAGGGTTTTCTTTTGTCTCAGTCTCTACTTTCTGCAGTACCCACCCTCTCTTCCTTTTAKTCTCCTTCCAGTGAATGGTCAGCATGGAATCTTCTCTCCTTGAGATAAGGGACCTCAGTGAAATAAAATTGATTGTCTTAAAACAGAAGTCTTCTCCGATCTGCTTCTCCCTGACATTTGTYCCTCTTCAGGGGGGACTTCAGGAGAGTGAATGGGTCTCCAGCCTGAAAACCTCATTTTAGCAAAACAGACAGATACGAAGAGTCTTTTGAGTTCCCTTTAGTTTTCCTTTTAGATCGCTTATCTGAGTTTATCTATCTGCCATTCCTGCAGAACTTAGGGTATTTGGTGTGGTRTGGCTTTTGTGTTTTCCAGAAACACACAGGAACAGGCTGGTGGCCTCCAAACAGTGGGTGAACCAGTAAAGGTGGAAAAGTCCTTATCAGAGCCCTCTGAGAACATATCTGAGATAGATTGTTGCTTGGAATCCAGCACCGAATTTCYCTTGAGACACGCTTGCCATTGCAGTGTGGTTGGGGTTCCCCCATGTCCCCTTTAGCTGTTTGAGCAATGTCTAACTTACAGCCTGAGGCTGCATTTACTGATACCACTGTCTGTCCAGAGGATGCAGAGGACTCTGCAAACGAGGGAAGTATTTAGGCATCAGTTTTAAATCCTTTTAGCTTTGTGTGTTAGACACATCTGTGAATATATGCAGCCCGARCTAATAAATAACCAGGGAATGGTAGTTAAGAGAAAAGGACATAATTAATTCTGTCATCTACTCTGTTTTAAAGTTGGGTCCAGAGCAGTAATGTGTTAAGCTGGGAAGGTAAACACTGTCATTATTCAGCAACAAAACACGTACAAGGCTGACACTGTTTTCCTCCTTTTGATGCAATAATTTTTTGCCATGGTTTGAGTATCTTCAGTGGTCTTTGTTTGGTGTGGCCGAAGCCTGATGAAGCCCTACCCTGTCCGAAGGGTCAGTGCTCCTTTTTTTGAATGGAGTTCTGTATTAACTGCTTTGCTRACACAGAACGTGTGCTGTTCCAGAAGGCTCTTCCTGTTTGCTGCAGTTGGGCTGCTTGGCTGGAATTCCTGCAATATAGTTTGGAGGGAGGTATTTCTGTTTCATCAGGTGATCCCTTTTCAACTCYCCACACTGCAGTGTTAACCCAGGTCAACTGTACATGTCACATTAAAAAAAAATAATTTTTTCTGGAGATGCTGTTAAACAACCAACATGAATTTCTTTTAACTTGTGTATCTTTATTTTTTCCTCAACTGCACCAGAGTGCAGAGAAAAGGTKTGACTACAGGAAATGCAGCTTTATGTGGTCCTTCAAGGTTCRCGTGTTTGCAGCTTTTTTAGTAGGGAGAGGGATTTGGGGGAGTCCTTGCTTTGCTTCTTAAAGCATCTAAAGCTGCTGTAAGAATGATGCTGTTTTTGYTAGAAGGAATAGTTGTCATGGTATAAAGTTACATAAAGCGAGGTAATTAACTTTTCAGCTTGTATGGAAACTAATAATAGGAAAAAAAGCTAAAGTGATTGTAGTTTGAATTTTCCCYCCTTGCTATTACCCATAACACAGCCTCTCTCCTCTCCTTCCTACTTCTCATTTTAGCAAATTTCTTGATGTGTAGTTACACATGCAGAAAAACAAGCAAAGACTTCATACACCTATTTCTATCTTAACTGTGCTCCACACAATCCACCCTGGATATCAGATCACTCGAGTTTGCCTAAGTGAAAATGTGTGTATCCAAAGTGGGCTGGTGTTGTGCAACCCCTCAGTGCCTCTTCCTGTAGAGTTTTCATACAAGTTTTGCAGCTCTGGCTCTTCCAGCAGAAGTCTTGGGCAAAAAACGCTCATGGAGACACCAATGGAATAGCTGATGCAGCTTAGCAGCCACCTCCTAAAATAAGTGGTGGAAGGATGCCTGTTTCTCTTAGCTCTATTTTCTTTGGAAGATGAGCATCTCCTCAGCATGTCCTTGACTCTCTGTGTCTCCCTAGCAAACTGTAGCACTGAATACTCCTTCCACTGTTCACTGCTCAATTTAAAAGTTCTTGATTCAAAATATTTCTGTGGTCTTTAAGGGCCTTATCCATCTGATTGAAGAGAGCTTGCAAAACTCTCAGGATTCTGGAGAGGAAGGGAGTCTTTCCTTTGTAAAGGATCCAAAAGAAGTTGTGTTGTCAGCTTGCACAAGGTCCTTCTTTAAAGTATGAAAAGTTTTTTTTTTAGGGGGAGAGAACTTTTAGAAAATTATTAGCCCTTGGTGGGTGGCATGAGCAACACTGACTGGAGGGGCAATTGTTTTGTGGTTCGTGTGCTGTTTATTTTGCAGCCAGTGATCTTTTTCTGTTGCTGAGGCAGATGGAGGGATTCCCAGTTCCACAAGCATGACCCTGGGGGAGATGAGCTGGTTTTAGTTTCACCACTTGGAGGATGAGGTTAGCCTGAGACAGAGATGCATCCCTGTGTATGGAAATGGTCTTGGCCCAGATCTTGTCTGGAGATGTAAAGCCTGAGAAAGGAACAAGGGGTCAGCTTCAGCTTTTGAAGGAATGTGATGTATGGTCGTTCTGTGGCATGTGTGGACTGCTGCTTTTCTATTGCAAAAATGGTAAAAAATTTATATGCAAGCTTATGTGTTTTTTTTTTTTTTTAAATACTCTAATTAGAGCTCAAATTAGCTCTGAAGGAGAACATACTTCTCAGCTACRTAAATACTTATATGTGTGATACTGAAACACTAATTATAAAGAATCCCAAGAGGTTTTCTCACGTGTACAAAGCAAAGGACATTTCTCCCATTCTCTGCTTCTAAGCACCTTTCTTCCACTTCACCTGCTTCCCTCCTACKGAGCTAAGCAACATCCTCAATCTGCACATGCTGGGAATTTTTGTTTTTTTTTGCACCTATATCAGTATTAAGTAATTACTCTGCATTTCTAATGCTTATTACAGAATTGAGCTCCTCTGCTTGTATCAATTAAAGGTTTGACATTTCGGACAGYGTGTAGAAAACTGAAGCTCTAAAACAAGCTAAAACGAGCAGAATCTTGTTTCCTCTTTACTGACATGGGCACTTATTCACTTCCCCATCTGCTTTGACTTTGAAGACTGCTGAGGTTCTTCCTGTCTGACCCACTTGGCATAAGCTAGAGAGGATTGTCTTTCTTCAATAGCCAAGTTTATAGGGCTTCAGCTTGTTCGTAAATAATCCTTAGAGTTTTGAGTGCTGCCTTTCTCCCTCTTTCTCCTTCMAAACTGAATCACTGTCATTTGTGTACAAATTAGGGAAATATTTTTTCAGTCTGTAGATAGAGGGGAGAGTTTGTGCAGTCACTAGGCACAAAAAGATGTAAAGTGTGCTGAGGAGATTTCACTAAGGATYTGTGAATTTGAGTATTTATATCACTCAATTTCAGTTTGCTATCTCAGCACAAAATAGCATCAGCTGTAGAGGAGGGCATTGCCCTGCTGGTCCTTGTGCAAGCACAGAGTACAAAATACAGGACTTGGATATGCAGAGGGATCTTTATAGGAATATGTACATTTTTAGTGTATTTGAGAGAAGGATGAGGTGTTGCTCTGCCTTTGCTTTCACAGTTCTGTACCTGCACCAGCAATTGCTTTGCACGTGTGAATTGTTATTTTAGGGTAGATTAAAAATCACTTGGAGCTTTTCTGAGGCTCTGCAGACCAGGCTCTCTGGATTGGAACTTGCAGCCCTTGTGATCTGCATGTGGTCCTTCTGGCCTCTTGGTAGCAGGAGATAGCAGCCCTCTGTGGAAAGCTAGGCTGYAATTTGTGCAGCTTCAAACATGTAGGATTCCAAGTTATTTCCTATGAGATGTACTACTAGTATAAACAAACTGTTTTGTTTAGTGTAAGCTCTTTATCCTGATAGGATTGGAGGCATCTTATAAAGCAATCACTGTAAATTTAAAACTAATATTTGGCATTATTTAAATAAACATAAATCAAGATAGTGTACAAACARCACAAGTTCCCAGCCCAGGGACCTGAAAGACAGACCTACTTGGACATGGGCTGTGTACTTTTTGTCTGTTTCCCTGTTAAATTTAAAGCGTTGTGCACCTAATTAATAATTTTTTTTAATTTATGTCACTGATGGAATGGCTAAATATTGCAATGAATGCAGATTTTAGTGCTAAAATTACAGAATAGACATAAAAGTGTTCAGGGTGAATAAATGTTAAGGATGGCAGATATTTTTCTAGTGTTCTGATGAAGCTTTGCCAGCCTGGTTGGTTTGATACAGAGTACTCCAAATTGAAGCCTTTAAGCTGGAAAGGGTAAATTACTGGGCAGTGTGTTGTAAAAGGTCTTGTAGACTGTGGGAGTAGATTAGTTATTCCAAAAACATAATGCTGGAAAGAAATTTCCATGGCAGGCTGTTAAATTTCATTGCTGTGTTAATTAGAAAGGAAGAAGCCCCTTATTTTATGAAGTTTTCCAACTCAGTTGAAGCTCTATCACATTAGATGCGACAACTAAATGATCAACTACTTGTCTAAATGCCAGGAGCCTTGTACTCCCAAATTAATTGTATTTTTATGAGCCAGTGTTAACTTTGAAAAATAAAGCTTAGGCCTTGGAAAAAGCAGATGCTGATGAATATAGGAAGGGATGGGGAAGAGAATATAGTGTTCTTGGTARTGAGGTGACCCTCTGGTGCTCTAATTTTACTTACAAAGTAGCTATTATTTTTTGTATATAAAGTGTAAAACTTTGCCTTTGAGGAACTTCATTTTAGGGGGTGGAGGAGTTCATCRTCCTTTCAAGGCCTCAGTTCAGCTGGTAATCCAAAAGGGAATTCAGTATCTTCATAGATGGAGGATGTATGAGTTTTTTAAGGTTTTTCAGCCTTTTCCAAAATGTACAGATTTGCAGATGTGTGAGGGACTGGGGGGAAGCCTTTGCCTCTAAGTGGTGGTAAAATTTAAAACTCTTATGGGTATGGCTCTGATCAACATTCATTTCAATGTTCCCATAAAAAGCTTATGACTTGGCAGGGTTTCAAGGACTGGAAAGAAAAAAGCTCTGTATACAACATGTTTTATTAATGTTGAAGGAGTAATATTGCTGTTATTTCAGTGTCTGCCACTGCATAGAATAAGTTCTTTTTGGCTCTTGTGCACTTTGGCTTTTCCCCTGAATAAAACAAGGTGTGACTTCACATCTGCTTTTTCCTAGTAGCCTTGTATTAATCGGGAGTATACATATTTCCAAGTTTTGGCTAGGTTTCATCCTTTTTCTTTCTTAATTCTCCTGTGTTGGAGAGTAAATTCATGATTGTTGAYCCTCAACTGATACTGTGAAGTGTATTTGCATAAATCTTGATGTTAATCACATCCCACTTGTGATGACTTTTTGCCYCCTTTTAAGCTGTATGTAAAGGTGAATTTGAAATTAGGCAGCTGAAAAGAAGTCGTCTGTTAAAACTTGGCAAATGTGGTTGAACTAATAAAAGCAAATATTAAAAAAATACACTTTTAAGTGAAATCAGTACTGTAAAACATGAGCTTTGAGATGAAACTGCTGAAGATAATTTGTGCGGCCAAAGTGCAAGAGGAGGCAGATAACACAAGCCAAGCACAAAATCACAATTTCCAGCCACATAGAGGTGTTACTTTGGTAAGATTACCTTTGCTGGGCTTTGGCTGGTGATCAAGGCATGGCTCAGGGAGTGGGCTGTGGTGGGATGGGATGGCTGGTGGGGTGTGAGGTGCGCTCTGTGTGTGGAGGATGGGCTCAAATCCTCAACCTGGCCATGTGTGAGGCATTGCAGCACGCTCTCCATCAGGAAGATGGGCTCAAATCCTCAACCTGGTGGTGTGCAAGGCATTGTGGCATGCTCTGCATTGGAGGRTGGGCTCAAATCCTCAACCTGGTGGTGTGCAAGGCATTGTGGCATGCTCTGCATTGGAGGATGGGCTCAAATCCTCAACCTGGCGGTGCGTGAGGCTTTGTGGCGCACTCTGCATCAGGAGGGTGGGTTCAAACACCCAACCTGATGCTGTACAAGGCATCATGGCGCACTGTCCGTCAGCAGGATGGGCTCAAATCCTGAGCCTGGTGGTGCGTGAGGCATTGTGGCACGCTCTCCATCGGCAGGATGGGCTCAAATCCTGAGCCTGGTGGTACGTGAGGCATTGTGGCACGCTCTCCATCGGCAGGATGGGCTCAAATCCTCAACCTGGTGCTGTGTGAGGCATTGCAGCACGCTCTCCATCAATAGGCCGGGCTCAAATCCTCAACCTGACCCTGTGCAAGGCATCACGGCACCCTCTTCATCAGGAGGACGGGCTTAAATCCTCAACACTGGTCTCTTCCAGAGTGCTGCCCTGCCTGGCTGTACGGYACTGCCCAGGGTCTGCAGGCAGGAGAAGCGAGGGTATGTGACTGCTTAAAWGTAGCTTTATTCCCAAAGTTTTCCGTGGGTTTTGGCTGTAGTAGAGTCAATTTTTTTGCATGGTAGCTAATAGGGGGCTGTGTTTTTGATTTGCTCTGGAAACTGTTTTGGTACTGCTGTGCAGAGTTTGCACMTAGCCAAGGCCTTTTCTGCTTCTCACCCACCCCACCAGTGAGYAGGATTGGGGCACAAGAAGTTAGGAGGGGACACAGCCAGGRCAGCTGACCTCAGATGGTCTGAGGGTTATCCCAGACCATATGGAGCCATGGTCAGCRTGTAGAGCTGGGGGAAGCAGGAGGGAGGGAGTGGGATGTTCAGAGMGATGGTGTTTGTCTTCCYACTTCATCACCATGTGATGGAGCTCTGCTTTCCTGGAGATGGCTGRACACCTGCCTGCCCTTGGGAAGCTGGGGGTGAATTCCTTGTATTGCTTTGCTTGAGTTTGCAGCTTGTGCTCTGCCTGTTAACCTGTTTTGAAACTMAATCCATGAGTTTTGTCACTTCTACCCTTCCAGTTCTYKTCCCTATCTCACTGGACYGRRGTGAGAGTGGCTGTGTGGGTCTGAGCTGCTGCCTGGGGTTAAAGCTATCATATGGTTAAAAACTGGCATAGCTATATCTGTCTTATGCTTCTATTTTCTGAGTTGCTTAATTAACAGTTATGGAGCACTTGGAGCACTTTTAAAAGTGCTGTAGGATTGTAAAATATTGCATTTGATTGTAAAATACTGCATTTGCATGTGCATGCTCTTAAACGTGGAGATTCCAGCTCCCGCTGTGCAAATGCTTGGCTGAGTCACACGGGCTCTTCCCAGTCCGTTCTCTCCTTGTTTGCTCACTCCTCCCATTTCACCCAAGCCATCATTTCCTTGTCCATCTTCCTGTCCCTTGAGAAGCAAGCAGTTCTGCTCCACAAATGCTCAAAGTCAGGGTGGAAGGGGCTTGGAGCAACCAGATCTAGTGACAGATATCCCTGCCCATGGTAGGGAGGTTGGRCTAGGTGGTCTTTGAAGGTCCCTTCCAACCCAACCCATTCTGTGATCTTCTCCACAGAAACTCCTTTGAAGGTTATTATCACTCCTGTTCCAGGAATCCTCTTCCCCACACCCATGAGGCTGGGCTTTGGTTCCTGGCAGCAAGCAAAATCTTCCTCTGTTTCCTTCTTTATCTGTCTCCCAGGCTCTGCAGAGGTCTAGAAGTTGTTCTTTGGGTACACCATTTGGGATTTGATTTGCTTCCCTAGACAGGAGTTGGCTGAGCCTTAGCTGTGTTCTCCCCACAGTGGTCATGGAGATCCCTGGAGCTGAAGAAGAGTTCAGGAACAGCAGATGGATGTGTGTGTAGGTGCAGGTTATAAAACAGAAGTGTMTAGGAGCTCCCTGTGACAGGGACCCAGTGAGAAGGTGATTTCCAGGAGAGTTTGGTTGAAGGTTCGTTTGGAGCTGATGTGGCAGTTGTGGCCAGGGGCAGCGCTCCTTCTGCAGAATCATCCTGTAATAGCAAYTGCTGCCTTTGGGAGGAACTTGCATTGCCTCTGCCTGACCTGTAAACATTTTGAAACTTTCTTTGATAGTCATCAGTACCAGGGAGCTGAAACCCATCCATGTGAGCATGATTTGATTAGCTTTTTGAAGAAATTCCCACTTCTCAGATCAGACTAGGCTGGATTTTTCAAGAGGCTTAATATGTTATCAGCAGATGAAAACTGGAATGTCTAACAAGAGATGCAGAAATACCAACTGCWTCACCAAGAGATGAAATCTCTTTGTAACCCAGCTGAAGCTCCCTGGGACTTGCTGGTGTTACCTGCAGCGCTGGCACCAGCACTAATGGCCGGCATCYTCTGAAAAAGGCAAAGCTCATGTAACTTGGTCTGCTGAGCCAAAGCTTTAATTSAAGCGTGGATAAAGCAAGGAATTTGATCAGGCTCCTACCATCGGTCACACTTTGAGCTAAGTGAAAAGGAGTAGAGCTGAGTTGTGGAACACAGGGTTTTACTTGTGAAATCTGAGGTGTTTGGCAGATCCCTGAAAAATATGTGTGAATAGTACCCCAGCCATATACTCAGGTTCAGCTCCTTGCCATTACCTTTGTGCAACAATCTCGCTGCATGGATGGTATGGAGGATTTTAGTTTTTCTTTTTGTCTTGTCCTGTCAACCWGTTCTCTCATCATCTCTTAATCTTGGGTATTTATAGCTTGAAAATAAGCTGTGTATTGAGTTGCACTTAATCCTAAATTAGGTCTATGCTCAATCTAGCAAAGGCTGAAAAATTCTGTTGTGCTTGAACACTTCTGGGGGAGGCGGTTCTGTGGGTTTTCTTAAAATAAAAATGAAGGGAAGGAAGAATAGATGGTTAAGTGGTTTCAGTCACTATTAATGTTTGCCTACTGCAGCAGTAACTTGTATTTCACATCTTTTCCCAGGGGTGGGAGAGGAAGAAAGGGAATGAGGAAGTTGATTCTACAGTTTTAGTTAGTCTTGGTTAGTGCTTGTTCAACTGATGTATGTGTGAAAAAGCTGAGTGTTGCTTTTATTGATGGGTAGTTGTGTCCAACATACCTGGGAGTCCTGGAGCTGCAGTCTCTTGGAAGATTGAGACTCGAATTGCTGTTGTCCTTSTGTTCAGTGTGCAGCAGGACCTGGAAAGCTGGCATTTCTTGCAAATTTAAAGTATTCCTTGGTCCTGGCATTGCTGAGGTGTCATGAACATTGTCAGCGATAACATTTTGTTCTGGATGCCTTTTGCACTGGTTGCTGTGCTCCTTTCCATCTTCTTTCCAGACAGTCATTACCACCTCTCTTCTTCCTTMCTTCATTTTTTTCCAGAATTTCGTTTAGCAAGGAATAACATTCTGCAAACAAATCAAACCTGGGCTAATCTAAAACCTTCCTGAGCTGACGGTGCCATGAGTGGGGTTTTAGATGGGGGCACRATCTCAGCGAGGAGGTCACCACATGATCTCCTGTGTGCTCTGCTCCATGGGCTGTGTGTGTGCCTTTCACCTTGGCTGGCTGCAGCTGAACCTTGGCTGTTTGTGCCTGGTTTAAGAAGTTAATCTTTCTGAAAGGCTCAAAGCTGCTTGGTGTGGTGTGGTTGCCTCAGCTACAGGAACGTAAACCCGTAACACTGGGGAAAACAGAGGGATAAACATTTGCTGCTCTTTATTTGCGTGAGGAATTACAAGAACCTGGGATGCATTTAGTGACTTGGAACAATTTTTATTTGAATGCTAGCTCTGTCATGACCCCTGTACATTTGCATAATGAAACAAAGTGCTCCAGCCTTGCAATGCAATAAGGAAAATCTGTTAGGAYTGTAGTCCCTTTACATCAACTGACCTTGGTCTGACTAACAAACCAATTTGGCTTAATCCTTGGTTTTTTAATTAAACATCGGATACTTGGAGGCATAAGTTACTGGCAATTAATCAAAGCATCTAGCAAGCCTGGCCATTGGTCTTTGTACTGCATTGGTTGAAAAGCTTGTGCACAGGTTGATATTTTAAATTAAATGCATAAAGAGGAAAGAAAATGGGATGAACATAAGAACCATAGAGCTCACTTGTTGGTGTTCCTATAAATTGATTGCATCTGTAGTTTTTTCTAAACTTAGGTTCATACTGCACCATGGAATAGTTGAAGTGCTACTCGAAGGCTCTGGACAGAYGTTTATCAGTGTGGCCTCCTAAGACAAAATTGATTTCTGATGYAACCTGTCCCCTCTGCAGTGAAATCATGAGGGTGTGGGCTCTGCATCTGCCGCTGCTTGCTGTCTCTCCYAGCTTCTTTCCAAGCCCTGGGGAAAGAGATGAACAGGATGTTTGTCATCTCGGGGTTGGAGTGTGTGTTGGGAGGTTGCTGGTGTMATTCAGTGACTTTTCTGTTTTAATTTGCAGTGTTGGAGTTATTGGAGCAACTTTAAAATTCAGGTCCTATGGAGTAGATTAGGAAGATGTGTGCAAATATGASCCTTGTGCATTGTCTCCTTTTTTTGTGTGATGAGTGATGCCACGTGAGAAGTCTTCTTGCAGACATACAGGTGTAGGTTTTTTAGGCTCTGACAGTGATGCAAATGATGTTTGCAGGCTTTTCTGGATACCCCTGGAAAAATTGATGTTCTTTCCTGACTGCTGTCAGCCTTTATGCTTCTGTGTTGACTTTCTAAGATGTGTGGTCTCTGTGTTACTAAAAACATGCAGCAAATAAACTTGCCCAGGCAAGAACATGACCTTGATGCACAATCATTACCTAGAGCCGTAGGCTGGAAAGAATTATTAGTGTTGGAGATGGTGGTAAGGAGTCATCTTCCAGGTCTGTGTCTATATTTAGTCCTTTAAAGGTTTTAGCTATGCTTTTAGACTATAATTTTTTTAATTGCAAGGAACGTAAATCTTGTTGTTACAAGGGAATGCAAAAAAACCCACCCAAACTTCTTTCAATTCACACTACATTCCTYATTTTACAAAAGAAAAAAGTGCCTGACAGATGCTGTAGAGTGTACTTCTTTTGAAGCTGTGTGGAGATGAATATTCTACCTATGAGCCAGGAGCAAGAGGCAGCAGGGATTGTGTGAGAGCTTTGTGTGGGAGGAATTTACTTCCCATGGTTTACATAGTGCAAAAGAGAAGACCCCTCTTTCCTTGAAGGAAGTAGCCCCAGTAAAGTCAGAGCTGCTATTCACATGGAGGAAGATTTGCAGATTGCAGTCTAATTTAGATGTATCTGTTTGTGTAAGGCTGCCTTGGTATTACAGATAATACACAATTTATTATGTCTGGTAAACTTTCAGATTTCCATCCAGTTTAAGAAGAATTTATTGGAATTTACCACTCTGGAAAATGASCCTGTCATTTCCTGAAGAGTAATAAAGAACATTGGCAAAGATTATAATGTCTTTCAGGACACAGCAGTGTTTCTGTGTGTTGTTTGTGGGCTGCCTGCACAGAGGGCCTGAAAGGGCAGTTTTAGGTGCTGTAGTGTTATAATATCTAACCAACCTAAGCACGGCTSGTTGAGCATTGGTGGGAGTTCCTGACTTTGTCCATAACTTGGGAGTAACAAAGCCCTGTGATACAATACAGGAGGGTGCTGGAGTTGGAGTGAATTTACTGGGAGTTGCCTTTTCATGAGGGAATCAGGAGTTTCTGCTCCCARGAGACCTCATATCGGACCTAGCAGACCCAAGGATCCAACATCAGCCTTCATACTTTTCTCTAGCAGTACTTTTAGGAGAGTGATTAGTCGGAAAGGAGAACCTCTTCATGTGAAGCAAAAGTGAGTGGCCCTCACTGGAGACGGGACAGAATTGGGTCCTCAAACTGAGCAAAAGTTACAAAACAAAGTTAATGACGCCTACGCTTTTTTGAGGTACATTCCTTAAGCTCTTGTGGTTGTCTCTGTGTTGGGTTATACCCATATTTCTGTGCTGTGTTTGAGCAAACTCTGTGAACTCTTTGCATGTGTTGAACACCTTTCTCAATCCTACAGCACGTCACCATTATCTGAGCAGCAACAACCTGGATGCTCCTCATTTCCATTTAAGCTGGGATGCATCTGGTGACATYTGTTTGAGAAACTTTCCTCTTGCTACTCATGTTCCACTGCTTGCCYTCTGAAGGTGCAGGGTTATTTTAGTGTTTTGTTGTTTTTTTTTCCTTCTGTCACTCCAGTTCGGAAAGGGCTGGAAAATTCTCTGTCAAAAATCTCTAAAGATTTTCTGTCTGCCTTAGGGAATTTTCCTTCCAGTCTTTGCCTCTGCCTTGCATTGTCTTGTAACAACAATGTTTCCCTAGGAACACAGTGTACCTGAGAGGCAAGACATGTGCTTGTTTTGGTGGTTAATCATCGTGGGAGCTGATGCAGAGTAAGTTTGTGGGACCAACAGAAATGATCAAAGCTGGTTTTTAACAGGATTGATGCTGGGTGTGAGAACAAAGGTGATGATGAGACCCAGTTTGGATGGGAAGAAACRTAAGCTGCTGGTTTTTCTACCTTCTGTTTGAATGAGTATAGGGCATAAAGGATCATTTTTCTGAGATGGTTATATATTMTATATAGCAGCTGGATTGAGGAGAACCAGTGTTTTTGGTAGGTGCATGAGCAGCATTGTGCAGTTTTACCTCTGTGCACCTTTAGTGTTCATTTCTATCATGTTCCATCCACCCAATACAAAACCTCTTGTGAGGCTGGAAACTACAGCAGACTTGTGCTGTTTATCCTGACTAAAGGGTAATTCTCCCTACCTCATTTTCCCATTCCATTGCTGTCCTCCAGCCTGCTTTTGTYGAGCTGGCTCAGAGCTGGGCTGCTKCATGCAGGCAGAAGACATGAAATAGTGTGGGAACAGCTTCTTGCTGACAGAGTCCGTGAGCTGGTGATAAAGAGAAGTCCTGGGACATTCTTGTGCAGTCCACAGTCCAGACTGCTCTCACGCTCCCTTCTGCCTTGTGTTTATCATGCCCACTCCAAGCAGCCTTTGGGTTGCTTTCATTTGAGAAAAAAAAAAAAAAACAAACAACAAAAAAAAACCGGTTGAAACATTTGAGCAATCGTGAGAGGTGAGAGTAAAGAACATGGTAAAGTGTCWTAGAGTTAATCAGAAAAATTTGGCATGTTTTAGACAAAGTGTTGCATTGTAAGCTTTGTTTGCAGTGCAGCAGGAGGATGAAGGATGTTCCACTGCAAGGGTTGTGGGAGAGCTCAGCCTTATGCTTTGAAAATGAGGGGATCTTGGTTTCAAGGGAGAAGTTCTACAAAAAGAGCCAAACCAAAACAGCCAAACCCCCCACATTACCTTAGACTTGAGGAAAAGCATAGCTCAGAGGCACATGTGGATACATGCTGTGTTGTATGGCTCAGCTGCTCTGTGGTCAGTGGAGTCYTTCCATTCTGTTTCTATGTAAAATGGCCTGAGGCAGATGGAGCCCAAGTTACCTGACTAAAAGGATTTCAAAATGACTTCTGTTTTTGTCATTTACGTGCATCAGGACTATCCAGTAGAGACACATGCTTACAATAAAAAGAAAACTGAATCTGCATTCTTCTCTTTTGCTTTTTTGTGGGCCTTTTGGTTCATGACTCACAGGCTTTTGTAGAGGCTTCTGAGCCAAAAATGCAGCTGCATTTTTCTGTCACATGCTGCCTTGCCAGATCCAGTAATAGCAACTATTGGGCAAGAGAGAAGAGAATAATACAACCTGCCTTACTACAAGTGTTTGTGGAACCATCCTCGTGGGAAGTTGAAGATGATTTTCATAGTGAGCAAACCTTTTTATGAACTTCCTCCATCTCCTCATCCCTATGCATGTGGTGCTTGTTAACACCCTGGATGCTTGTGGAAATAGCACTGCTAATAAAGGACATCTCCAAGGTTTTGTGATAGAAGACCTGTTACCAGTGAGTGAACTGTGAGAAGAGTAATATCCAATAGTAGGGGAGAGGGTTGGAATTACAGCTGGAAAGCACTGAGAAATCCTTTTGGCAAATACATTTAACTGAGAAAAAACAGAACAGAGACCTKATGGATCCTTGAAGTGGACTTATTCCCTGTGTTATGATTGTGTTTCCCAAGGATTCACCAGCATGTTTTGCACATCTTCAGTCCCAAAATTGGTGCTCTTGCCCATCTTTCATATTTATATGATTTTGATTCTACACTGTGCATTAGAAAGATTTGTCCTGTTGAAAGTGTAATATTGTGAATTCCTTTAAAATAGCAATGAGTTGGTAGTGTGGCCCTTCTTTAAAACCTTTTGGAGAAGCCCTGTGGTCATTTGCATCTGATCAGAAGACAGCCTGCAGGCTTGGAGCCATGTGCATTTTTTCCCAATTAAGCCATTGTGTCCTATGTTGGATCCTTCCCATAGAGTATGGAAACTAAGATGCTTTTAGTCTTTCCCAGATTTGTAACAGCACTTGATATTTAGCCATGTTTTGCCTTTTATGTAATATATATGCTTTCTTAATGCACAAATTTKGAAGTACTTTTCTTTGCAAGCCGATGAAACTCCTTTAACCCATTACTGAAATGCTGCAAACACAGACTGTGACTGTAAACAGTACATGCTATTGGTGAGGAAAAACCACCATCTAGGAGGCCTTTATTTTAAAGATTGCTTTTTGTTCTATTTAGAAAAGACATCAGCTTGCCAGAGTTTCAGTGCTGCTTCTTTTTCCCCATTGCAACTTGTGATTCTTCTTCTTGGGAATATAAATACCATTCACATTTTACTGTTCTTTGTGCGTGATAGAATGTGAGGTTTGTCCTGCACAACCCTTTGTGTTGGAGATGTTGGCCAGAGAGGGTCCCCATCCCATGGCAGAGGGGCACATCTGGATCTCCAGCCAAGCAATGCTGCAGCACTTAATTCCATCAAGGCTCCTGAAATAAGAATCCAGATGTGCTTGTATTGGGATTTTGGGTGACAAACAAGACATGGATAGGAGGGAATGGTACCTGTGTTCAGACTGCGCTGTTTTCTTCATCCTGTTGCTCTTGGCATTAGGAGAGAGGAGGGGTCTGGGAACAGAGCAGTAGCTGAACAAAACAAGGTGAATCAAGGGCAGAACAAGAAGCTTAACTCGCAATTTCCTTGTCTTTGTTGGTTTAAGTCTGACCCTCCACATTGTTTAATGTTTTGTATTTCATTTCCTCAGTTGCTTAAGGAATGGTTGAGGCTGGCAAAGATGCTTCAAATCCGTGGTCAGGTGGGGCATGCAAGATTTGAATAAAGAATTTGGGTTTTACTTCCAGTGGAGACTTYTGTTTTATTTTAAAATAGGTCAGAAAATTACTTGTTGGTTCCAGGGGTGCAGAGAAACCTTTTAGTCCAGGCTGGCTCATAATTTTGGATGGAAAAAGAAAGTCCAACCTCAAGTTCTTGCACAGCAGGAACTAAATCAATGTGTGAGTGATCAGAGTCTCGCTTGTAGAAGAACTGGRTTTGATCTTTTGCTGCATCTCCGTGTTGAGCTTTTGTTTCCAACCATAGCACTTTGCTGCTTTCCTCTCCTGGTGCTCTGGCAGTTGAGAGGTGGAATTTGTAAAGGAAAACAGCTGTAGTTCAAGCTGTGGAAAAGTTACTGAAGGCAAATCCCTTGGGGTTATTTGGCTTGGTTTCCAGCTTTGAATTTCTCCTGTAAGCATTTAGAAATGGGTTTAATCCTGAAGTCACGGGCTTGAGAGGAATGTGAAGGTGAAATTCTTCAGCTTTCAGCAGAAGCAATAGGACTTGAGTGATCCTAAGGCTTGCTGTTGACCCTAATGTCATCTCAAAAAAAGAAAAGAAACAACCTCYCACCTTCAAATAAATAAAATYCAGTAGGTAGATGTTTATCTCCTCTAGAAACACAGGAAAAGCTTCGTTTTTTCTCTGTTTCTGTGACTGACCCCACCTTTGCCATTCCTCCTTAATCACGTGCATAGCCCCTAGCCCATGGCCTCTCTGGAGGTTTGCATGGGAAGATCTTTGTTGCTTAGGAATTAATCRGCTTCTGCTGCTTGTCCTTCCTCCACCTGAAGTTCTCAGGTGATCTCTTCCTCTTGCGTCACTGCCAGGAATTGAGATGTCAGAAAGAGCCTCACCCTGAGGAATTTAGAAGTCTCTGAAGAGCAGTTCTGTAGGTGTCTGGGGAAAGCCCCAGTCCCTTAGCTGGGTCTCCTCCAARCTCACAGGGATTTCCTTGGAATATCCCAGTGCTCAGGCCAGTTCTTCCACATCAGAGAACCCACTCCAGCAGAAAACTGCAGTGTCAGAAGAAATGTGGGTGTTGAGCTGGCTGACCCTTGGTCCAGCGAGCAGCAGATGTGTGGCTGGYATTAAAAAAAAATGACATTAAAACCTCTAAATGGCAGCTGTTTGGGGCTGGCATAAAGCAGGTGTTGAAACCTCAGCAGAGATGAAATCTCTGGCTAGGGAAGGCTCAGCAGGGACCTGCAGAAGAACACCTCTAAAGTTTAGCTGTGTCTGCCCAGCACTGATCAGTGTCAGGTTTCCCTGGATGATCCAAGAGCTGCGAGATGTGTTCCCTTTTCAAAAGGCTGAGGTTTTCCATGAGGCTGTGACTCTCAGTGAAGGAGCATTTTTTCACCTGTGGCACTGACCAAGTCTTGGGATCTGATGGGTTGKCTGTGATCTCTAGCAACCTCTAGTGCTAAATGCTTGTGCTGTAGGCTTGCACCCCTTGGATTTTAGTTTTGGTGGGGGTGAAAACAAGTATTTGAAACTGCTAGGAAGAAAATGGAATGGATCAGAGAATGTGTGGTGATTTTCTCAGAACACTTTCCTTCATCTAAACCCATTCTTTGTTTAGATTTCTGGGCAGACATTAAATTCTGTTGTCTTTATTTTCTGTTGTTTGTAGAAATGCCAGAATTTATTCATTTATCTAAAGCATATTATTTCTTATTACYTGTGCATAGAACACATGAAAGCTAGATTTGCATCAGTGTGTCACTGCTTTCCATGGCTTAACTCTTTCTCATCCTAAACATGCTGTGGAAAATGTCCACGTGCCCTTAGATGTCATTAATTAAGTGTATGTTGGAGCACTGGGTTAAGTATAGATCAGAAAACCATTGTTTAGCAATAGATGTCATCTGTGGAATAGTGTGTAGATTTAAACCTGTTGCTCTTAAAGACAACTTGGAGGGGGCAAAAAAGGAACACAAGTAAAGCAATTATCTTGAAAAAGATAACTCAAGCATCAACAAATGAAAGCACAGAGAATAAAAGCTTTTGACCCCAGGTAAGAATAATACGAAATCCTGTGGTATGATCCTTGTCTTAAAGTGGTCTTCTTCAGAAGAAAATAACAGAAATGTTGAGCAAASTGGTGCCCCAAACTGCCAGTCAGTCTAGGCACGGGTAGGGACAGGGTCTGTCTCATGAAATGATCCTTTACAGAGCACTACTTTTACTGCTGAGGTTATTCCTCTCTGTTGTCAAGTAGGGGATTTTTTCATGCTCTTGGAATCCAGGTAGATTATTAAATCTGTGTAGATTATTAAATGTGTGGTGTTAAAGCTTTTGT
The DNA here is from genome assembly GCF_030028575.1 of Malurus melanocephalus. NCBI lineage: Eukaryota > Metazoa > Chordata > Aves > Passeriformes > Maluridae > Malurus > Malurus melanocephalus. Next base: position 665,552 of record NW_026623290.1, read on the forward strand.
GTAGGGGAAAACCAGTGAGCATCTGTGCGTGGCTGGGAAAAACTCTTCTGGTGCCCTCTGCAAGATGCACTTTGTGCACAGAGGTGATACTTTCTCAGAGCCTTGTTCTGTGTCAGATGGTGACCAAAATGTGTTACCACAAGCTGGCTGGAATCAAAACAAGGAGCAAAAACTGTCCTGATACTAAAAAATATTGATGAGGCTATGCATGCTGTTTTGAAAAGACTGTGKGTGCAATTGAAGACTCCCTCCCACTTCAGGAAAACCTGACAAGGGGTTTTAATTTACTTTCCATTAATTTTTTATTTTATTGCCAGCTAACCCATTTGGTCTGGGTGACACTCAAGTCCTGAAGAAGGCAGACAATGCCTGACTGGAAGATTAGCTGCAATTGCCTGAATATGGGAAAGAGGAGATARCAGCAGTTGGAATCTGGTTTGCAAGAGGTGAATCACCACTTGCACAGGTGTAGATAGGCACTTGAAAAACCTCTGTGCACGTGGAAATGCAGTGTGTGTGCCTGGGTAGTGCCCACAGCCCTGTTGACACTCTGCTGCTGTTGCACAAGTGGTCATTTACAGGTGCACTGGAGAAGGGTGTGCCCCGGCAATTTRTTGGCTTTAACTTCTCATTTTTCCTTCACTGAACAAAAAGCTCCTCTGCTGTACCTGCTTGGGGTAGGTGAGGATGGGAAGGGTCTTCTGTTTTGAATGAAAACTGTTGTCACTGCTATAACTAAAGATCCTTTGCTTCAGGGGGTGGTTGGGGAAGAGATGCAATAAGGCAGGTACGTCAGCAAAATTACCCAATAGCTTGGTGTACCTGCAGGAGGATTTGTTAGTGACGGTAGCCCTCAYGTAATTTGTTTTTGTTTTTTTCAGGATGCCTAGCAGCTGGCAGTGAAGTCATCCCAGTGCTAGTTTGGTGACTGTTTTTGYTGTAACTCTTGATTAACGGGGAGGAGTGTGCTTTGCAAAGGAAATAATGAGTAGGTCTTGCTCTGGTCACCTCCAGCCCGTGTGTGAAACACAGGGGAGGATGCAGGCACCTCCAGGATTTCACTTTGCTGTGTGAAAGCAGAGCAGGCTCGGTTATCTCAGGCTGTATGTGATGTCAGATTTTGAGTTAGGGGTTATATTGACATTTACTGACTTGTTCCCAGAATCTTTTTGCTTATGGCAAATGATTGCTTCCTCCCCTGGCATACACTTGGAGTTACAGAAGCCCTGGGCTTTTGGGTACTATGAAAAATCTGTGCCATGTGCTAATTCCACTAATGCCCCTTGCTTTTCTTCTCATTCTGCCTTGCTATGATCTGCCTCTTTAAAGAGGAATTGTTTGCAGGTGGCTGGATTTGTAGAGGGGGGAGAAAGGGCAACTGAATGAAAACAGTCTTATTTTTTAGGGGTTGGGAAAAGAGAAGTTGAGCTATATGAAAGCAAATCTGGCAGCCTGCTGAAGGGGTAAAAGATGCTCTGGGGTTTCATGCTGGTTGTTTCCAGCCATCTGCCTGGATGTAGTAAATGAAGATCTGTTGCAGCTGCAAATGGCTTGTAACAGCAGCCTGTGCTGCCTACCTTGGCAAAAATGTGCAGGAATGGTAATACATGGAAGTGAAGAGTTTCCATTGTGGATTTTACTAGAATTAATGGTGTATTTTGCAGGTGAAACAGGAATACAAGTATGGCATTTTTCTATTAAGAGCATTGACATACTAGTGACRTTTTAAAGGATTTCTAGATAAGGCACAGCATCTCCTCTTGAGGCTTTTGTTTAAACAAGCACGTGTAAATACTGGTAAGCAGCTTCCCAGCTGATACTATCACACTTCCTTCCCCAGTGCAGTTTAGGTCCTGGCAATTTTCTTTTGAGCCCTTTGATACTGAGCATGTGGATTGGCCGTGACACTTAACTGCTTTTTAAAATCTAAATAATACTTCTCAGCACAGCTGCTGGTATAGTGCTTTTCATTTGAGCACTTTACAAAAAGAAAGGTAAAATTAGCCTGCTAAGCTGCAATTTGGCATTGTGTTTATTGACATTAAAGGTCAGTATATTCTAAAGGAATATTTCAAACCAAATGATGTCTCCCAGTGGCTRTATAAGTGTTATGAATAGAAATCAATACTATCTGGAAGTATTTGAGCTTGTTTAGTAATAAACCCCATTCAAAAAACTTGGGGTAGGAGCATTCTCTTCCCCGTGAACAGTTCATTCTGAGTGCTCATCAGAGACCTAAATTGCCTTATTTGCTGTCAGTTGATGGGTGATATCTCTGTTAAAATTGTGCTGATAACACTTTCTTAAACAAGGCTGCAACTGGGAGTTAACTCACATGGCCCAATGCAACAGTCCCTCCAGTTGTCAGCTGGACAGGTTTCACTGGAGTTATGCCATCTCTGTGCAATGGGGTGTTAGTTCTGGGAGGAGCAAGCACTACTTGTGAGATACAAGTGGTTGTTAGGACAGGCTTCAGATAAATCTCTTTGAGTCTGCATGTGAGTTTGGGAAAAAAGGCTGACTTTGGGCATCTCCTCTCTAGATGTGGATGACAGCTGCTCCAAAACTGAGCCTCACCTTCATCCTTGTGGGCCAAGGGAGRCAGGAAGGGTGTGTTTGAGTGGATCTCTCGTGCTTGCAGTCAAGTGACGACTCTGGGAAAATGTGATGTGCACTGTGCAAGTCTGCAGCCCCAACGCTGAATTGTTGGAGCTGTTGTGTAACCCACCCCTAATCTGAGTGCTGCGTCGCAGGTTTTTGTTGCATCATTTAACCTTCTCTCTCATTACTGGTTTAGGGCCATTACACAGATCTCCTMATTCATATAATTAAGTGCAGGGCAGCTCCAGTGACATGTTGATTCGAGCAGGGAAGTGACTTCATGTCACTTGGGTGGGGATGGAGACAGCTTTTGAAGAAAGAGGGGACATCGCTGCTGCGTGGGTGGAGAGGTGATACCGGCCAGATTGCACACTGCTGGCAGCCATCTCTAAAGCCTTGGGCAAGTTGTGTCATTTTCTGTCCCTTTGTGTCCCTTCCCAGCATTTCTCTGTTTAATTTGGTGGCAGAGGGATTCTTGCTGCGTCCGTGGTGCTCAGGTTTGACAGAGCTGCAGTGGAGACAAGAATATAGATTTGATCTTTGTGTTTTATACCAAGATACCTCCTTAACATGGAGGAGAAAGCCTTGTTATTAATGTGTCAGAGCATGTTACATGCTGGTGTTTGGTTTCAACATGTACACRTTCCCTTCCTTGTCACAAGGCTTCTAAGTATAGTAAAAATTTACTTCTTTATTTGATTGAGTGTTCTTGTAAACTGTGTGGAAATGAAGAGGCAAATCAGTTTAGTTCATGAGGAAAGTCAGATTAAACAAATGAATTGTTCAGGCTTCCCAGCTGAAGCAGGAATACCTTGCACTGATGGTGCGTTTGGTTTCCTTCCTGTGGCAATAGAGCTTGACCACCCTATTTAACTCACTTTTACTTAGTAAAATTGTGTTTTGTGCAGATCTTCAAGTTCTAGAGGGAAAATTTGTGTCTGCCCAGGGCTAGAGTGAGCAGGGAAATGTTCTTGGTCCCTTTTACTCCAACATGGGACTATTTCTGTTTACAAGTGCAAGGTAACACCGTCAAAAGAGTTTAGGTTTCAAAAGTTAACTTAGTGTATATTAAAGAATTTTTGTCTCCCATCTTAGGTAATCAGGATTGATGGGACTGCAGTTAACATCTTAATATTATTGCTTGCTCTGCAATGTGTACAGACATGTGAAATATGGATATGTTTTACTTTCTATTGTTTTAAAATTCTTGGCTTTTTTCATCCAGTATGGCAAGTCAGATGCTGCTCTCTAAACAAAAGCCATCATTTACTTTCAGTGGAATGTTGTGTGTGTATCAAAATGTGATGAGCTGYAATCTGCCCTCCACACTTCATGGTRCAAATGTAGCTTGATGCAATGGCKAGAGGGTCRTGCTGCATTTATACTCATCCAATGCAAAGCAGATTTTAGGCAAATGATATTTTATTCTTCCATTTATATAGGATTATAGAGTTGTATGGCTTGGAAAAGACCTTTAAGARCATCAAGTCCARCTATTAGCTAGCTCTGCCAAGATCACCACTAAACYATGTCCCTAAGTGCCATTTCTCCACATCTTCTAAATGTCTCCAGGGATGGTGACTCTGCCAGTTCCTTGGGCAAATGTTCCAGTGCTTGACCACCCAGAAATTTTTCCTAATGTGCAATGTAAGCCTCCCCTAGGACAACTTGAAGTTGTTTCCTCTTGTCCTGTCATTTGTTTTATTGGAGAAGAAGCTGACCTCGACCTGCCCCGTTGGTCCAGCCTTTCCAGATCCCTCTGCAGAGCTTTCCTGCCCTCCTGCAGATCAATGCTCCTGTCTAGCTTGGTGTCATCTGCAGACTCACTGAGAGTGGACTCCATCTCCTTGTCCAGTTCAAGGTGTTAGACAGGACTGGCCCCAGTCCTGAGCCCTGGGGACAGCAGTTGTGACTGGCTGCTAGCTGGATTTCCCTCCATTCACCACCCTGCTCTGGGCCCAGCAATCCTGACAGTTTTAAACCCAGCAGAATCACACACCCATCCAAGCCATGAGCAGCCAGTTCCTCCAGGAGAATGCTGTGAGAAAAGGTGTCAAAGGCTTTTCTGAAGTATGTGCAGACAACATCTGCACCCTTTGCTTCATCTGCTAAATGGGAGGAGATCAGGTTAGTCAAGCAGGACCTGCCCTTCCTAAACCYRTGCTGGCTGGGTGTGATCTTCTGGCTATCTGAGGAGTGTGTCCAGATTCCCTTCCCTAAGGAATTRGGAATCACAGTTCTGACCATGGGCCAAACTTCTGGAAAGGTCTGGTGAGCCAGTCTCTCCTGGGAGATGCAGTGGAAGCAGGAAAAGGATGTCCTGTACCAAGAATATCATGGTATGCAAATTTAGGCTGTGAATTCAGAGCAAAAGATTACAGAAGCATGGAGTTGTAAATCCAGCAATGTGGGAGATGAGGAGGAGAAACAAAATTTTCCATGACAGTATTTGATATGAAATTGTGAGGAGGTTTTAGAGCAGGCAACAGCCAAAACTCAGARAAACCCCAGAGGTTTGTTTGGGTTCTGGGGACTGGCTGTGCTTGGATGTCTTGTCTATGWAAAGATTCCAGCTGTATCAGATAATCCCAAATAATCAGCCATCCATCTCCTTGATCATTAGTGCCCTCCTCTTGGTGCTGCTTTTTGAATTTGTTGAAAGCTTCAGGATGGCAATTACAACCAGATGGTGAGATAACTCRTTTGATGTCTCAAAGTGCTCAGATGGCAGAGCAACAAAACATGAGACACTTCTCAGAAAAATGAAATAGGTTTGGGTTCAGGGAAAAAAAAGCAAATTTGAGGAGTGGTTTCCTTCGTGCTGGACACTGGGGAGTGTTTGGGAAGGGTGGGAGATTGCTGGGAAGGAACCAGCAAAGCAACTGGAAACCCTGAGGTCCACGTGGTGGGGCTCTACCAAGCATGTTYAAGAGCCCCAAGTGATTCATCCAGAATAGATTTTCAACACAGAATAATTTCTATTTTGGCTGAGTTATTCACTCCCATTCATCTAATATAAAAATATATATAATGAGACTGCTTTTTGATGCTTTATTCCTCTGCCTCTTGAGTATGTATCATGCAGATCACGTCTAAGCCATAGGGCTTTTTTGGGGAAAGGACTTATCTCTTACAGCAATTGCACTTATAAGGCCAATTACATTGTCTTCTTAAAATTGTAAATAGTTGTTAGCACTGTCGTTAATTTTTCTTTTCCTCTCTTCAGGAGGAGTGTTTCAGTAATTCATCAGTGGCCTGGGTAATTTCTGCTTTAGCTGTCTCACTGTGGAGGGAGCAAGACAGTCTGCTATCAAATAATCCTGTCCTAGCCAAAGAGATGGGGTTTTCCCCCTGTTTTTCTTAAACCCAAGCAAAATAGGTTGTGTAAAGGCAAGTGTCAGATTCTCCTTTACATTCTCATGTGATACCAGAACTGTAGGCCCTTTAGGCAGAAATTATTCAGAGGTTRTTTGAAATATTGGCAGAGCAGTGTAGAAATCAAGTTGCTTTTTACAAAGCTACTGTATGTCATCATCTTCCTGTCTATCTTCCATCATTTTTATTTGCAAAGCAGTATGAGCTCACTCATGAAAATAATTTTTAAAACCATCTTTTTAGGATTCAGAAAACAGGAGCTATGTAGTGTTCATCAACACTTGGTAATGATTTCCCAGTAAAGGAGGAGGAGGAAGAGAAGAAATTCCCATGGGGAAATCCTTCTGAAATGGGTGTGCTTAGGCATGCAGGAGTTGTCCCAKAACTGTTTCATGGGAAACACAAATCAGTTCTTTGGGAATTGATACTTTGGTGTGGACAACCTGACACATAGTGCAGGCTCTTTACATTCACAACTGAAATATAGATCTAAGGCTTTTTAATGTTACTTGCTTCTTGTAACAATCTAAAAATTCTCACAGAATAAAACCAGACCGAAAAAAAAACTGGAAGGAAAAATTTTATGATCTATATTAGTTTTTCGTTGCTAGGCCAGTTTATTTTCTCCAKTTGCTAATACTTTCCAGGTCCTGAGCATCCAAGTGAGCCTGCCATACACACACCCTCATTCCTTAGTGGATATGAGGAAAAACCTGCAGTGATTCACAGCTCACTATGTACCCCAGCAGTGCTAGCCATGCCATAGTCCTCGTTGTTTCAAAGGGATAGCAGCAAACCCTGCTTCCTCTGCCAAAATATACAAACAGATATGAAAARCCAAGTTATYRGTGTCTCATAAACGAATGAAACCACTGCATTGTTGTTGTATGTGCCTTGGAAAGRGCTGCTCCTTGGACATCAACACAGGATGGCAAATAGTTAATCATTGTTTTATCAAACAGTAACCATCTTCTAGACTGAGCTCCTGAAAGTAATGCTGCAAAAATGCCAGAGGAAAGTTCCAGTCTGCTTGTTTGTGTCTGCGAGGGTGGTTTTTACTGGTTAATGAGTCCAAAGAGTGTTTGTGTGCTCTTAACTGGGATTTAAGAGTTCAGGTAATTCCTCTTTCAGCTCCAGTAGTTTGGCATAAGAATGTAATTCAGAAATGTGTGACATGGCAGTGAAAGAATTCATGCACAATCCTGATACTTTAAGACAAATAGGATGATGATTTTTTTTCTATTTTCCACTTTTGTCTCTATCTAAATATGCATATTTGTAGTAAAACRCAGTACCCTGTAGTGCCTTGCAAAATACTCTCCCCATTTCTCAGCAGAATGAGACTTTTAGCTGTTAATCTTTGGAAAAACCATTGTGTAAAATCGACATTGAGGTGTTCAGGTGATGCTGTTCTTGTGTAGCTGGAGGAKTGAGATTTGTTGTGCATGCAGTACGTTCCCCAGCGAATTCACACGGTACAATTGATTTCCCAGCCAGTAACGAGTTCTGCCATTGTTACTTCTGTGCTTGTAATCGCACTTTGAGGTYGGCAGGTTGGCTCAGGCTGTGAGATTGCCAGATTATGGATGTTTTCCCAACAGGGAGAGTGCAGGGGCAGAGTCTGTCTCTGGTAGAACAGGAGGAGGCAGTTGGTTTGCCACGCTTGTGTTCGGTGGTGTGTGTGTGTGTAGCCACAACCTTCCCTGGTGTGGTAACCAAATGATGGCCTGAGATAYCCTGATAACTTTGGTTTAGCTAATGAAATTTCCCACACAGCATTTAATAAACTACAGCCCAAGCTTGGCTTTTTCACCTTTTGACATTTGATTCACTTTTACTACTCTTTCCAGGTATGCTTTGGACACCGGTGGATGATTCTACTCAGTAGACTTTGCCCCAGAGCAGGAAATCAGCCTGTGGAAAAGTGCAGGCAATCCCAGAAGGGTTTGTCAGAGACATGCTGGTAGATTTTGGCTTCATTTGCTGCTCATCAGCTGCCATCATTTGTTGCTGTTACAACACCTTGCTGTGAGGGAGTCCACAAAGAGTGCGGTGAAGTCTGTTTGGGAGAGGCTGTGTTGATGGTGCAAAAGACTTAAGGCCAGCTTAGTGGTTTGGGATACAGTGATGGACAGCAGATCAACAGCTTTGGGGATAAACCAAAGAGCAGGACAGCAGCAAATACAACTCAGCAGCACAGTTATTCTTAGGAGGTGCCAGATKCCCATTTGTGTCTATAAATAGTCCATAGTGTGGCCCTCATCCTGTTTGTGCTCTTGGAACTGTATGGGACTGCAGCAAGGGACAGGATGGTTTCCATTCCCCTTGGTGAAGGTGTTGTGATGCCATTTGCGGTGTTGGGATCACTCTCAGCCGTGCTGACCCTTGCCCCTGGTGACTCCTTCTCCTTCTTGCCTCTTSCAGGAGCTGAGTGTCGTGACCTGCCCTACTTCTCCCTGCTTGGTGTGGGAACGACCTGCAGGACATCTTGGAGCCACCTGTACTGCTTCATGCAGTTAAAGTAAGGTTAAATGTTTTGGCAGCTCTTTCAGGTATACACGAGGATTGAGGTGAAGGGTTTGGGAGAATGGGCTTGCCCAGTGCCAAGCCATTGGTCAACTTAGCCTTGASTGGAGGAGGGGGTGCTGATATCAAMGCAAATACAATGATTTTAACACATTCAACCAGTTCTTTTGCCATAAAATACAATCTCTCTGTGGTGGAAGCAGTAAAGGGATATGTGGCGTTGCCTCCTGTATCAACCACATGCCACGGTATAAAATAGCACTTAACACTTGAAACATCAGCTGTTTTCCCCRAATATTTTAAGATGCAGCTTTCATGTCTCTGGGGCAGGCATATGGTTACAGCCCCAGGATTTCCACGGGATCAGAGCTGAGGTGCCTSCCGGTCGGCACAGCGGCTGTCGGTCTGGCTGCCCCGGAGGAGTCGTGCTGTTGAGGCTTCTGGGTTTATTTTTCAGCTAAAACCAACTTCTTGGTGTGGTGAACCAGATCACRGCATGGATCTGACCTAAAAGCGACTGTATGGTTATTGCAATGCTGACAGGAGCTGKTTTGACTCATGGAGTTAACGCCCATTCTCTCCAAAAAGACTTGAATTTGTGAAAACTGTTAGCCTGAAGCAAAGAAACTGCCAGAGTCTTGCCTGGAAATGGGTGCCAGCYATGTGTGGGCTCTGTCAAGGGAGGGAGGAACAAAAAGCACAGCAAGCTGCCTCTTTTTTCCTCCCACTGTCCCTAACCTGTTTACCTTCTGCAGTGCCTCACATTTTCCATGGTCTTGCCCACAAAAGCAGCACATTAATGAGACTGAGTCCAAATCGCTCAGCGTTACTGAGCTGTGGCAACAGCTGGGTGGATTAATCATAAACTGTTGTTACTTGCAGAGAGACAAGTATGTGTTGGAATTATTTGGGTTTTCCTTTTTTCAGCGGGGTAGAGCAGGGGAATTACACCTATTTTCAGACCTTGAGAAGGAAATGAAGCCCTTGGCAAAATTATGAATGGAACCTGCTTTATCAGGAATGAGTAAGTGGCTTGCTGAGAGCTGGCCCCCAAGTTCATCGTGTTTAACGGAGGAATGCACGACACCAGCTGCAGAGAAGCAATTTGTGGCTTGATTTGCCATAGTGTTCCTTAACTTTCTGCTAATTTTGGGAGCGTGGTGAGTTGCAGCAAGCAGTGCTTCCTGCTGAGGAAGATGCCAGACCCTTTCTGGGATGACTTTGCAGCAGTAGCAGTGAAATCTCTGGGGAGGCCCAGCATAGGCAGCAAGAGCTTCTCACCTGAAGTCCTGCCTGGGAACCAGCATCTGCCTCACATCTGATTTCTGGGTGTGCCTCCTCTGAAGGGTCTGGGAAAAAAAAGAAAGGCTAATTTGGAGTTCAGGARCAGCATTCTCATACCCTTTCCTTTTTCTGCCTGCTGGTCTAGTATTTCCATAATTGCGCTTATAATGACAATCTTTTCATTTCATTCATAAAGTGGTTAACTGCTTAATGAACTKCATGTTAATGAGCTCTGTAACATTTAAAATAGCTGCATAACTTGAAAAAAAGAAAAAAAAAGCCATCAGCAGTGAAGGGACGGATTTCCACTCCCCAAGCTTAATCCTGTGTTGTAATTGTGGAGAGTTGCCTGGCTGGGAATAGCTGCACAGCGTGGGCTCTCGCTTCTGCAGAGCTGTTTGTCCCCAAGCTGGGGTAATAAATGATTTACTGGGGAGGCTGGGACCTGTGGGCACTTAACCCATTCCATTCCTGAGGGACCAGCCTGAAAGGCCACGCTGTAAAGGCAGTGGAAAGAAACTATTTCAGGTGTCTGCAAAATGCAGGGGTTTGCCTATGAGCGAGCTGCAGAACAGCTCAGGTTCAAAAGGTGGGGCAGTGGAACTGGGAATAAACAGGGCTTAATTGGGTTTTCATTATTGATACTTTAATTTGTTTAAARATGGGGCTTGAATGAGTGTTCTCTCTTTTCTGGGCTAGGGATGTAATACTTTCTGTTGCTTGGGGTTTACTTCCCATGGGATATTCCCTGGAGCAGTGTCCTCAGAGCAGAGCTCTCCGTTTTCCTGGTTGGGAATGCCACGCCAAGTGACTCCATCATTGCAATTGCCAAGTGAATGATGTGCATTTTGTGAGCCTGTTGTGCCTCAGAAAGGATGTTTCAGCAAAATGAGCRTGTTCTGTCACTACATAAAGTACATGTTTGGAGAAKAACATTTTCCCATCATTTTGTGAGATGAAAGGAGAGGAGCAATTGTGAAGAAACAATTTGTAATTTTGCAGTGTCAGATGTGGTCATGCTGTGAGGTTAGAACAGGTACTCCTGTAGGAAACCTGAAGTTTCTGGTGGAGTTTTCCTCTTTTGGAGTGAAGTGTCAGCCAGACTTTTCCTGAGCAAGTCTGTGGTGCCTGGGGCCACAGTGGGAGCATTTGCAAAGAGGAGCCTGAAGGGAAAAGTAAGTCTGATGTATTCTTCAGAGAAGAAAAGCAAATTAAAATGTTGGCCACTGAAGCTACTTAGACCAAAATGCAAGTGGAAACATGTCTTGCTTCTTGGTCTTGGTGCCATTTTTTTCCAACTCTACCTGTGGCTAGAAGTCTCTGCTATGGAGAGTCAAGGTTTGTGCATGCCTTTATTAAAACATGCATTGGGTAACTACCTGGTTTGTAAATGCTAGGAAATATTTAGTATTTGTCAACATAMAAGTGTGCATGGTGCTTTGGGCATTATGGATCGTTTTCTGCTGCAAACCTGTGTTTTTGGGAATGCAGTACAAGTRCTGTGGTTTGGGAAGCACGGAGACAAGCAGGGCCTTGGGGACATTGGTTTTTTTTTTGGTTTTTTTTTTAACTGAAACCTGGGGACTTTCAGGAAGTTCCTGGTTAAACCCCCAAAGTCAAGAGTCTCTTACAAACCAYGAGCTGATTATCACTGAGAGCTTTCCCACAGTTCATTGACAAAACACGTATTCAAACGACAAAATGTATTGGAAGATATAAACTGGATTTTGCTCATCTGAGGAGGCAGCTAGAATGTCTGCTAAGGATTTCTGGAAGTTAATATTTGAGCCTGAGATAAAAGTCTCATGCATACGTGAAACAGCTGCCCCAGAACCTGTTGGAGGACTTAATTTGAGTATAAACATATGTGTGCTTTTGCGTACACGCTGCTCTTTAATTCAAGTCGACTGTTGGSTCTTAACTTTATTAGGATGTAGCTACTTGAACTGAAGATGTGGTCTGTGATTTTTATTTTATTACAGAAGCAAGATGCCTCCTTTTGAAATGTTGTTTGGATATTACAAATCGGTACCCTAAGTACTGTTTGCTTTTAGTTACATGTTAAAGGAAAAAAATTGACAAGCGAGGGCAGGATTATATCAGATTACAAGTGAATTGGTTGACAGTATGTGTGTAATGTAAAATGGGAAATTAATCACCCTGTGTTGATGAGCCATGGACATTTACAAAAGGCTGGTCTTGCTGTTGCACAAATAGATTCCGGAAACAGGAAAGAGGCTTATGRCAAGAGGATGAGATCAGTTTGTATAATTAGAGCTGGCTAATAATCTTTTTTACTCTCTGTTTTCCCAGCTTTTACAGTATMTTTCTTTATTTGAAATTGGGTATAAGGACTGTGGAGAGATAGCTGCTGTGATTTGAGTTTTATAGGTTTGGTTTTTGTGTCTACTAATAGGGAAGGGATGGATTAGGGAGCCCACATGTGGACACTGGAGAGGGATCCCTGCCTTCCTCTGCTGCTTTTATTAAGCCAACACTGGCTCATCTCTTCCAGGTTTTGGCTAGGAATTAAGTAATCCAGGTGCTGATTTTTTTTGACAATTATGAGATACAAAATAGTGCAAAAGAAAAAACTAGTGCTGAGACTAAGGTTATTTGGCTAGGTATTAATCTGTGGAGTAAGACAGGGCTGGCAAAGCTGAGTTAGGCTCTTACTGTAGCGTGGATAAGGCTTAAGCTTATTTTTTTATGTGTGTGTATTTGCTTTTTTGGATCTCAGCTTTGTGTTACACTCCATTATTTTGGGAAGGACGTTGGGAAAGGTTTGGGTRAAGCAAGTGGTGTGAGCAGGGGGTGGGTTCAGCCCTGGGCAGCTCAGTTCCCAGCYCAAGAACAGTGTGGAGCCAGTTCCTGCTGCCAGGAAGCCGAGCTACATTAAGCAGAGCAAGTTAATCGATATCCAGGACATTTTATTAAATCATCAGTCAGTTAAATCAGTGATGCTCTGTTTTGCTCGTGTTGCAGGGAGGCTCCAGCCCCTCTACAAGTGGTTCAGCTCTAGAACTCCTCCACTGCTGCTTGGTGGGCTYTTGTATGTGCAGGGCACAACACTGAGATTTCCCAAAGAAAAAAAACACAACAGATTTTAGGCTGATTTTGCAATTAAATGTTTTCTTTAAGTTCTGTTTTCTAGAAGGGGAAGGTTGTGCTGAAGTTTCTTTTCTTTTTGTGAAAGGAATCTGCGTTTGTCTGGTTTTTCCAAGGGTGAAACCTTCTTCTTCTTTGGAGAAGAGCAACAGGAGAGCCAGGTCAACACAAAACATCCTTAAACCTCCTTTTCATTCCTCATACCCAACAGAAACTCCTGTGTATCTGCAGTTGAATGGCAGCATATGTTTCTGTTTGCAGACAGGACACAGCTGGGAAGCACTATCACCTGTGGAAATGCTGCATGAGGGATGAATTTTTGTTCCTAAGCAATCAATTTAGCGAGAAAACATCATGTTCAGTGAGTTACATAAATTCAGGTGATTGTACACAGATATCTGGGTTTTTTTTTAGTTCCAGGCTCAGCTGTGGTRCTGAACATGATGCTGCAATATGCTGGTGACTTGTTTGCTGCTACATGTTTGARATGGGGTTTCTTGTTTCTTTTCCTCCTCTCCTTTCCACGGTCAATGGCTTTTGCTGGTGGTATCACTTCCCTGTGAGTCTGTTAAATAAATTCAGGATGGGTTACCTCTAATACCTCCAGCCTCCTATTTCTGACCAGATATACAAAACCATACATTTTTGCATGATTTTGTGTATCTGGTCAGAAATAAAGAAAGTTGTTCTGCATTTGGTATTATGGGACTTGTTTTAGGGATTATTTTAGTCACTGCAATTGCAGCTACTCTATTTATACAACTTGCTTCATGCACATTCTTGAAGAACTGGGTTATGGGTTTATTTCTCCTGTCAAAGCTGTTTGTAGGTTTTATCCTGGGTTTTTTTTGGTCACCTTTCCCATGGGTTTTAAGGATGGAGCAGTAGTGTACTGATTACACTGATTAGAAAGCTCAATCATTGTAAGAATGGTGAGTTGTGGTGTTCATTCAATGGTGAATGAAACTCATGGAACAGAGTGTGTGAGCAAACCCATGTCTTGCCTAATACCCCAAAGTKAGAGTAACTTCCTGCAGGTCTCAGATTTGCAGGAATACACCCAGGAAAAACACCACAGAAGCAAATATAAAAGTAAACCCTACTTCTAATCATTGTTTCTTTCAATTTTCAGAGACTTTGCTACAGGTGAAAAAAAAAAAAATAAACCCACCCCAAACCAAGAAAGGCCTTTGTTCAAATAATTGTGTTGTAACAAAAAGATTAGGAGATTGAAATGGGTAATACAACATAATAATATCTTATACTACTCAGAAGAAAAGGAAAATATTACAGCTGAGTAATTCCCCTGACACTAGGGAAGAACAATAAACTTGTGAAARACATTGCTATTTTAGTTTTCTTTGCATGAAGTCATGGCTCCAGCAGGAATTCCTCTGTATATGGACAGTTGGGCTCCTCTCTGGTCCCCTCACTTGCCACTTCCCCATCTTTATTTATCTTGTGTAGTTTAGAGCAGCAGCTCTGTAGGGACTGAAACCCAATCCTCTTGATATTTCCAAGTGCTTCATAAATTAACATTTTGTGCAACCAGAGTGTGGAGGAGTGCCCTGGAGGACACTGTGCTTTGTTGAATGAGAAGTGACGTGGCTTTGGAATTTTGGTTTTATTTTTGTGGCGCAGCCACACAGAAKGAAGTGTTGCAGCTCAGCAAGGGAGGTGAATGTGTGCTCCCAGGAAATCCCAGGATTTCTTTATACTCTTTTACAACTTTTGGGCTGTTTGCCTAAAGGCTAGTCTTTAGGGCAGGCTGTCACACTGTGGATATATTTATTGGTGCCACTGTTACAGTATAAAAGAAATTCTGTTTGTCTTTCTCTCTAGCAGATATTCAGCTTCAGTAGTGCTTTCCTGATTTCTGTAGGTTATATCTAGTTTGGACTAMATGAAGTGTGACTTCAGAGTCTTGAAATCAATGTTTAGTCTCTTCAAACTAATGTGACAGGRTAATTTTGTAAAAAGTAAATTTTGTTAGATTTAAAAAAAAATAAATAAAAATCCTCCTTTGGCTTTCATCCCAGCGATGCTGTGATGCTTACAGCTGGAAAGCCATCCTGCTTTCTCTGCACTTCTGTTTATCTGTTGGAATGCTTTCCATGCAATCTGTAACCATCAGATTCTTCATGTGTTTTTTTGGCTGTGCTTTCTTGCCTGCAACCACAAGCTCTTTATGGCTAAGATTTAGTTGGTTTTGTTTTTTTGTTTGGTTTTTTTTTTGTTTTTGTACAGCTGAGCTTGCATGCCTAAAGCYTTGCAAATAAGAATCAATTCTTCTAAAATCAAATGTTAAAATGGTAAGTGAAAAGGTCAAGTGCTGAGATTCAGATAAAGTTCAGCAAAGCTTAAACTTGAAGTATATGTATAACTGAAGTTTACTTAAAATACCTAAAAACTGAACTTGAAAAGCCTGAAAAAACTCAAACACTTTAAATTGAAGTTTATTTAGTGCATGAGGGAGAGGGAAAGGGATAGGTTTTCCAGCTGTACCACATGGATTAAATACCCCTCATCCTCCTGCTTGTTGCAGTTCTGGTCAGTTATTGGAGGCATTGAAGTTTTTGTTTCTGCCCATCCTTTGATAAAAAAAAAATAAATAAAAATTCTTCTTTGTGGTAAAAAAAATACATTTGTTAATGAACAACTCTTGAGAGTGTTTTCTTTCTTAGATACACTTCACACGGAACCAGGCAGCCAGGGATGGATGCTGGGCAGTGAAACCAGTGTGTGATATAAACCCAGTGCCAAAAAGAGCAATCCTGAATGGGGTGGGATGGGAAAAGGGAGCAGCCATTCTGCCCTTCCCATCCCATCATGGTGTTCACAGCCCTTCAGCCCTGCAGCTTGTGGGTGGGATGGGATGGGTTGGTCTGGAGGACCATTGACCTCCCTGCCAGATTTGTCCTCACCATGCATGCTTTGCCTGCGATGCCTGGAAGAAATAAGGCACCTAATTATGGTCAAATTAAGTGGAGCTGGGAGCAGTGGATGAAGGGGATTTATTGCTTTGGCATGAGGGGTTTCTGTCCCTTCCTGATGCTGTGCTTATTTGTAAACTCTTCAGGGCAAAAGCTTTGTTTGCATTGACATTTTTACTGCATATAACCCATGGGGCCCTAATTCTGGATGAGGTTTTGGGAACCACAGTAAAGCAAATAAATGCTTTTTTTTCCTCTTTCTTTCCCTGTCATGTATTACCATACCCAGAGAAATGAAGAACAGTCATTTGTCCTCATCCGTGAGATTTTGTGTGAAATAACACAGAAGTTCTCTTGAAGAGACATTAATAAAAATCAGACTATGAATTTCTCAGTGCTTAACAGAGCAGAAAGGTATCTGTCCCATTTTGAGGAGGCTCCAGTAGCTTTCTATTTTACTGACATGTGCAGATTTTGATAATGTCTAAAACCACTGTTGCTTTGAAGAGCTTGAACCTGGATTTTCATTTCATGTCCTACTTCCAATTTGCAAATGCAAGGGATTTCGCTGTGTTRTCCTAAGGTGGAAAACCTAATATAATTCCAGAAACCTTGCAGTGTAATGGTCTAGATGTATAAAGAACTTGTGATAAAGCTCCCAGACACTGAAATTCAAAAGATACAGCTATTTGTGAGAAATACCATAGATGTTTTAAGTACAGGCAGCTGCTTCTGGGGCAGAATCTGGATTGCCATGAGGGGTCCATAACATGAATTTGTGTGCTGGGTGGGAGCTGGGCAAGGCAGGTGGGGTTTATATTTACCTGTTCTTGTTGGTTTGGCTTTCAAGGCAGTTGATGTGCAGCTCAGATCCTGATTTCACAGCAGGGACAGTTATTCTCACTGCCTTCTATGATATGTGAGCAAGTTCTTTCTGCCCAAAAAGATAGAAATTGCTCTCTGGGGCTCAGAGCAGGCACTGGSTTGAAGGATGTGCTCCTCTAATAATAGGAGAAAACAAAGCCTCTTTTCTCATTTTAGTTCTTTTTTTTCCCTCCTCATTTTTGCACTAGAAGTAATCCAAATTACTGACTATATTAGGATCTCTGTTAGAATCTTGGTTTGGTTATGACCAGTATGATCTGCCTTTTGTTTTTCCTCTTCTAACTGGATTAAAGTTTTTAAAAGTTCTTCAGAGGCTGCACCCTGCCACCATTGGGTGGAGAAATTCACTTGTCTAGAAACCTAAATTTAGTCCTTTACTGACGCAGAGTAGTCATTCAGGCTTATCTGTCACTCAGTTTTTCTCCTATATTTTTGCCAAAGCACTTCCTAACAAGATAAAATAAAATGTCTTCCAAACCTGCCTGGCTCCTTGCAAACCAAGTTTGCATCCTTAGAAAAATTGGAATGACATGTGCATTATGAGCCAAGGAATCACTTGAAGTGATATAAGGGCCAACTAGTAAGCTAAGAGGGGGGAAAAATTCTTCCTGCAGGAAATATTTCCATGATTTTTTGACAAGACCAAATGTTCAGCAGTGTCACCGTATTTCACTGCTGCTGCTGTGCTCTTCTCTTGCCAAAAAACCCCAACAAAAACTGGTCATAAGTTTGAATTCATATGGAATGGGTCTGTAGCAATGAGAAATACAAAAAATTCATATGGAAAGTGAGCTTAAAAGATTGAGTGTTTTCTCAAGCATGGTTTGATTCCCATAAGATACCATAAAAGTTCTTGTCTGGGTTATGTTTTTRTGCTCCTGTTTAGTACAGGCAGGTCCAGAACAGGACAGAGAGCTCAGGTAGGTCATGAGGGAGATGGGCAGAATTTCTGTGTTTTTTGAGTTTCGTTTCTTTCCTCTTTTTTTTCATTTTAAGCCCTCAGCAGGAATTGCCAGGAGCATGTTGTAGGGTACCAGTGAGGATTGTTTGCAGAGCTGTTCTTGGAYCTCACCTGCCCAAAAGGCAGCTAGTGCTACTAATCCCCTCTTTTYCTGAGTAAATCCATCTTTGTAAGAGCTGAAAATACATTGAAAATGATCAGGCATAATCATTTTGAGGCATTTTTTGCTGTACAAAGGGGAATATCAAGGTTGAAAATAGGTATGAATTGGACTAGATTTAAACCTCTTGTGAAATATTGTCCATCCACGSCTGCCTGGGAGGACCTTTTGCAGAGGGGCTGTTTTGATGCACAAACTTGGCAGGTCCCTGTGGTATTTTAAAACAGCCAGCACAAAAACATTTTGTAAAATAAGGAGAGCGTGTGAGGGAGCAAGGATAGCTGGAATCAGCTAAGGGAACTTAGGCTGTGGTTTAATTTCTGTCTCACTGAAGGCAAACTGTGGGATTTGGAAAGGAGCAAAGTATGAACAAGATCCTGCTCTTTTTTTGTGTGAAAAGCAGAGTGGTATTTCATCTATTTTAAAAAGGGCTTGAAGTATTTGCAGAGCATTACCAGTTCTGCAGACATGAGTAACATCAGAAATTCCATTTTTAATTGTTTTGCATTCCTTCATCTTAGGATCCTGGATCTCTTAATACACACATTAAATGAAAACTTAGAGCTTTTGTTTAGAGTGCATATTTTTCTGCTGGAATGGAGGAACTAATGCAAGAGAAATTCTGGTTCAACTTACTTGAAGCTCAATATAAAAAACTTTCACCAGGTTATAGAGAAATTCCAAGAACAGACCTGAAAGAAGAAAGATTCATGACTAAAATAGCTTTTATAAAATGAATAATACTAGATTTTGACTAAAAAAAATGCTATTGCAGAATCATGAGCATCATATATTCTGGAAGCTTTTCCTCTGTGCATTTTTGATAGTTTATTATACTGTAGGGAAATGGTTTTTTTAACAAATAACCAAGCGAAAGGTGTAAAAAATGGCACCAGATTACCTTGGACAAGGTAGTAGTTGGATTTCTGGAGGAGCAGAGAGAACTACAAATGTTTATAAATGATTTTTCATGGGRGTGGGGGGTGGAAGGATTTCAATGAAGGATTGATAATTGTCATAAAAAGCAGATAGGAAGTGAGCATTACTAGGAGGAAAGATGATCTGAGATGGTCATGAAGGGAAAAAGTGATTATTGGAAAAAGGAATGTGTGAGTGCTAAAGCAAATTATAAAGAAGTACCTAAAATTTTATTAAAAATAGCTTAAACTTGTTTTTTCTTTTCTGTTTCAGTGTTCTGAGGTCATGAAACTTAATCCACAGCAAGCTCCGTTGTATGTGAGTACAAATTAAACCACTTTTCCTCTCCTACTGTTCACCCCAAACATTTCCCGTCAGCTTTTTGGAGATGCTGTTCCTTTTCCCTTTGCTCCCTAAGGAAGTTATTTATATTAATTCAGTTGCAAATGCTCAGTGATAACACCAGGTAAGCCACAGAGCTCCCCTGGCTTTCCAGCAGAGCATTTGCAGTAAATTTGGAGGCACACAAAAAAATTACTGTGCAGGTATCCCCCGCTTGGATTTTTCCTCCCCAAAGYGTGGCCACGCTCGTTCGACTCAAGGTGGTGAGAAGAAATTACCTGTGTGGAAAACAGGACATCCCAGTGTGCAGGGCTTGCCCACTGCCATAATATTGTTGAGTTTGGAGTTTTAGACGTGGCAGGGAGGAGGTGGAGGCAGCGAAGGGATCGGCTGCAGCAGGACAGGGTTTACATCAGCCTCTCATAACCTCCGTGGCTCCATTAATAAAGAACAAGCTTCCTCTGGCTCCTGAATAGCAGCTTTGTTGGAGAACATGGGGACTGTCAAATGAGCCCTGGGTGTGTGGGGGTGTGTGAGCGTGTGTTCARTCTGTGCCAAAGCTGCCAGCCAGCTCTGGAGCTGTTTGCTTTCCATCCTGCCCTGCCTGTGCTGAGCTGCTGCAGCTCAAGGTCCTGCCCGCAGAKCAGAGCACAGCWGGATGCAAGGRTGGAAAATGTGAAGGGAAAATTSCCTGAAAATGTGGCTTTTAAGGGGAAGGAAGGAGAAACAATCAGGAGTGCTGATAGACCTATATCATGGAGAGTGTTGCGTGTTGTARATAATGGATTATGTTGACCTTTAATGCCACGGAGGCTTGAAGTTTTGCCTACCTTTAATTACCAACTAAAAGTTTTCATTGGAATTTATTCTCTACCCATGTCCTAAGTGTGCTTGAAACAAGATTAAAACATGACTTGGTGTGACCTGACTTAGTGAGAGTGGCTTTCCAGGGGTACACCATATTCCTGTATTTTGAAACTAAATGTTACCTGAATTTTATTAAATCTCAAGCCTGCTGAATATACTTTGACTTTGAAGAAACTTCAACTTAGGGCACATTAAGAGAGAAGGGAATTTWTGAGCAAATACATGACGGAATTGCTACAGTAGAGGCACATGAATGGTGGAATGCAGAATAAAATAATCCTTCAGTCATTTGAACAATGTATGATTTAGCTAATCTGGAGGCTTTGTTTTCTCAGTCTTATCTACTGAATTAGTTTKTTTTCCCACTGTTTTGTGTGGGGTTTTATTGAATATTTAATACTGAAGTGGTGCACTTAGAAGTCCTCAGCCCCACGTGATAATGAGAACTGGGCTGAGGTCAAATGTAGCCTGGTGTAAAATAATGATTATATGGCACTTKGTACAGTGTTTCTTTACAATGTACATAAGTTACATTATTAATGCATCAGTGACTCCCTTTTCTCTCCTCCTCCCCTGGCCAGGTGAATACACAAATCAGCTCCCTTTCAAAACAGAGAAAAATTGGTAGCTTAAGGAAATTTGAAAAGTCAAGGTTTAGTCTTTCTGTTTGCTTTCAGTAGAAATGCTTTGTACATTTTTAGATCAGTTTTGTTTTCCTGTTGTTTGCTAATTGACAGCTCATCTGAGAGTTGTTAGGTGCCAGCAAAACACAAAGAAAAGGGTGTCTTCCTGGTATTTTTATTTTTCTAAAGGCATGCACAGCAGTCTTGTGGCCTGGCCTTTGGGAGGTGAATAACAAACCTCACCACATTGCATCTTCAAAGTGATGGCAACTCCATTTTTCACTTACAAGCTCCTAGCTGTTGTTTTCAAATAACTGAGAGCACTATCTTGTGAATTCCTCCATGAGGAATTTCATCTCTGTACATGACTGAAATAACAGGAGACACTGACATGTCAGGGKATCTCTCTGTATTTGTGTGCTCTCAGGAAAATATGCTGCTCTCACACTTGATCCCTTTGTTCTTGACAYCTTTGCATCCTTTACATTCTTTCTCTTCTAAACTCATATCCTTGATTAAGGAGTATGCAGTTTTGTTTATTGTTTTACTATGTCTTTCATGAGTTTCATCCTGGAGGATCCATTAGATGGTTGTCTTCTTCAGCAGCACTACTGAGCTCCTTTTAGGAGGARAAAGTAAAAAGTGATGTCTCCAGTTCAGTTCCTAGAAGCCARTTAGAGAGCCAGAGCATATTTTATCCTGATAATTACCAGGTTGCCCAGATTAATGCTTTATAATTAAGGAAAGGRGTTTGGGAGCCTGAGATGTCCAGTGTACTTGGGGCCAAAGTTTTTTTGGTGATGGAAAACCACATAAACACTAATAGAGGAATAGAGATTCTTGAATGACCCAAATCAGAGTGCATAAATGGAAAGAAAACCACCTGCTGTATCTGTCTTGGTGCTTTCTTTTGGATGCTTGGCCTTTGATTTACTTCTTCTGTAAAAATCATCTGTCCTGTGAGCASTGAGAGGTCCCAGCCTGTAATGATGAGACTGTGGGCCCTTGTAAGTGTGAAGATTAAGAGGTAAGGTGGAAAACGCATCCTGTAATAATCAGTGTSATGTTTTTGGGATTCAGTAAGTCTCATTGAGGCCTTGTGATGAGGTTGGCAGGAGCTGGAGCTCAGCATTGCTGCAGGTTTGGGCTGGGTTTGCTCAGCCTTTGCTCTGCAAGCAGCTGGCTCATGTCCCCAGGAGCACAATCTGTGTCACCAGAGCTGTTGTTGCCTCCACTRAGGATCTGTTTGAGGAGCTCCCCTGGCCCTGAGCTGGGAGCTGCTCCCAGCAGTGCAGTCATGGGGCAGAGGAGCTGCTGCCAGGGGAGATAGGGCAGGGAAGTGTTCCCCAATTTAGCTCTGCTGCGATAGCGCGGTGCCGGTGCTCCCAYGGGCTGGAGGGCAAACAGCTCCCCCACCCCTGCCACTGCCAGCASGGAAAGGGCAGGGGGACTTTGCAGAGCCTGTAGCTGAATATTATAGGGGGATTTGAAATAAAAATGTTCAGACCTTATTCCTCAAGATCCACTGGTTTCTTCAGCTTCAAATAAAAGTCCATGTGGCTGGACAGTCCTTTGGTCACCTGCTCAATCTGCAGTTGGGAACATCTTTATTGCTGCACAGATATTGGATTAAATCCAAAACTCACTTTACTCACATCCCTCTTGTGTTGCAGTCGATATGGGAATTCTTATCGGGCACAGTGCAGTGGATAAGGACAGTGTTTCAGCCCTTATTTGTGGTCTGCCTGGGACTCTGTGCTCAGGGAGCCCAGGGTTTTAAAGCTGAAGGACCAAGCTGTTCTGTTTGCTGGCAGGGCTGGGGTGGAGCAGGAGGATGGGAGGTGGGAAGTCATGAACTTGAGTTCTGTTTGTTTTTCTTAAGTGCTTGCAATGACCTCACTGATCATCATCTTTTTATAGAAGATTCAGAGTATCTCCCTACCACTGAAAGCCCARATTTTGACTTGAGTATTGTAAAGTACTTCCTACTCTTGTCAGTGTTGTATTGGAGTATCCAAATCATCTAGTAGTATGAAAAAAAGGATTAACAATGCTCTGAACAATAGAGATCTATTATTAGGTGACCTTTTTATTGTTGTGATTCATTCATTCTCTGTTTATAGATGAAATTGTTTACATTAGTCACGYACTAATGAGATTAAACTCCACTATTGCTAACATCCATGGGAGAGCACCTTGCAAAGGTAGGTGAAGTGTTGATCTTTGATCTTTTTAGAAACATTATCATTAATTGGAAGTCCAGCAGATTATTCAGCAGGAGATTTAAATGCAAAAGGATCAAGGCTCACAAGCCATGTCCTTTTTTCTACCCAAACTTTAATATTGAGTACACATGGGGAAATTATGAAGGTTGTGTCTTCAGTTGCAGAGAGTGTCCTGAAAATCTCCCTTCAAAAGTGCACGACTTCCAATTTCAGCCTCTGCTATCTGGGGGAAGGGGGGGGGGGGTCTTATAGAGATATCGATCATTTTGGTAACCCAGTTTCATCTCATGCCTCTCTGAAATCAATGTTAGTTTGAGGTTTTGTTTTTTAGGAAAAAAATGCAGTACTGGGTATGAATATTTTGGAAAAGCACTGGGGTGACATGCAAGGAACACATTGGGAAACATTCAGCTCATCTAGTCTTGATTGCAGCCAAGGTTACAACCTTAGATCTGCCTTTAAGATGGGAGTGTTTTTTCATGGTGATAATGATCAGTGGGTGTGAAATGGAAAAGATTAGCAGCTGGAGGAGTGTGATGTATTGCTGCAAAGTTTTTTCCTTTTTCCTTTTAGATTAAAAGGAACAAACTTGTTTTAAATCACAGCTCTCCTCCTCTGCATGGTTTGTCTAAGGTGTGCCCACGTTATTTGGAGTGACAAACCCGAATGTGTCATAACTGGTGATTGCATGAGAGGGCAAACACTTAATTGATAAAAATGCTGCCATTGGCTTTGGTCTTTAATCAGGTCTGTGGATGGAGTCTCTTGTCTAAACTGCCACTTTGGAGCTGTGTAACCTGCAGAGTTTCTCAAGGAGACTTTTTGATAGAGATGAGAGCTCCCACTTCCAAGGCAAAATGTCATGCAACTTAATGAAGTATGAACTTCAAAAGCCTCAGAAAGAATGCATTGACCCTCTCTTAATATAACCTGGGCTTTGGGTACAGTAGGTCCTCTTCTGTTAATGAATGAACTACTGTAAATTTCCCAGTGTGTCCTGCTTTAATCTAAAATTGAAGAAAAGGGTAATGCTTATAATATTTTGYCCCACTTACATATTCATATAGAATGATGCCCTACTGAAGTGCACGGAGAAAAACAACTGCAATACCCTCTGATGCTCATATTTTAATAAAAAGCATYCTCTTGAGTAAATATAAAGGGTTGAAGAAAAAGGTTCACAATACATTCCACCTCTCACATGGCTGAAACCATCTCAGGTGCCATTTGTGCACTCTTGTGTGCTGGACCATTAATGTTCTTCAGGAATCTCTCCCAAGGGGGCAAAGGACAAAATAAAATACCTTTGTAGTTCTACAGTGAAATGTTGTCATGAGCTTGGCAGCTGTGGTTAAGTTACTTTTCTACTAATGCAGAATCTGTTTGTTTAGTGGCATCTATGGTGACAAAGGCCACTGAGATGCCTGAATATCTGAGGTCAGTCCAGCAGAAAAAGTAGAACATACCACACATGCTTTTGATGTGGGAATTTCTCATGAAAGTCACTGTACAGAAGCCCTGTCTTTGTTTCTCTCGAGGTCCTTAGGCTAGAGGACAGCCAGCCTTGATGTTTAGTTCAGCTCTGATAAACCTCTCRTCTTTTATTTGTTGGGTACTTGATTTCTTCTTAATGACAAACTAGTTTTCTGCCCCACCTTCAAAATGTCTTTGAGTAATGAATGAGTGAAGGCCTCTGAGCACCTTTTTACAAATAAAGCATTTGCTTGCATTGCTTGTGGAAGAACCTGCTGCTTGGTTGGTTTTAAGAAAGTCAGCTGGGGCGCCTGAATAAACTGATTTTTTTTTTTTTTTTTCTGAGAAGAGCATATTGCAGCTTGTCTGGCTCTGCTTTCATTCTCCAGGCAAAATACTTTCCTCACTAAACTGTGCTTGACCTCATCTTTTAAGTTTTTGTCACTTCCATCTTTGATTTAGATTCTTKTCATCCTTCACTTCCCCAACTCCAGTCTGCRTCATGCAAGAAACTCTCCCTTGTGTGGAAATTTGWGTGTGCAGCTGCCAYCTGAGCTCAGCAGCATCTCCTGGCRAATTCCTGCTGCCTCTGGGTTCTGTSTGGTTAKCATGGGGTTGAGCCTGCCTTGCTCCCCTTAAGCGAGGCATCCTCTAGCTCATGAGATCTGTGTGATGTTGGCACAGGGCTGTTTGTAAAATGGTCATTTTTGTGCATTTCCTGAAGGCAGCTTTGGCTGCCAGACCATCAGCATTGTCTTCCTCCAGGRTAAGCTGTTGCTTAAATTGCAGCTCAGATGCTTTTTCTCAACCCTTCTTCCATATTGTCTGAAACTAAAAGTGCTGGATTTGGGTTCAAAGCCCTCCTCAACTCATTATCTATTTGAACTTTTCTTCTGTGATCCTGTTTTGTGGGTGTGAAAGTGCTGGTAAACAATAAACAGTCTGGCTTGRAGTCTGGAGCCCTTCTCTGAAATTCTGCCCTTAACTCTCCACTGCTTTGCAGAATTACATGTGAGCTTTAATGTGACTTGCAGAAGATGCCAGAGCTGGTACAGCTGGTAGGGGTGGGAAGGCAGAGACAATGATCTGCTTTTGGGGAGCTGTTAAATTGCTTCCTCCTGTTCTCTGAAACTGCAGAAGGAACCCTTACATTATCACGCTAGGAATTACATTTAAATTGGTTGAAATAATGCATATGCTTTGGGCTCTGTGTTTGGGATTATTTATTACTGGTAGCTGATGATCTGAGTGATGTCTGCACAGACATCAAGAGATGGTGTCCCATCCCCTGTGTTGTCTCCTTTCCTGTCAGGAGGAATAAGCAATGGAGATCTGCACCTGAGTTTTAAGAGAATGAACATAGTCTTCAACTACTCCTCCACTGTGGGGTGTATTCATATAGAAAATTCATCAATATTCTTGTGCTACCTTCAGAATGACCAAACACATTTCCCATGTCATTCATCAGGATACATATCCCTGCTGCATTTCCTGTAACAAAGTGCTGACAGTCATTTTGTTCAGCGAGAGGCAGTTCTGACAGCAAATCTGTTGAGACAGCAGTGCTCATGAAGATGTTGATTTCATGAAGTCAGAATTTATCACAGCCCCTCAAATCTCCTGCAYTCTGTCTGCAGTGCTTCCCATTGCTGGATGTGATCTCTGCAAACTTGTCCTCTACTTGTCTATAAAGCAATTCCATCTTGTGCCTCAGTGGAAAATAAAAGAGCTGTGAATCACTGTAGCTCGATGCTGTGCAGTGCCATCAAGTGGCAATTCTGTCGCAGGACACATTTTCAGGGTTGCCTGTGTTTGTAGTCATGTTTCAAACAGTTTCTTTTCAACATTACAAACCTTTCATCAGGCTGCAGTTGTGCTTGGGGGGGTTACTTCTTCAGTAAGGTAATGGTTATAATGGTTTCTGTTTTCTAATGGCAACAATGTCGCTTTAAAAAGTTCCTCAGTCATTGCAGTAGCTTTAAGTAGTKTAGCTGTGAAAAATTTAAAGGCTGGCGAGGACATTTTGCAGCTGGCAGGAAAATGAGTGCTCTGGAACACACTGAGCTCTGTCTCTCTAAAGGTTTTGCTGTACTGTAGAGGAGGCTGAAGTACCAGGAAAAAGCCATCCTTTGCTCTCTCCTGCCTTTGGATCTTAGTGTTCAAACCTAATTTTTCTTTTTGGTTTCCTTTAAGACACCTCARGGCTATTTGTGAAAATACTCCAGTGGTAGGAGATTGCTTCTAATAATATGTCATCATATGTACTTTATCTTCCAGGAATTGTGACTCTCTCCATCTCTCTGGTGCCAAGAGAGTAGCTGCATTTCTGTTAGTCACTGCACGCATTCAGACTGCCTGCTATTGCTCCTAAGCACTGCAATTTTGTTGTTATTGCTGGATGGGAAATTAGTAGGAAATACTATCAATCACTGAAGCAGCAGATAATAAAATTACCTGGTTTGGTTCTCGTAAGTGTAATGAGGAACAGAAGAGGCTTTAGGATGAGGCCAGAGCAAGACAGTCACAGTTTGGCTGTGTTTTCTAGGAACTGATTGAAGTAGTTTCCAGAATTTCAGGAAAAAAGCCTAAAAGTGAGATCATTACTTGTTGTGCAAACTGGCTGGTACAGGAGGGGATGTTCTGCTCCAGAGAAATTTCCCTTTGTYTTGCCTTATCTTCATGCTCGTGTGGTGACATTAATGAAGACTTGCATAATTGAAAGGTTAAWTCCAATGTGTTGCTGCTTTTGTGTATGTCCACACATCCTCCTCCTCTGCACCAGAGCTGTACAGGACTTGTGGTGGAAGGAGCTTGGGGTTACTGGCACTGCTTGCTCATTCAGGCAGCACAGGCCAGAAAGTGCACAGTTCTTAAGCAAATAGTCTGGTTAACACTAAACAGCCTGAACAAATGAAAATTAAATTAATATTTYCTTTAGTAGACTGCCAAACTCATCAAAACAAAAAAGCTCCCATTGCAGCTTTTCCTTGGGTGATTACATTTGGTACAGACGGGTGAATGACACTTTTCTCATAATTTCAGTTTTTTTCCATAACTTTGATTTTTGCTAATTTTGCTGGTTCTTGCTAGTTTTATCAAAGTTTTCTGTATGCTAAAAATTATTAGGAATGAACCTTGRTTTTGTGAGGGCTGGCTGTGCCCAGCATAGGCTGGCATGGAGCTGATGTTCTCCCATGCTCTGAGCCCCGTGCCAAGGATAAATTAGCCATTAACAGCCCCATCTAATGACCTGCCTGGCTCTGGGAAGCAAAGTGGTGTGTCAGAAAGAGCTCTCCTTGAAGATAAATCATGTATCTCTTCAGCACTAACAAGATCTTGTTACTTTGATGGATTTCTGCTGGCAGTCTGTGGAGATCTCCTTTGAGCTGCGTGGATTAATATCTGTGTGATTGTTATAATAGCATCCTGACACTCAATAAAGACTCATCTTTGAGATGATTGATTTGGACACTGACAGAAACATGCTCTGTCAAAGGATGTGGGTTACTAATAATGGATTTCTTGAAGCACAGCCATTTCCACAGGAGTTTGTACTGCTCGCACTGGTTCAGAGTGGAAATTCCAGCCCTTGCTCYCCTCAAACCTTTTATCTCTTTGCAAACAAATGCTGCTGCAGGATTAGACACCTGGCCTGGCTCTGCTCGTGGTTGTGGCTGTGGGATGGTGTTAATAAATCAGCCCTAACAGCGTTGGTTCTGCAGACGGGCAAGTTGGGGGTGTCCATGCTGTGTTTTTTGGGGTTGCACTCAGGATGGATCCATGAGAGCCAGCTTGGACCTGAAGACAACAGCTCAGGACTATTTATCATAAATGCCCTTGTTTTCCCACAAATTCTTTTTGCCTGAAGAGTCATGAATAAATGGTCTTTTGACTCTGCATCCCTACTTGTGTCAACATTTTATCCATCAACGAGCTAAGCTAATCTTATTTTTGGACCAAATTCCTTTTCATCTTTGAGGGAAGAAAGTGGTGGAAAGAAGGAAGTTATTTTGTGTCTGTGWCAGTGTTTCAGTCATGGCTTTGTGGCTGGAAGAGGAGATCACTTGGCTCAGTGCAGTGTTAATGAA
Source organism: Malurus melanocephalus (assembly GCF_030028575.1). Classification (NCBI taxonomy): domain Eukaryota; kingdom Metazoa; phylum Chordata; class Aves; order Passeriformes; family Maluridae; genus Malurus; species Malurus melanocephalus. The sequence goes on from NW_026623290.1 coordinate 693,921, forward strand.
ATATGGAAGGTGTCACCTCCATTTGCTCTGTGGGCTGGCAGAAAAATATCTACCATCATTCTGTTCTTTTGGTGGCCTGCAGGCAAGACTTAATGGTCTGTGATTGTATTTTCCAGAGAATGAGAGAGTGCTTTGCACAATCTGGCTTTCCCATCACAGAGGTGCTCAGGATCTGTGCTGTTAACCTGAAACCTTTCACTGGTTGGAATAATAGCACTGCTGTTAATTTGAAAAGGAAATAAGATTAGGTCTGGAGATTGATTTTTTTTTTTAAAAAATTATTTATTTTATTTAAACCACGGAAGTCATTCTTGTTGTCTTCTTTTGTGTGGGCTTTTTTTTTTTTTTTTTTTTTTTTTTTTTTTTTTTTTTTTTTTTTAATTTATTTTAGGAAAACGTCTCTGCTTCATGCTTTAAGATCAAGGAGTTTGAAGTCATTGACTATGAAAAAGGACACAATCTGCCCCAAAACTTGGCAGTTTGCCATTCTGTTTATTTCTGGAGTCTTTTCCCTGAAGGTTTTATCTGCAGGAGGTTGCCACACTCCACCCCAGTGACATCCATCTTCCTCCACRCTCCTGACCCAGGTCACTGCCTTTATCATGGGGGATATCTCCAGGCAAGGAGGGATTTCTAGAGCTGCTCATGTTCAGACAGATTTCACAGCCCAACCTTTGTTCCTGGGGCCTGGAGTGGTGTGGAATAAACTGTGTTTGATGTGATTTTTTTTTTTTTTTTCCCCACTGAGTGCTCCTCTGAGTCAATCCATAGTGGTGAAATTGAGGCAGTCTGTAATGATTGCTGTTATCTCACTGTAACAGATACCTCTGACCTCCTCCCGTGGTCCCTTCCTTTTCTGTCCATGTGCTGGGAACTTGCAGGGTAAATGGCCACATCTGAAAAAGGGTTTTTCAGGTGAAATCCACTGACAAACCTATGACARGGCAGAGAGGGAAGGGGGGGCTCAGCTGGGTGTTTTGAAGGACTCAACCCCAGATTGTGCCCCTCTAGGGTGAGCTGYTCATCTGCTTCTGTCAGCCTGGGAATAGCAGCCTGGGAGATTGCTGGGTGTTATTTKCTTGGTTATATTCAAGGTTATTTTCTTGCCGTGGAAGAAGAGCATCCTGAGGTTTTCAGAGCATCCCGAGGTGTTCAGAGCCAGCAGTGATGGTTGCTGTGTCACAGCTGAGTGGCCAGAGCTTACTCAGACCTGGAAAAACTGGGATCTGAGCCTTTCTCATTCAAAAGGGTTATTCCAGGAGATGAGAGCACTGTCATGTTTGCTGTAAAAATAGTTGCCCAAACCCCCATTTCCTTTTGCAGTCAGGAGCTGTGTGGCCGTGCCTGGTTTGTTCTGCATGGAGATGTCCATGTGTCCTTTCCAGATGTCATTCCCCGGGGGTTTAAGCACAACTTTGCACCAACCCAAAGTAACCTCAGATGGGAGGGATCTTCCAGGAGACTCAGCTGAGATGTGGGAGCTGTCTGGAAGCAAAAGTTTAGCTGCTGATTTTGTTTTGTACTGACAGAGGTAGATGATAATAGATCACCGAGTATCTAAACAATTTAATTGAACTTTTTTCCTTGCTTGATGATTTCTGTAGCATTTTATAAAGGTGCCTTGCAGYTGCCTTTTCCATCTTCCAGCTGCCTTCAGAGTCCTCTGCAGTTTTGTTGGAGGTGGAATTGTCTCAACCTTCCCTTTGATTTAGTCTAGTTTAATTACTGTCGGTGCTGCACACTTCCCAAAGCAAACGTGATTGAAAAGCCAGCTGTTCCTTTAAAAGCCATTTGGATGAAAAGTTCTCGGTGTGTTTGATTCCCATCTCATTGATGGGGAAACTCAAAGCACAGGGATGTGAAAGGACTTGCCTCGTGCTGGAATTACAGCTTGATCCTGTGTACTCTGTGTTGAGCAGGAGCTGGGGTAACAATTAATCCAGTTCTATCTAAAAATGAATAAATAAAGGTACCAATGAGCCTGAACTGCAGGAGGAGGAGAAGGAAGAAACCACAGCTGTGATTCTGTGCTCTGCTGGGTACAGTGGAGCTCTCCTGGGAGCTGTTTAGGGCTTTCCAAAGGGGAACAAGCAAAAATGCGATAAATCAGTGATTCAGCAGGGGCCTGATTCATGTTCTGAGTAGCAGAAACAAAAAAAAAAACTTGTCACAGTGGCAGGTTACATTTACTCATCTAATCCAGCCTCTTTAACAAAGCATCAACCCGAACATCTACAACTCTTAGAAGGAAGAATTGGGTGGAAGGTTTCTTACCTCCCTGTGAATCTCTGACCCATCTAACCCATGCAGAAGGATTTTCCTGAATGAAAAACCAGCCCCAGTTTGCTGTYGATGGTCAGCAGAAATTTTTGCATTTTGCTTTTCTAGGTAGAACAGATTGATGATAAYTGGTTGTTGGTGTTGGAAAAACTAATACCTAAAAAGGTGGAGTTGTGCTAATACCAGCAAATTATGCTGGCAAACAGGTGCCTTGCCTGGATAGTTTTGTGGTTTAGCTGTAATAACAGCATTTGGGCCTTTCTAGAGATAATTGTATTTCTGCTGCCTTAACTAAGCCAAAAYTTCAGAGCTGGACCTCTCTAAAATCCCTTTCTGAGTTGTTCTCTGGTTTAAAGCTCAAAGTCAGGCTTGGCTTTTCCATTGCACCTGTCCCTTGGTGAGGCAGACCTACTTTCTCTTTTCAGTTTGAAAAAAGGAATTTGTTTGGAGGAAAGAACCACATCCACCTTCTTTCTGTCCCATTACATCTGAGCCCAGAGATTTTTCAGATCCAAACAAGGGACAGGGTGGCCTCTTTCATGAATGGACCAAGATGGAATGTTTTCATTTCCAATGGGCTTTAAGCCAAGTAAATATTAGTCGATCCAAACTAGTTTTGAAATTAAATTATTCTTATTTGTTGGAGCATTCCAGAGAATGGCTTTGATCTGTCTGTACTTTCACCAAAGGGATATTGGCAGGCTGGCCTCCCATTTCTGGCCATTTGGGATGAAAGAAGGGTTATAATAACCACCTTGTGTGGCAGTGATACTGAACAGATGACATTTTCTGGACAATATTAAATGAATAAAGGTAAACATACTTCAATTAAAATGTTTTTGGAGGCTGAATGCATTAGGGCTGTTGGAAAGTCTTCAATGTGGGTTGGAGGAATTTGGCTGCATTTGTAACTGATTTTCTTTAACTCCGAAAATCTTGGAAAGAGAGAGGTTTGTTCTGTGTGTTATTTCCTTTCCAAGTAAATACATTGTTTGAATAACTTAAAAATCAAATTAAAATTGGCAGTGGACAATGAAATAGTGACTGGGAGGCAGAGATGTGTGTTGAAGAAGGAGGGTCTTTTGTTTGAGATCTGGGGTAACWTCAGCAGTGACTGAGCTCAGGTGACACCTGTAAGGAAACTGAAGCCCACAGCAATTATGTAGCACATTCCCAGTCTTACCAAAGCTACTCGGAGACAACTTAAAAATTAAAAATACAGTAAATAAGACACTCAGTGAGTGTTCCCCAGTCTTTGCTGAAGGATCCTCCAGGAGAGCTGGGTGCAGGGTGCTGGTGGGACCCTCCCACCATCAAGTGCTGATTGGACACAGCTGAAGAGCATTTGAAATTGGTATCAGCTGGGGATAATTTGTGCTCATCCTAGACCTATATAAGAGCTGAAATGAGCTGGATTAAAGTCTGAGGAGTGGAGCAAGTTGCTGGGGAAGTGCTGCTGGAGGTCACTGGGCTTGACCACCTTCCACCTTCAAAAATAGGTCAGGTATCTGTATAAAAAGTTCAGCTATATTTGTAAATTCCACTTTAGATTTCAGCTTATGTAGAACTTCTGGTGTTTGCTTTTCTTACATGCATTTACTAGTTGTTTTGTAAATAACAAAACATACAAGTTGTGTTTTGCAGTATTGGTGCAAATTAAGTTGCTTTTCCTAGAAATGTGAGAAGTTTGCATGAATAGGCAGGTGTCTTCCCATGAAAACTCTATGTCTCTTTTCTTTGATTTCACAAAAATTGGACTAGCTGTACTTGATTTCTGAATTAAAGAAAAATCTCTTGTAACAGATACCATGTTAAACATGCAGTGCTGTTGGTAAATGTTCTGAAGTGTCACCTGCATTTTAAATCTGTTTAGGTACTTTGTCTGTTCATGCCTTAAGGGAGAAACAGTTTGAACAAAGACAGATATAAAAACCAAAGCRCAAAGGGTTTGTAGGTTAAAACTTGAGGCTTTGKKTTTTTTTTTGAACATCAGCTCAAATCTGGATCCATTTGCTTGAAATGGAATATTTAGTTTTCAACTCAGCATGTGAACTGGTCATGCTTGAATTTAAAGSTTGATTTATTTCTTTTTGCACCTGTTTTTATTTTAACACTGACTCTATGCAATAGACTTTTGCTACATGGTTCCTTCCTCCCCAGCTGGAAGTCTGGTCTGATACAATCGCGTGAGATCTTCCTAAAATTTACATTTGTAACTCTCCAACCTCTGAAAATGCAAATTACACTCACTGCTCCACGGTTGTTTTGGTGTTTTGTTTTTTTTTTTTTAATTTTTGTATGTTACAGCACTGACCCACATATTTCATTTTAAGATCAGTGGCTGGTTGTGTACTTGCCCTGAAAAACAATGTTTCTATGAAACAAGGTGCAGTCCTGCCCCTGGCAAGAGGTGCCAGATGGGCCAGATCAGGGGAGAACTGGACATGAACTTGGAGGAGGAAGCATAAAAGGAGCTGAGGGAGAAAAGAGGGRGACGTGAGGCAGAGCGTGGGAAGCRAYGCTAACGTGGGACGGATGTTGGGGAGGCCCTGCAAGTCTGGGAATTTTCTGCAATATTTGTATTTGMCAAAGAGAAGGGATGAGCTCAGTGATCTTAAGGAAATGACATGTGTATTCTCTTGAATATGCAAATCAGAATTACATAATCTCCAATAATAATAATGATAAAATCTCTTCCAGATTTGCAGCTGTAGCCATGTGCTCGGTGGGGTGGTGGCAGAGCTGGCAGCCACAGCTGCAGCAYAAATCTGGGACATCCACCTGGTTTTGATCTTATTAGAAAAGGGACAGAAGGTCACATCACAGACTGTTGTTCTCAGTGGCTCGTAGTTTATGTAATATTTTCTATTCTTCAACTATGGTGAGACCCCAGAGATGTTTAAAAGATGTGCAGATGTGGAACTWGGGGCATGGTTCAGTGAGGGGCTTGGCAGTGCTGGTAACAGTTGRACTTGATCTTGGAGGTCTTTTCCAACCTAAAGCAAGTCTATGATTTTTTTTCATCAAATGAAAATCCTTCACTTAGTTCTGCACTAACTGTAAGGCATCCTGTTTCCTTTTTTCCCCCTCCTTGTGGAAAACTGAAGTTGGTGGATATTTCCCCTGTTCTTTTCTGTGCAGATATATGAATTTCAGGTGTATTTACTGTATCCWTTGCTGGGTTAACTGTGATAACTCTGTATGCCCTTTATAAATACAATTTTTCATGAGAGCAAAGATGAGCTAAATGACTGAGAAATTGAAATAAATCTTCCATAATACTAAGCAGAAGTATTCAGCCAACAGATCACGACAGGGTTTTTTCTCAAGGCTTGAAGAACTGCTGTTTTTGTTAACACACAGAGCTTTTCACCAAGGCATGAACTTATAGATGAGTGAGAAGAGCTACCACTGTACCAGCACAGTTGCTGTTTCTTTTAGGGAAGGGGCAGGAAAATCTCAGTGGATATGAAACTTTGGTATCTTTGTGTCTTCATGGATTGTGGATGAGTGATGTGTTCAGTGATGAAGTTGAAACTGTGGGTGCAGGACAGGGGAAATGTGAGTGCTCAAGCAAAAATTACGGATTTTTTTTTTAATTTACAAAGACAGAGGCAATTTTAGGCCACTGTCTCATTTTTKTTGTTTTACCTATGATGGGATTTGTGTATAAATCTGTGTGTGTGTACAAAACTCCAGTGTAGGGTGCGCACACATTTGTCAGACTTGGTGTGATTTCACAATATTAAGTTGTTATTTTGAATATATCCTGGAGATTTCAACATGTCTCTTTCTATAGCTACATTCAGCATATTTCCTACATGTTGGCTGGCTTTGGTGCTAAGSTTGGCTTAAAATGAGGATGAGTCCTGTGAAAGGAGTGTATGAATGGAGAGGGTGAACCTTGTAGGAAGAGCAGTTTTATTTTAGATGATGCAGCTCTTGGTCATGTAAACCTAACCTTGTTTCTTGTCCTTTTCCCTAGGGTGACTCTGTGATTACAGTGCAGCTGACTGAGGAAGATAAAGTTGAAGATGATGTAGTTTTTTATTTGGTCTTCACTGGATCAACTGTCCAACACTGCACAAGCACGAGAAAGATTAATCCTGGGAGTCTGGAGACAATTTCTCCTGGTAAGCAATTGCCTTTCTTTGCATATCAATGTATTAGTCCATGAAATTTGTTTACTGTGAGTGGACTGCTGTTTTCTTGGTTGTCTTTTTTCTCATTTACCCATTCACAAGGAGTAGAACATGTGGTTTGGATGACTGCTTTTTGCCTTTTGAAAGCCTCTAGATTTTGCTGGAATTACATGACTTTGAGATTGCAATTATTTAATGTGTAACTRTGAGATTCTCTTATAAAAATTCAGTTATTTACTCCTAGTAAAAAGCTRTTAAATGCAAGAAAGATGGTGGAAGGTACTTTTGTGAGGTTACAGRTGCTTTGTCCAAATGGTGTACAGCTCAATAAGTCTTAGCTGCCCTTACCATCTGYTTGACTCAGTGAGGTGAAATTGAACCATTTCCTGGTGAAATTCCCCCAAATCCTGTTGAGCTTAGAGCCCACACAGTATTTCTGAGCTCTTGCAGTGCAGGTGATGTGCTGCTTGGTGCCGTCCCTCCGTGGTTGCTCCAGATGAGGTGAAATTCCCCATGAAAGCCCACCACTGTTCTTACCCTTTGTGCCACCAACAAAAAACGAGTCTGCATTTCCCCGTGGTGGYTTCAGGACCGTGGGAATGAGCGTGTTCCAGGCTGCAGTCCTCACCATTAACCTTTCATTCTGACTTGTTGCTATGCAGCACATCGCTGCCAGGCTGAGAAAAACGCCTGACATTTTCACTGCACACACTGTAACTCGGGCCATCAAGTGTTTTTTCTTGGGTTTGTCTTTTCATCTGCTACCCCCGAAGTATTGTTTTATGAGAGATGCACGTGGAGTAAAATTTGGGAGTTTTTTTCCTCTTGGGAATGAGTGGCTAAAAGTTGGCCGCTCCGTTTTTTTTCGTTTCCTCCTCTTTTTGTGCTGTTCATGTTGTTGAGTTGGCTTGGGAAGAGAAGTCTTTTTCTGGCTGCTGCTGACTGGAGCCCCGTGCAATCAATTAGATTAGTTCTTATTTTCTCCCACAAGAGGAAGAGGGGGTGACTCTTTCCCTGTTTTGTGTGGTGGGTGTGGGGCTCTGCCAGCCCCGCTCACAATGACTTCACCTCTCCCTCGGGGCCGTGGCTGTTTTGCCAAGAAAGGAACTGAAAAGCTTCAGTGTTCCCTTCAGCCCATRTGGGAAGCAGAGTGCTGGATGGGATTTTGGGGCAGGAAYGATGCTTTCCTATCCCTGCTGTCCTTGGAGCAGTGCTGGATGTGAGCAGGGTGGTTGTACCAGAGGGATGCTCTGCCTGTCCTGCCAGCCCCAGAAATAACTGAGGCACTGGGGAGGGCTCCCTGCAGCTCCTTTTGTYGCCTTTTGTCTTTTTGTTACTGGGAAATCTGACTGCGTTCATGATTCAGAAGGAAAAACGGAATTTCTCTCAATTGTTCCTTTAGCAATAATGGATTGTTTTGTTGGGTTTTTTTTTCAGCCTGTATAGTCATGGTCTTGTGGCTTGTGATGCTAGATAAGGATGGGTGCTGTCCCAAAACACAGCTTGTTTCAGATAAAGTTTTAAGGCCTTTTCAGAAAGGTAATCTTGTTCCTGCAGTGCAGGGAAGAGGTGACATCTCAGATGTAAAACAGCCATGTGGGTAAYACCCTCACCTGTGCTCATACCTCATTTTGGTGAGACCACCTGAGAAAAAAATAATTCATTGGTGAAGGGGGTTCTGGGGATAAGCAAAGGGAAAAAAAWGGAAAAATGTAAATTTTCATGCCTTCTGCTGACACCGGTGTGTTTGATCGGTGTTGTTTTGGTACTGAGTACACTGATTTCAGTGGAAGAGTGATTTGTTTCAACGCAGCTCTTCCTCCTCCTCCCTGGATGCAGAGGGATCTGTAATCATGTGTTTGCTCTGTATATTCCTCAGTTGCCCTGGCAATGGCTCTGGTGACTCAGAGCGTTCTTTGACCTCACTGGGGATTRGCCATGAGCAGCTCTGTGTGTGTGAGACCAACCCTTGTTTGAGCACCCAGCCTGAGCCCTGAGCAAGTGCTGTGCCAGGAATCTCCTGCAGACAGCTTTTACCCAAAATCCCATCCTTTACTGCCAGAAATCTCATCCTTTACTGCTAGAAATCTC